>NC_142290.1:26520479-26834151 GCF_965620075.1 Prunus avium
GATTCCCCTTGGAACCTCTTTCACTATTAAAAAGAAAAGACAGAGAGCTAGTCGGTAATGCAATGTTTAGTTATACAAATGAATTTCACATAGAAATGTGGTAATGATTTTGTGATCGTAAGTGTATGGTCAAAAATAGCTTTACTTGCCATATTTTAAGAGAAATAAGGGTTTTTTATTATTCATAGGCTGTAATTCAATGATTAGAATCATGCGGTTTTCAGTTTTCTTTCAAGGATTATGCATTAAAAAAAAATCTCTTAAAATGGAAAATGTTAACCTTTCTATAATCTGTATTTTCGTTTCAGTTTTATATAACGAATTGTGTTTTTGCATGTGCATATATTAGACGACTAAACAATTTCAATCGTGGATTTTTTTTTGCAGGAATGACCACTGTAGGAAGAGGACCTAAAATGCAGACGATTCAATCATTTAATTTTATCATGGGGATAGTCCTAAGAAGGTGGGTGCACATTATTTTCTTTGAATTTGCTAGGACTGACCATATATAATTAAGTATGGCTTTTTGGTTTTTTTTTTTTTTTTTGGAATACATGCTCTATTAAAAAATAATAAGCACTATAAGAGTGTACAAAAGATAGCATTGAAACAACTAATACTATCCAAAACCCAAGTATGAAAGATAGAAACAAATGTGTGATTTTAAAAAAGACTTGCGCCGGAACAACTCAAGAAAGAGGAAACAATAAAAAAAAAGTGAAAAAAGACTCGCACCAGAAGCTTGCAGCCTACAAAAAAAAAAGAAGAAAAAGAAATACAAGCAAAAAATAAAATAACAAATAAAAACGAAACTAAAAAGTAAAATAACAAGTAAAGAAAGGAACTAAAAGAACGCAATGGGACAATACGAAAAGAAAACTAGCCAGGGCCCAAACCGAAAGCACATCCCATCAGGTAAGGAAGCAAAATAAAATACTCTATGGGCCGAAGTTAGGATAAGAGTTCAATTTTCCTGTTACCAAATCCCCTGTATCCCCCTATTTCCTCTATGGTATTGTGACATGTGGCACATCATTTAACAACATTTTAACACTGTTAACTCTTCAGCTCATTTATTTTTATTTTAAAAAATTAATTAAAATACACGTTTGACGCAAAAACACGTTCTCTCTCCTCTTCATCTTCTACCCTGTGTATCATCAGACTCAACCCTTGCATCATCTTCGTCCTGCAAAACTCAGCCCCTGGATTTGGTTCGATACTTTTTTTTGCTCGTTGGATGCTGGTTCGTCAGGTGAGCCAGGTTCTGCTTCATAACTTTTCTCCCCCTTTTTGACTTCTGATTTTGGAGCTATCATATGAGAAACACTTAAACAAATAATCTCAGCCTCTTGAGTCTTTCTCTCTCACTCGTCTCAATTCACAATCCCCATTGGAAGGAAAATTGCTTCATAATTTTCCCCCTTTTTGGCTGCTGCTGGTTTTGGAGTCATCCTATTAGAACTTTCAATTTGTTTATACTACAATAGATGAAAACAAAAAGGAAACCAAGATTGAAACCAAATGAATTGCTTAATGGATATGTGAGTTATTTGTTCAAAAACTTCTCATACGATGGCTCCAAAATCAGCAGCCAAAAAGGAGAAAAAAAATTATGAAGGGGTTGTGAAAATACCTATAGGATGGCTTAAAACACTAAGGGGTCGTTTGGTACGGCGGACTGTCATGGACTGGACTAAATCCTGGGACTGTCTTGGATTAGCTCGGATTGGACTAAGCTGGATTAAGTACTGACCTACGTTTGGTGCTGCGTCGGACTAAGAAGCTGGATTGTAAAAATAGTGAAGACCTATGTTTGGTGCTGTGTCGGACTAAAAAATAATTCTTGTAATATTTAAATTTAATTTGAAATTTTGACCTAAAAATAAATAAATGCTACAAAGAAACACAATTCAAAGATTTAAAACAATAAAACAAATAAAATTATGATTGTTTATGAAGAATAAAATTTTGATATTTTTTTTTTGGCTTCTCAAGATTTATCTTAGTTGCTCCTTAGCCTTGCCCCAAGACTACTACAAATCTTCTATTTTTTGTTGGTCGAAACATTACTAAGGAGCTAAACTCACTCTATATAATTCTACGTCTTTCATGGAAGACCAAGTAAAAAATAATTATATATATATATATATATGTGTATAATTTTTGTATATTTGACTTTTGACTTTAAACTGAAAAATATAATTTAACAAGGTAATAATTGCTTGCGATAAAGAAAGCAGCACATCATGAATTATTAAACTTGTTTCAATATAAAAAGAATATCAAGCATTTGTCAATTATTATAGTTTGATTTTCCAGCACATCATGAATTATTAAACTTGTTTCAATATAAAAAGAATATCAGGCATTTGTCAATTATTATAGTTTGATTTTCCAAATACAAATGTGGTCAAATGCAATATCAAAATAATTCTTGTAATATTTAAATTTAATTACGGATTTTGACCTAATAAATAAATAAATGTTAAAAATCCCAATTAAAAATTTAAAACAATAATAAAAAGAAAACAAATAAAATCCTAATATTTTTTAAAGAGAGGAGTCGGACTAGCGTGTTCTATTTAGGAACGTGCTATTTAGTGAACCACTTTTCGGGCTCACTATATTAGACGGGCGAGTGAGGCCTTTTTTTCACTATTGGATTTAAAAAATATTAGGATTTTATTTGTTTTCTTTTTATTATTGTTTTAAATTTTTAATTGGGATTTTTAACATTTATTTATTTATTAGGTCAAAATCCGTAATTAAATTTAAATATTACAAGAATTATTTTGATATTGCATTTGACCACATTTGTATTTGGAAAATCAAACTATAATAATTGACAAATGCTTGATATTCTTTTTATATTGAAACAAGTTTAATAATTCATGATGTGCTGGAAAATCAAACTATAATAATTGACAAATGCTTGATATTCTTTTTATATTGAAACAAGTTTAATAATTCATGATGTGCTGCTTTCTTTATCGCAAGCAATTATTACCTTGTTAAATTATATTTTTCAGTTTAAAGTCAAAAGTCAAATATACAAAAATTATACATATATATATATATATATATATATATATATATATATATATTTAAATTATTTTTTACTTGGTCTTCCATGAAAGACGTAGAATTATATAGAGTGAGTTTAGCTCCTTAGTAATGTTTCGACCAACAAAAAATAGAAGATTTGTAGTAGTCTTGGGGCAAGGCTAAGGAGCAACTAAGATAAATCTTGAGAAGCCAAAAAAAAAATATCAAAATTTTATTCTTCATAAACAATCATAATTTTATTTGTTTTATTGTTTTAAATCTTTGAATTGTGTTTCTTTGTAGCATTTATTTATTTTTAGGTCAAAATTTCAAATTAAATTTAAATATTACAAGAATTATTTTTTAGTCCGACACAGCACCAAACATAGGTCTTCACTATTTTTACAATCCAGCTTCTTAGTCCGACGCAGCACCAAACGTAGGTCAGTACTTAATCCAGCTTAGTCCAATCCGAGCTAATCCAAGACAGTCCCAGGATTTAGTCCAGTCCATGACAGTCCGCCATACCAAACGACAGAGTAAAGTCTGCGTTTTGAGAAGTCAAGAGTAATACAGTAATATATAAAAACACACCAAAGGTATTGATACGATGTATCAATCCTCTACATTACAGAATGTAAAAACAGATAAAAACACGGTAAGTATTTTACGTGGTAAAACCCCACCTCTGGGGAAAATCCACGGGACCTGATAGTCCAAGGCAAATCCACTATAGAACGATGATTACAAGAAGTATACAAACTTGTCCTAGACCCTCTAGACAACGTACCAACTTCTTCGTAACTCAACTTCTGTCACGGGATGATCTTATCTTTCGACATTCCTTATGTTGAAAGCAATATTGGTCACGATTGCTTCAAGCTGGCCGGAGTTCTTCCAACTCTCCTTATGTTGAATCCGATACTGATCACGATCGATTCAAGCTCACCGGAGAAAAACCGCCACAACGGTCTTGGTGCCCTCAACCGTATGAGTCACCGAACATGCAAATGAATGCAATATGAATACAAAGATAAATCACCAAGATAATCTTACTCTTGATGATTTATCCTTCTTGAAAATAAAGCACATCAACTTTCTTTTGTGAATATGAAAACTCAAGAAATACTCTAGTCGTTGAAAGTTGTGAATACGAATGAAACCAAGCCTTGCTTTTTATAAAGGTTTTCAAAACTGGAAACAAGATCAATTAGTTCCTAATCAACAGATTAATTTTCCAGAATCAGACTAATTGATTTCCAATCAAAGAAGACTTTTTAATGTTCAAAACAGGAAAGTAATTTAATCTTTCTTAAAATAAAAAGTCTTCTTAATCAAAATGTTAATCAGATTGTGACTTTGAAATAGTGCTTGAAATACCACAATCAAGATGCATGATTGAATGAAGAATTTACCTTAGTGATCGTTGGTTGACATATAAGTCTTCAGAGCATATCTTGGAATTTTGACAGCCACCATCACAACTAATTTACCATATATTCTTAGTCTAATTTGTCTCTAGGAAATGTCAATCACAAAATCAATACTAGCGTAGAAGATGAAGATGCAATATCGCGTTTGTGTCAAACGCGTATTTTAATAGTTTTTAATTATTTTAATAAAAACAAATGGGCTAAAGAGAGTTAACAGAGTTAAAATGCTGTTAAGTGGCGTGCCACGTGTCACAATACCAAAGAGGAAATAGGGGGGCACAAGGGATTTGGTAACAGGAAAATTGGACTCTCAGGATAATGGGGCTAGGAAGCAGTTCATAGTAACAAGTCAAACTTATCAAGTGTTGTAGTAACCGCCAAACTGGAAATAACTTCTCCAAACAGATGTACGGTCGCAACAACTGCTCCGGCTATGTGTAGACACCGGGAAACCACCAAAATTTCAACGAAGCAGGATCGGAAACGTAAGCCACCTGCAGCATTTGGAATGGCGGCAACCATCAGACTCTCATTTGGAGTAGGCGTCGGGTGCGAGAAAGACTATCCCACCAACTTCAATCTGACAATCTGCAAAGAAACACCCTGCAAAACAAAACGAAAAAGACAGGAAACCACGAAACTGAGAAAATGAAGGACAATGGTGATTAATTTTGCTTTGTACAGATTGGTTAATGTTGGTACCGTCCTTGGAGGAAGAGACATCACAAGGACTGCGAGGCTTAAGGTTAGGACAAGAGACAAGTCAACAGACTCATCCTCAACCATGTAAAAAGTCAACAGACTCATCCTCAACCATGTAAAAAATCCTGAAAACTCTGTGGACGTTGAAACTTAAACAAGACGAGGCCTCATATACATTCCAGTCTATCATTATCTCATACAAATGAGATAATCAAACGATGTAGGCAAAATATATGTTTAAATCATGGGCCTCACCTAATATATAACAAAAACATCGACTGTGGTTTTATTTTGAAGATAAAATAAAGCCTGAAAAGAGGAAAAGAAAAGATGCCACAAAGAGTTAGAAAATAATTCATTGGAAAAGTAAATAAACAGAGGCGATGGTGTAAAAGATGGACATGCAAAGCTTTGATCGAAGGGAGAAGCACTGCACTGCATTCCTATCCTCTCTGAAGTTTTCTTCAAACAAAAACAGAAACTGATGGGATGTATGGCCTTGCGGTTGTGGACAAACAAAATAGCATGAGTCTTCGGAAGCCTTTTTTCTTCTCCATCTGGTTTGAAAAGAGGGACGTTCATCAACTACATATATTATATATAATATATTCCAGGGAACAAATAATGCAAGACTTTTATGTGCGCCCGCCATGAGACCATGTGGATTGCAGAATATTGTTCATCCGTGGAGGGTAGTAGCTAGTCTTTAGATACATAGGGCACAGTTCAAATGAAATTAGCATGAAATTGCTAAGGGCTCGTTTGGGAGTGCTTCTTTCCGAAGTGCTTATGCTAGTAGCGCTTATGCCAGTAGCGCTTATGACTTAAGCGCTTCTACAAAGAAGCAGTTTGTCGTTTGGATGTCACATTTAAAAGTGCTTTTATACTACATAAAAGCGTTTTTGATATTTTGTTGAGTGTTTGGTTGACACAATAAAAGCACTTTTAAAATTACTTTAAAAAAATTTAAAGAATCCCAAAAATATTATAATAAACATAGGAAATAAAAATTTACAGGATCCCAAAATAAAAACATAACTTAAAAAAGTATGAACTTCACCAAGTATAATTTTTAATCATTCTTTGAAACTAAAAAAGGAATTAACCAGACATAAGAAGATTTGCAATTCTCTCACGTTCGTCAGCCATCTCACGCCCATGTGTTAGATTTTGTTCTTCAACCATCTCTTCCCCTATAGTAACTCCCACCCCACCGGAGGGAAGTAGCTCATCATCATCATCGTACGGTTGGAATTCTTGATCTGTCATTGAATGACATCTTATAAAGTTGTGAAGAGCCATTGAAGCAACAACCATTTGTATTTGTTTTTCCATAGGAAAGTTATGCATTTCTCGTATCATTCTCCAACGATTTTTCCAAACACCAAAAGTTCTTTCGATTGTGCATCTTAGAGAAGAATGCCTATGGTTAAATATTTCTTTCTTCCCTCTTGGTTGACTTCCACGTCGAAAATCAGGAAGATGATATCGCTCACCCTTATTATTAGACATTACTCTATTAAAAACATTGTACAATGAACACAAATTAAATACTTTCTATGCAACCATTATTTTTTTGTCGAAAGAGAAAAACTGTCAAACTTAAAAGACAACATCTAATTTCCTTGCAGTTAACCACTTCACACACTGAGATGAAATTAATTGCAGAGTACCAATACCACGTATTTTGCATTTATTTGCATATATTATATCATTAGCAACCCTTCCCAGTATTTTAATCTCTCACAAAACCATATATGTTTTCCATTAATGCATCTGTCTTTAAAATTTTCATTCAACTTCAATCAAAATATATGGAAAGTATATGTGCTAGGATTTGAAAGTAGTGAGCGAGGGACTGACTGAGGCAACAAACAGACAAACTGACCATAAATTTAAGCAAAAGGGAAAACACCATAAGGGCATTTTCTAGTGCTAATTCAGAAACATTTTGTACATCTGTCTGTTTTTACTATAATGAAAATTCTGTTCATTGTAGCACTAAGATTGGACTGCATGTTAAAGCAAGAATTCACATAATCAACAATCTGAAAATGCAGTTAAGCATAGGAAAAATAACTCAGTTTGAAAACACTGAATGGGAAATTGGTGAACTATCTTAACTCTTTCTAGTTTTGAACTCAATTTTGAACCACCTTAAAATGATAAACGATATTGAACCACCAAAGCAGTTTGGATACACAAGTATGAAAGGAAACATAATCTTTGTAGTTTCTTCAATCAGATCAACACAATAATACAGAGACAAATAGCAAAAGAAAAACTTCCTTTTGCATGCATCCATCCAAGAGGACAAAACGGTGACCAAATCAAAGACAAATAGCAAAAGAAAATTAAATATGAGATATGCACCTGGTAGAGAAGGAAAAGGAAAAATAATTTTTGAAAAATCAAACTATCAATCACAAGCTAATGGTCAACGAAAAATTCAGGAACTTTTCAAATTCAATTGCTGGGATTTATGAGAACACACAGAAAAGCCAATAAATTTGGAAACAACAAGAACCAACAGAATAGAAACATGAGATTTAAGCAAGACAAGTTAACAAGAATCGATGATTACCTCTCTTTCAGAATAAGCAGAAATATGCCAGATGAAAAGTCCACTAGGATTTGGAATTCCCCTGCAATATGAAGTCCAAAAAATCTAAAGAGTTGGTGTGTGCTGTGACTTCGTGGATGTGAAGGTAGAAGAAGAAGAAGGGTGTTGCTGAAGGGTGCTGAGGCTGAAGCTTTGCTGCCGACCAGAGCAAATTGTGTGAGAGATAGAAGATGGGTGATAGGTTTTGGCGTCTGATAGGTTTTGGAGTTTGGGCTTTTTGCGGGTAATTTTGGTTTTAATAGGAGAGAAAAAGAGAAAAAAGAAAGAAAGAAAGAAAGGGTGTTTTGGCATTTTAAAAAATTAAATATGGGTATTTTCGGCATTTTAAAAGTTTCATTAAAGGGAGCCAAGTGCTTCCCGTGTTTTTGTCCTACAGCGCTTTTATGAAGAAGCACCTCTCAAGTGCTTCTTCCAAAACCACTCCAAGTGCTTTTGGATCTCACCCAAAGCGCTTTGGAAATTTTTGCCAAACACCATTTTTAAAAGACAAAAGCGCTTTCATCCATTTAGAAGCGCTTTTCGCTGCTCCAAAAGCACTCCCAAACGAGCCCTAAATAAAAGCACCTAATTAAACCAATTTGGGAAATTGAACATAAAAATTTGAGGGCACAATTTTAAAAATCAACATGTGTTGTAATTAAAAGCGTCATTAAGCATGTGATTAGTTACATAATCCTATCTCAATTCACACACGATTTTGACGTTTAGGATATGTTCTAACTTTTAGAAGATAAATAGCACAAGACAAAAGGATGGTTAGGAACTTTACGTCGTCGACAAATAAAACAAAGATAAACTGGGAACAGAAATATTATTCAAATTAAATATCTAGAGTGCCACCTGGTTGGAGAGAACAAAGGATCGAGAAAAGGAGAGGTTCCACCGTGAACAATATATGTGGGTGCCCTGGACTATGATTTCGCTTTCTGCACTTACGAAAGCGCTGAATTTAGTCCCCGTCCCAACCCAACCCAAATTCAATTACCACCGACATAAATTTAGAGGGAAAAAAAGGTATTTTGGAATTAAGATATGAATGGGATATATGAGAAGAAATTCTCAAGCATTGATTTCATTTATTGACACAGTTGATTATTTACGATACAGCTTTTAGTCTCAAATTTGATAATTAAAATATAAAATTAAAGGACCCATTAGTATAGTGGTTTGAAACAAATACTCTCATTCGAGTCCTAACATCGGTGTAATGTGTGTGTAAGTTTAATATATTATCGCCAATCTCAATAGAAAAGGTCCTATTCAATAAATGTACTCGAATTTGAATAAAATTGAGTAAAAGTTAAGCTTTCTCAATGCGTCCACAGAGCTGGACTGATGTATGAGACTATAGCATCCGCATAAATGATAAATCCTTAGAAATGAATGCCTACATGTACTGATAATAATATAAATAGGCTGAATCAATCTCAAGATGGAATGCTTTACTTTAGATTGGATGCTAAATTAAGATTTTGTTCCTTTTCATAGGGGATGGATGCAGGGACGGACCCAGGATTTGAAAATGACATGGGCTAAATTCAAGGGCGAAGTTAGGAATATTTGTAGGAGTATGCTAAATGTTGAAACGAATCCAATTATTGATATATTTTTTTAGACTATGTTTAATGGATACCTTTTTTTTTTTGGGGTAAATTATAAGCTCTTGTTTGTTACCAAAAAAATTTATAAGCCATCTTTTTCCAATATATATATTTTCTTTATCATATTTAGAACATTTTTTTTATTCTACTGACATTTGAAACAAACAAAAATCTTGGAATTATTGATAATATTGTTGAAATATTTGGAAGGGATTGAAGGGAAACAAAGAAGAAAAAAACAGAGGAAAGCTACACATGTACTAGGAAATATCAGAAGAAATTGAAGTAAAAATAAAATAAAAACACATATCTCATCCCAACACACACATCCTTTTCTTTATTCTATTTCCTCCTCTCCCCTTTTTTATTCTATTTCTTCTCTCTCTCTCTCTCTCTCTCTCTCTCTCTCTCTCTCTCTTTCTTTCCGATTGTTTATCATCTCCCCCTCTATTTTTTATTCTTTTTTCTTCTTCTTCCTCTCTTCCTTTTTCTTTCTTTCTTCTTCCTCTGTTCTTTCTTTCTTCTTCCTCTCTTTTCTTTCTTCTTCTCAGCCAGCTGATTGCCTAGGCTAGACTACTAATTTAGTCCCAAAAAAAAAGAAGTTCCCTGGGCTATAGCCCAGGTTAACATGTTCATGGGACCGTCCCTGGATGGATGGATGATTACCTAATGGGTTAATTGGCTTGTTAATTTATGGACCTTGCTTAATGTCTGATTACTGTGTTATTTTAATGGAAATACAATTTCTACTTTATTTTTTATAGATTACATCATTTCCAACCTGTCAGAAGAAAGGAAGAAAAAACAATGGAAGTTGTAACAGGGAAGCCTGGGCTGGGCCGCATGGCTTAAGCCCATGATCATGGCTAAACAAGCATTTTAAAAAAACATAGACTCGTCAACGACAGCAAGGTTAAGAACTTAGCGAGTAGGGATGGCAACGGGCCGGGTAGGGGCCGGGTATGACAATACCATCCCCGTCCCCGCTCTCCATCCACGCCCCCATCCCCGAACCAATCCCCGTTTAATAGGTTTCGGGGAATCCCCATCCCCGTCCCCGTTGGGGGACTATCCCCCATATCCGGCCCGAATCCCCGATTTTTTTTGCATAAAAAATATTTATCATACATTTTAACATTAAGTTTCATATTAAATTATCATTCAACACATTCAAATTAACTATAAAGTTCAACTCAACTATTCAAAATCACATCAATATGAAAATCCAGAGAAGATTATGAAGAATTAGGAGAGAGTGGTTAACTTAGGGTTAAACATAAATATTATAATTATATATTTATTTAAATATAAACATATATATTTTCGGGTCGGGTTCGGGGATGGGGACGCCAATACCATCCCCTCCCCATACCCGTCGGGGAATTTTCAAGTTCGGGGATCCCCGTACCCGATACCCGTTAGGCCTCGAAATCTCCCCCCGTTAGGGTCGGGGACCTGACGGGGACCAGTCCCCACGGGGATTTTTGCCATCCCTATTAGCGAGTTACCAGGTCAGTTACACGGGGAGTTGTTGATTAATTACCGCTTTATTTGTTTTATAGAGTACCACATCGGGGAACTATAACAGTACGTAATTTACACCTTAAATATATGGGTTTGATTGATAATAGCACCAGAAAACCCCACACTTATAATAAAGTTCTATTGGGCTTGACTATAAATACTATTAGTCTAATAGCACCGAGACCTTTTGTAAATTTTTTATTCGGATATCCGCAAATCAATCTAAATGCGGTGTCTTCAGTCAACCATATGCTAGATAAAGACAGGCTATCGTATGATTTTGCTAAGTTTCAGTGGGACATTTTGATCTGTTATGCATTTTGTCCCAACACATGACTTCATGAGCACATGCACAATAAGCATAAATGATATCTCCCCTTCCCTCTATCCAATATGGTAACGGGTACTATTTTACCACTCTGTTAAAAAAGAAAAGAAAAAGAAAAGCAACAAGATTAATAATGAACGAAAATCGAATTACAAGAGGTTTTCCATATGAAGTATTCCCATGCTATTCTCTTTTATCTTATTTATGCATTGCTTTGTTATTATAGAAAAATGTTTTAGAGTTGAAGTTTAAAAACAAGATTGGCACTTTTGAATTCTTCAAAATTGAATTGGATTGAATTGTATGTTGACAATATTTTCAGCAAAATAGTCATTAGTGTTTGGTGGCCAGTCGTTCTTTTTTCTGTGTCCTTTCGTATTTTTGTATATATCTTTTTACAAGCGATATTAATAGTCGGGATATTTGAAAGAAGACCTCATATACGGACAAATAATTGCTTTTGAACACTTGAACTAAATCCCTTTACAATCATATTACCAACGGCTTCAAGATACTTGATACACCCCGCATTTAGTGCAGAGTTGTCAAATTTATTTTGAGTTAGAAACCCTCTAATCATTACTAGTACTAAACTAATGTCGCTAAAGATGAAAAGAGGACCAATTCATTATGTTTTTGCACTTGCATCGAAAAACTACAGATGAAAAGAAGGAGGATCCTTGACCGCTCAAGGCAAAAGGCATAACCCCGAAAAATAAGAGGAGGAGAAGAACAAAGAAAAACAAAACGAGAAACCTGCAATCATCTTGCTCTCGATAAGATTTCTGAACCTTTACAACCCCAAAACTAATGATGACCAAAACATTGCGGCTTTTCAAGTAATAATAATTTTCCCAACCTTTTCACTACGTACCCATGAGAGTGAAGAAGCTACTATGATGCTATCTAGCTGGACAATAATTGCAATAAGAAACGTAGAGAAGAAACGGGCATCAGCCCAGCCGACCCATGTGAAACCCCAGCACAAAAGTTGAACAACAGAACCAAGCGAGGCATACGCATTGGGGCACCCACCCACTTCTCTTTTAAGCTTCTTGTTCAAGTTTTTGCTTAGAGTAGTGAACATTCCAATAACAACCAACAATCATTATACAACAAAACCACATTACAGCCATTTGCATCCGTTATAGCGCAATGATCACGAATAATTGTGGGGCTTAACTATTAGACACCGATAATACTTTTAACAAGCTCGTCTTGTGTCACGCATGTTAGTGATTATTAATTAAGCTTTTATAAAAGATTACCTGTTTTTTCGGTTTTGGGAAAAGGTTACCACTTACCAAGCCACTTTATAGATCATTTTAACTCCAATCATACTCTCTAATTTAGGAACTCATAAATACTATAACTCTTTTTTAATTGGTCATTCTCATGCATCTCTTTCCTCTCTCTTTTTTAATGGGCCTTTTAATATATTTGTTTGTTAATCGGGCCGAGTTTAGTCTTATATTTGGACCAAGCCTAACAACTGTCCGTTTATCAAGCAAGAGGCCCAGAATTGCCCTAAGAGCTTCAATTGGAATTCAAGCTGCCCAAGTTAAATTGAACTTGAAAAAGAAGCAATATGAGTCTCTCCGATCACCTCTTTAAAAGGTGGAGTTTCATTTACTCAAACTCCCAGGAGGAATTTAAGCTGCTCATATAACGTTACCACCGACACATATTTAGTATTTTGGAATTAAGATATGAATGAGATATATGAGAAGAAATTCTCAAGCATTGATTCCATTTATTGACATAGTTGATTATCTACAATACAACCTTTAGCTTCAAATTTGATATTAAAACATAAAATCAAAAGACTCACTGGTGTAGTGATTTGGAGCAAATGCTCCCATTCAAGTCCAAACATCCGTGTAGTGTGTGTGAGTTTAATATGCTATCGCCCTTTCAATAGGAAATGTCCTCAAAAACACATAAAATCAAAGAAATTAACTAGTATGACTACGTCCTAAAACAATCAATAAATGTAATTGAATTTAAATAAAATTGAATAAAAGTTAAGCTGGACCGATGTATGAGACTATAGCATCCAATATAAATGATAAATCCTTAGAAATGAATGGCTGCATGTACTGATAATAATATAAAGAGGCTGAATTTAGATTTGTCTGCTACAGTTTTGGTCCTTTTCGTAGGGGATGGATGGATGATTACCTAATAAGTTAATTGGCTTGTTAATTATGGACCTTGCTTGATGTCTGATTACTGTGGTATTTTAATGGAAATACAATTTCTACTTTATTATTGATAGATTACATCATTACCAACTTGGAAGAAAGAAAAAAAAACGAACAATTTACTATTAAAACCGAGGAGGCTTTGTCCCACATCGAAGGATTGTGTATTTGACGAGTTCTTTATATACTTTCGCTTAAGACTTAAGCTTGTCCCTTCGGGGACATCCGATAAAATTGGAACGATACAGAGAAGATTAGCATGGCCCCTGCGCAAGGATGACACGCATAAATTGAGAAATGGTCCAAATTTTTTTTGCCCTTTTTCCGCCAAATTTCGAATGGTTTTTTTGCTCTCTCCATGCTGTTTACCACAATCTCTAGGGCCAAAGGCGTAGTTCAATGCAGTTGCAGAGGCTTGAGAAGCTTTGAGCATTTTGCATTTGAAGTCTTCGATGGTTCGGTGGCTTAGTCTTTGATCTTCCAGGTATGAGTAACAGTTTCAATTCAATCTACTTTTTTAATTTAAAAGCATATATGTCCAATATTTGATGGTTCAGTGACTGATTTTTTAGTATGGGATCTTGTGTTTACAATTTAACCCATGTAAAAAAAGCTCGCCTACTAGCTGTTTGATAAAATGACTCTGTTACTATGACCCTTGTAAAATTGTTTTGAGCATGCATTTCAAATGATTCTCTGATAATCCCTTACACTTGTGAGGACCTGCTCCACTTTTTTTATTTAGTCGAGTCAATGTTCACAACATAGGATGAATAAACCCAAGACATGTCTCTTCTAGTTAAGTGTTAGTTTAGAAGTTTCAATCTTGGTTGTTTGAGAAATTCTTAAATCATGGATGGAAGGGTTTTAGTCAGAGCAATGCTTAGATAAGCGAGGAGGTTGGAGGGCAGATTAGTATACTATTTTTGTTGGGTCGGTGACGATTACCAATTTGGAGTTGCAGAATGGGAGTTTGATTGTGCAAAAGTGGAGATTTGGGAGCTCGCTTGATGGGATTGATTAACGGTAAGTGAAGTTTTGCTTTTGGTTGAACGTATTTTTGGTTGATTTTAATTGGTTTTGTGATTTGTGGACTGAGTGTGTTTCGTTTGAATTTTTACTCGAAGAGCTGTTGCTTCGATTCAGCTGCATCAAAATGGATTCAGCTGCATCCTCAAGTTGTGATACTCGCAAGTGCACGAGCCGTTTGGTAGTATAAGATATGTAAGTGCGAGGTCGATTCCACAGGGATTGGTGATTGAATAATCCAATTCAGTTTTCCTACACAAAACAGAATAACAAGAAAGAAAATAAATAAAACAAGAAAGAAAGAAAAGAAAATAACTCAAGTAGATAAGTTCCCAAGTTCAATTTAGATTAATGGATTGATTCTAGCTAAAGTATGATTAAGCCATGGTGTTTGGTCATAACCTTGTGTTCCTAATTCCCTAATTTGATCATTTGTTGTCTAACCTAAAACTAAGCATTAGGAACCCATTAAGCATAGAAGAACAATTTAAACAACCAAGCATGTATCTAATCCCTGTTGTCGAATGTCCATACATACTCTTCCTATTCATAGTTCAATTTGAATTAAAGCATGGTGTCTACTCTTAATTCAAACCAAGATAGCTAACATGCAAGCCTAAATGGTGATCAATCATTCAAACTAGCATATTAACTTATAAGCATAATGAATAAGAACAAAAACCATAATTGAAACTTGGAAACTAATTAAACTTGAAACTAAAGAAAAGAATTTACATAACAATGAAAAGTAAAGTGGAACTAAGAAAAACTTAAGGAGAATTTCAACACAAATATTTCATTACAACAATTGAAAACTAGAAAGGAAACTAAGAGAATTTGAGGGAGAGAAGGGAAGGGAGCTCTAGAGAAGTGTTTGAGAGCTCCCCCCCTTGGGGTGTGTTTTGAAGCTTGAAGGCTTCTCTATTTATAGGGCTAAGAGGGAGGAACATCATGATGAACTTCAACACAACCATTCCTTCTTTAATACAACCCATAACTCCCACCTCATCTTGTCTATGTTAGTGTGGTTGGAATCAATCTCATCCCATACTTCTTTTGCTGCACCTCAAGCTTCTTCACATGGGTTCAAAGGTGATCAGATGTGGCTGCCCTTTGCTGCCAACCCATGTGATTGCCTTTTGCTGCCAACCCATGTGGTTGCCTTTTGGTTGCTGAAAAACGAGTTTTCTGAACCAGTCTTGGTGTAGGAAGGCCAGAGGTTTCAAAACATATCCAATGGGGCTCAAATTTGGATATGTTATACTAGACACCCATTGGAACAACTTCTATGAAGAAAGTATTCCCATCGGAGCAGTAGAAGTGTGCGTTTTGGGCCTTGCAAGTTGGCTGCCGAACAGAGACTGGAATTGACTTCATTTCATTTTTTTGCTTTACATGCATGCACATGCTTTCTCTATAATAGCTCCAGCATGTACCAACTTGCTCCTTTAGAATTTCATAGCTGGAATGCCTCCCCACTTCACTCATTATGCTGGGTGCAAAGTCAGTTATAGCTGGGGTGAGGCACATGGCTAAAAGGAGGAGACAAGGCTCCAAGCTGGCAGCTGCAAATCCTGCTGAGCAAGGTTGAGTGTTGGGCGGGCTGAGCACTCCACAAATGTCCAATTGGGCTGAAATTTGGATATATTGTACTAGACACCCATTGGAACAAGTTTCATGAAGATCTTCACCTCATCCAAGCCCCATAGCATGCTGATCCAAGGCCAAGAAGCTGACCTACGAAATTGGGCTGGAAAGGAGTTGTAGCCAAAATGTGTTTGTCTTTAAGCCCTTATTCCTCATATGCCAATCAGCCCATAACATGCATGGATTGCATCATTTCCTATCCAAAGTCATCATTGTTACCTAAATGTCAATTAACTGAAAGATAAACACAAAAAGGATTAAAAGCACAAGTTTAACTCAAAAACATAACCAAATCATAAGCTAGAAGGGTACAAAATGATATACAATTATGAACCGATCAAGAGCCTGAACCTGGCTCAGTGTTGTCAAGCTAACACATTCGGATATTCCCGAGGAAGACAGGTTAGTTTTGATTTGAACTTTTAATTAATGGTTTCTTCTTAGTTTATAGTTTCATTGATTGGGATTCTGTGAGTTTTATTGTTTTCTTATATGCATTGTTGATTGCTATGATTTGGTGCCTTTGGTAATATAGATATTGGAATGCGACTGTGGTTGAGAATACAGAAAGAGGATGGCGGGATCTTATTTTCCAGAGGATACGGGCAGTTTTTGGTTTTGGAATTTGACATACTTGGGTAGGGTTTTGATGATTTTGGATGCATAATTCAGATCAAAACATTTGCTGAGTCTAAAGTTGTCCTGTCATGAACTCATTAACTAAAAATCATTGTGGCAATTGGTGAAAATGAGAAAGAGTTGTCTGATTTGTCTCATTGGATTGATTTCTCGTACTTTTAGTAGTTTTGTTTTGTTTTTTAAAAATTTATTATTATTTATTATATCTTAACTATTCACTTTTCATCACTGCGAGAAAAAAAGGGTTTGTTTCTCGCAAATAAACCCTGCATTGGAGTTTTTTCTGTCATCCAAATACGTGCTACTGCATTGGAGTATGTTCTTTACTTGTTTCATTGATGTTGGCAAATGAACATATATATCATCGTTATCTTGTTTATTACTTCTTAGCTGTTAAATCACAATTAGTAATGGGTAAAGAGTATTACAGGGAGGAATACGTTATGTTGCTAGCAAGTTGAGAATTATTTTTAGAACATTCCTGATTGAAAACATCAAGGCGTTTTTGTGTTAGTGATTGATTAAAAGTTATGTTTCAGGTTGACCGGTTTGTCAGGGTTCTAAGATCTTGATCTGTAAGGGAAAGTTTAGGTTTTGGTGTTGGTTTTGGAGAGGGGGTTTATGTTGTATTAAGATGCTATCTGTTGTCCCGGGCTATTATTTTGTCTTAGTTCCTGAGCGCTTTGTTGTAAGCTTTTAGCTGTAGTGTTCACCTTTTTCTCCTCTCATCTATGGAGCTTGCAGTTTCTGCCAGGTACCAGGATGAAGGTTTTAGGTTGTTTTGTAGAACAGTGCTGGTTATGTATGGAAAAGAGTGTCATGAATGTAGGTGAAGATTCAAGTAATGAAATTAGGGTTAGAAACTTACGAGTTGAGCTTGGCGAAATGCGGGGAGCTATTAGTATAGTATGAGATTTTGAGAGGTACAAAAGTGCTGGTTTAAATGTGATGGTCATGAAGTTTTGTCTCGGCCACAATGGTGTTCTGTTTCTTGTCCTTTGAACTAGTCTCAGGCCTTTGTAGATAAGGATTTGCAATTCTTGTAATAGCAATGTTGAGTTTTCGGTTTACAAATTTGAGTATTTTTTTTCGGAGTACATTCATCTGTAATTCTTCCATCCGGTGATCATGTTCAATGGAGACAGACTGAAAATAGAATGAGATCGTGACATCTGAAACCTGTGTGACCTGCACTTTCTTTTACAAAAGTACAAGAAATAGAAAGACCATAAAACATAAGCATCATACAAATTTTTCTCATTCCATCAAGTACAGGCCACGCTTCACTAGGGCTTGAGGTACACAAAATGTCAAAAGTAGTTCCAATTGATCTAGTACAGGCCACGCTTCACATGGACATGAAATCTGAAACCTACTTTCATGAAATTTCTTTTGTCTTTGACATGGTTTTTTGTTTACACCCATGTTCTTGGCTTGAATTTCTTTTGGTTTATTGTCAACTTGGGGTGATAACAGCACCTATGTTCTTAGGTTGAATTGGCAACTTTTTTAGATTTATGGACTCTCATGCCTTTGACTGACCAGCATTTTCAAAAAAATATACACGTCGATCATTGTGTGGCTAGAACTAACGACAGCAAGCTTAAGAACTTAGCGAGTTACCAAGTCGGTTACACAGGGAGTTGTTGATTAATTACTGCTTTATTTATTTTTATAGAGTCCCACATTGGAGAACTTTAACAGTAATTTACACCTTAAATATAGGGGTTTGATTGATAATAGCACCAAGGCCTTTAGGGAAAACCCCAAATGTCTATTGGGCTTGACCAATCTATTGGACTTAGGTGGCTAAGTTGGGGACAATATCGGTGCTAGTTGGTGGGTACTATACCGAGGTTCGGTACCGACATGCATAAGTGCTAGTGGGCTAATCCTACGTACCAACATACATAAGTGTTCGATAAAAATTATAAATTTAAAAAAAAAAAAAACACATATAAGTGTGAGTGGTGAGCCTATGCATTAATTCGGTACCAACATGGCATAAAAGGTAGGCCTACTATAAATAATATTAATCAAATAGCACCGAGGCCTTTTGTAAATTTTTTATTTGGATATCCGTATATTTTCGTATTAAATTACATATTAAATTTTCTTTTCACAAAATGGGATTATTTACTACACCGTTGAATTTAACTAGAGACCCAAAGACAAAAGGCAAAAGTTGTGATTGCTTATGATACTCTTTCAAAGCGCATCATACAAGAGGTATCGAATCGTTACTAACAACTATACCAATTCATTATGTTTTTGCACTTCCATTGAAAAACTAAGGATGAAAAGAATGGAGGATCCTTGGCCACTCAAGGCAAAAGGTATAACCTTGAAAACAAGAGGAGAAGAACAAGAAAAACAAAACGAGAAGCCTGCAATCATTTTGCTCTTGATAAGATTTCTGAACCTTTACCACCACAAAACTAATGATGGCCTAAACATTGCGGCTTTTCAAGTAATAATAATTTTCCCAACCTTTTCACTACGTACTCATATGAGAGTGAAGAAGCTACTATGATGCTATCTAGCTGGACAATAATTCAAATAAGAAACGTAGAGAAGAAACGGGCATTAGTCCATAAAAGATGATCTTCTAATCCTAAGAGGACTCAGAGTGTTTGATTGATCAGGAAATAGAACTCAGCCTTATGAGATAATACTTGTACAAAGCTTATTATAGTTAAACACAAGTATTAAAAGGATTCCTAACATAACATGGATTGAAACAAACCTATTCTAATGCAAAAGGGACACTCGAATGCTTCTTGATAGGCAAGGCTTTCGAAGTGATTTATCTATAAATAGAGGTCCCTTCCCTTGCAGCAAATACACTCTCAATTCAGATCTCACCCTATCTAAGAGAAAGAGAAACTAAAGTGCTGCATAGGTGTGGTATCACTGCTCTAGGCTTTTGTTCTTTAATCTAACTATTTGATCTAAGCCATAAAAGTATGCAGCTTTCTTTTGTTTACAAATCTTAACTGTTAAGAGCATAAGGTTATCACTGCTCATAAGGTTTTGATCAATTAATTTGAAAACTGCTATGCAGAATGAGTAAGCCACAGCTACTCAGGCCGCGTAGGAGTTTTTAAATTTGACGGTTTGGTCAGAAATTTGCATTAATGTTCGTAGCCTTCTATATGATTCTCCATCCACAAATGGAAAATTGTACAGATTGATCACAACATTGATGGAACAATCTAGATAGTTGACGGCACTAGCTAGCAAGTGTCTCTACATCCACAGAAGTGAGTTTACTTGCGCAGGAAACTTGTACAGTTAATTGTTTAGGGTTTTGGAACATGCTAACTTAAACCCACAGGTATAAGTTGACATGTTTAAATAAAGATTTAGGGACAGTTTTATTTAATTCGTATTGCAAATTTTACAGTGAATCACAACTCCATTGTAACCTTGATTGGATCGAATTATAGCAAGTGGAAGTAGGATCCGGAAATATCTCTAGGTTTTTTGGATTACGATTTTGTGCTCAAAGAGAAACCCCCTCAAGAACCAGCTGCAGATGCTTCTGCAGAAACTAAGACTAAGTTTGCCAAATGGGAAAAGGCAAACAAGATGGCTATGTTAATCATGCAAAGGGCTATGGCTTCATCAGTGAAAGGAAGCATTCCCAAATCTGAGAATGCACAACAATACTATGAGGCAATTGCACAGAGGTTTAAGGAATCCGAGAAAGTTGTCAAGAGTACCCTACTGAATCAGTTGATTGATATGAAATATGATGGACAAGGTTGTGTAAGAGCTCATATCATGAACTTGATTGACATAGGGACAAAACTACAGGAATTGGATATGACAGTAGATGAGGATATGATGGTCCATTTTGCACTGAATTCATTGCCTAAGGAATTTAAATCTCTCAAGGAAACCTACATTGCTCAGAAGGAGAACTAGACTTTGAATGATCTCATAACCATCTCTGTTCAACAAGAGCACAACATCATAAGAGAAAGGGGAGCCAAGATGGTCAACATGATTAAGACTAAACAGAACAAGGAAAATAAGTAGAAGGCTGCAACTGGGAAAGAGAAAGAAAGCATTGCAGAAAAGGCTTTGAAACATGCAACTTGAATGAATTGTTTCTTTTGCAACAAAGCAGGGCATATGAAAAGAGACTGCAAGAAATGTAAAAGGTGGCTGGAAAAGAAGAAGGGAAAAGGTAATAACAATCTGATTTTGGTATGTTTCGAATCTAATTTGGTTAATTTCTCATGTGATTCATGGTGGTTAGACAGTGGTGCTTCTATTCATGTGGCTAATTCCTTGCAGGAGTTTACAAGCAAGAGGCTACCAAGCAAGGATGAAGTGAAGGTGTTCGTGGGAAATGGAGAAGAAGTCCAAGTTAATTTCATAGGGACAGTTAGAATCAGGCTAGAATTTGGTTTTGTTTTAGAACTAGATGAAGTAGTTTATGTTCCTTATATGAAGAAGAGTTTGATTTCAGTTACTAGACTTGTAAAATCGAAGTTCAATTTGAATTTTGATGTTATTGGTTGTTCTATTTTCAGAAATAAAGATTTAGTTGGCAAAGCAAGTCTCATTGATGGAGTGTTTCGATTAAACTGCAAAAGAACTGAGATGGAAATAAATACTGTACAAACCAAAACCAATGAGATTTCCTTCAAATTATGGCATAAGAGACTTGGACATGTTTCAAAAGAAAGGATAACACAACTATGCAAAGAATCTGTCTTACCACCATTGAATCACGAAAACACAGAAGAAGTTTGCATTCCATGTATCAAAGGGAAATTAACTAACTTAAGAAAGAAAGGGGCTTTGGGAAGAAAAGGCTTACTAGAACTCATTCACACAGACATATGTGGACCTTTTCCCCAACTCATGAGGGGTTTAACTACTTTATAACCTTTACAGATGATTTTTCAAGATATTGACATATCTATCTTGTTAAAGAGAAATCTAGTGCATTAGACAAGTTCAAAATCTATAAGGCTGAAGTAGAAAACCAATTAAACCTAAAAATAAAGGTGGTTCGATCGGATAGAGGAGGGGAGTACTACGGAAGGTTTGATGAGATTGGAAGAAATCCTGGACCCTTTGCTAAATTTCTTCAAGAAGAAGGAATCATAGCTCAGTATACCAACCCAGGCACACCTCAACAGAATGGCATTTCAGAAAGGAGAAACAGGACCTTGAAAGACATGACAAGAAGTATGATGAGCTGTACAAACCTGCCAATTTTTCTTTGGGGAGAAGCTTTAAAAACAGCCAACTATATTCTAAATCGAATTCCAACTAAAAGCATAAATAGAATTCCCTATGAAGTGTGGAATGGAAGGAAGCCTAGCATTAAACATTTGCGAGTATGGGGTTGTACGGCAGAAGCAAAACCTTACAATCCTGCAGAAAAGAAGTTGGATCCAAAAATCATAAGTGGTTATTTTGTTGGCTATCCTGAGAGAACAAAGGGATATAGATTTTATTGCCCCAAACACACTACCAACTTCATAGAGACTGCAGGAGCAGTCTTTATAGAAACTGACCAAGAAAGAAATGAGGAAGAAAGTTTCAGTTTTGAAGAAATAACCTTGAACCATGACATGTCACTGAATTCCAATGAAGATATTGTTAGACTACCTCAATTTGATTCAAGCAATACTCAACTGGAACACACTGAGGAGGCCAATGCATATGAGTTTGAAACTGCAGAACTAATGGAAGTAAATGATAATCAAGCACTGCTAGCAGAAAACCAAGATGTGACTCAACCACAAGAAGTAGATCCAGAACCAAACATGGAACTGAGAAGATCACAAAGGCAAAGAAAACCTGCATTAGGAGATGACTATTTCGTGTATTTACAATGGGCAGAGCATGATGTGAATACCACAAAAGATCCTGCAACTTTCAAACATGCCATGAAAAGTGAAAAGAAAGAAAACTGGTTTATAGCAATGAAATCAGAACTGAACTCAATGGAGAAAAATGGAGTTTGGAAGCTTGTGACTTTACCCCAAGGTTGCAAGCCAATTGGCTACAAGTGGGTGTATAAAACAAAATTAGACTCAAAAGGGCAGATAGACAGGTATAAGGCAAGATTGGTTGCCAAGGGATTCACATAGAAAGAAGGAGTAGATTTTAATGAGACTTTCTCACCAATCTCAACCAAAGATTCATTAAGAGTTATCATGGCCCTTGTACCACATTTTGACCTTCTTTTGCACCAGATGGACGTCAAAACAACCTTCTTAAATGGAGATTTAGATGAATACATTTACATGGTACAACCTGAGGGTTTTGTTCAAGAAGGAGGGAAGAGTATGGTTTGAAAACTATGCAAATCGATCTACGGATTAAAACAAGTTTCTAGACAGTGGTATCTAAAGTTCAACAAGATAGTGAAAGATTTTGGTTTTGTTGAGAATGCTTTAGATGAATGCATATACATGAAGGTGAGTGGGAGACATTTTATTATACTGGTTCTATATGTAGATGACATTTTGCTGGTATGCACAAATCTCACCATGTTACATGACTGCAAGAATTTCCTATCTAAGAACTTTGAAATGATTGATCTAGCCGAGGCATCATACGTTTTAGGCATAGATATAAGCAAAGATCGAAAGAATGGGGTACTTGGACTATCACAAAAATCCTACATAGAAAAGGTGCTCAAGAGATTCAATATGCAGAACTGTACAGGAAGTGATATTCCTATCTCAAAAGGGATAAACTAAAGCATTGAACAAGCACCTAAGACTGAGCAAGAAAAGCTGGAGATGGTTGATAAACCATATGCTTCACTGGTAGGAAGCTTAATGTATGCGCAAGTTTGTACCAAACCTGACTTGGCCTTTGCAGTCAGTATGCTAGGAAGATTTCAGTCAAATCCTGGACAAGCTCACTGGATTGCAAGAAAAAGAGTGTTGAGGTACTTGCAAAGGACAAAAGATTACAAGCTGATTTTTAAAAGAAGTGATACACTGGAATTACAAGGCTATGTAGATGCTGATTTTGCAGGATGTCAAGACTCGTTGAAATCTACATCAGGATATGCATTCATGTTTGAAGGAGGTGCAGTGTCACGGAGGAGTGTAAAACAACCTATGACAGTAGGTTCAACTATGTTTGCTGAGTTTCTAGCCTGTTATGAAGCTACCTCTTGCTGAGTTTCTAGCCTGTTATGAAGCTACCTCTCAAGCTATATGGTTAAGAAATTTCATTATCAGCCTAAATGTGGTTGAATCAATACACAGACCTATTCAAATATGGAATGACAACAGTGCAACAATTTTATTTGCGAAAGGAAACAAAAGAGTAGAAGGTTCAAGACTGTTGGATGTCAAGTTCATAATAGTGAAGGAGAAAATTGCTCAAGGATATACCAATATAAGTCATATTAGTACCGACAGGATGATTACAGACCCTTTCACAAAAGGAGTTCCAAATACAGTGTTTCACAGGCATGTTATGAGCATGGGATTAAGGAATGATTTAAATGCTTAAATCAGTTGGAGCCTCGTTAAGTTTTAAGTAGTTTTCTGTTTTAGTCTTAATTCACAGTTGGTTATGGTTTTCAGTGGATGTTAATCTTATTTTGAGATTCAGAAATAAAGTTTTTCTCATTAAATAGTTACATGTTTAGTTATTATATGGTTATAAGTACTTGAATGGATTAAGAAGAAAAGCTAGCTAAAGACATCTGCAATGATATTCATTCATGACAGTGACATCATTTTTTAACAAAGTGATGAGACCTTAGTAGTCGAATTAAGGGACATTGAATGAACATGTTCATAAAGCTTTACAGTAGAACATGTTTATTTTTCTGTTTAATCTTGATGGAAGCTTATGTGGTTTTAAAGAATGATTAATGTGATTATAAAGGCTCTGGAGTATTAGATATCCAATGAAGTCTTGATGGTTCTTTCTCATTCTTTAAAATTGACAATTGCTTGATGGAATCAACTTGAGTTACATGTCACAATGGCCTTAAGTGATTAACACAAAATCTTTAGGGATTAGTCGATCAAGTGGGAGAATGTAAGACAATTTATTGTCTTAGTCCATAAAAGATGATCTTTTAATCCTAAGGACTCAGAGTTTTTGATTGATCAGGAAATAGAACTCTGCCTTATGAGATAATACTTGTACAGAGCTTATTAAAGTTAAACACAAGTATGAAAAGGATTCCTAACATAACATGGATTGAAACAAACCTATTCTAATGCAAAAAGGACACTCGAATGCTTCTTGATAGGCAAGGCTTTCAAAGTGATGCATCTATAAATAGAGGTCCCTTCCCTTGCAGCAAATACACTCTCAATTCAGATCTCACCCTATCTAAGAGAAAGAGAAACTACAGTGCTGCATAGGTGAAGAAGACTCTCTATACGATTAACAAGACTCTCTAAAATTACCATGGTTGAAGAAGGTTAGTATTATTGCATACAAGCTTAGTAAAGACTTACACACTAATTATATGGATGATTGGTTTTCAAGTTTTGGTGCAAGCAAAGGTTGATGCTCCTGCTCGCTCTGCTTCCCTTCCAATTGATCCTCATCATAATTTATCATTTCTTTCTTTAAATGACGGTGGTCCGACCAGAAAACTGCTCTATTGTGACGGTGAGGAAATCAAAGCTCCAGCATGTCATGAGCTCAGTTAGACTTGCTGTCTATGTTGAAACATGCTAGGCTAAATGTATCTGATTCGTGCATACATATCATCAATTTGAAGATTGTTTGGAGATGTGTCTGATAGACTGCTTCAACAAAAAATCTCCACATGTATGATGGTACGAAAGTTGATCAACACACAAAATTTTTATTTTATTTGTAAAAATATTCTTAGTCTACTCTCTTCATCTTTTGTGGAAACAGATATACACGGCAGAAATGGTTATTTTCGGGGATATCTCACTGTTACATTGTCGAATTGTTAATTTGAATCATACATTCAGGGGCAGAGGGAGCTAAGGCCCAGGGGTCTCAACGTTCTTGAGACCTTGGATTTTTTAACACAATTACACATCTTTTATCAAACTTCAAAGTGCTTTATGTTTTTCTTCTCTCCCTTTTCCACTATTATTACTACCCATTCTCTCTTTTTGTCTTATTTTGACTTTGATTGTAGTAATAAATTACCAATTGAATTTTGTTAGTGTGTATATTTAACAAAGTACATGTAATATCTTTTGTTAGTATCAATAATGAGTAGATAGTTAATGTGATATGTAAAATAATAGAGTATAGTAATCAAATTTATGAATTTTGTATCAAGTAAAAAATTAATTCAAATGTCACCGTAAAGAAAAAATAAATTTTAATATATGAGGTGCCCTCTCTATAAAAAATTTATGGCTCCGCCACTGCATACATTCAAACAAAATTTCATATAATTAATGATCTAAATTACAATAATGATTGGCAAGAAAAAGTTTAATTTTCTCCCATAAATCACTTGGAGTCTTGTACCAAGATTCAAGGTATCTTTATTTGTCCAGTTTCGTTGTGTGGATATATATATATATATAACATTTACAAGTTCAACCATCACATTTACAGATTCGTTGTGTGGATATATATCTTTATTTGTATTTTTGGATTACAAATTTTCATTCAATAACAAAGAATCATACGTTGTATTTGTTTCAAGAATCAAACTAAAACCCCAGAAGTGTGTACTTTGAAACCAGAATATAAGACAAACCCAAATCAGCAGGATGGAAGATCATCTCTCCGGCACAAGGAACCTTTCATTTGTCAAGTCAAATTCCTGCCCAAAAACAACAAACACCACTCAGAAGTAAGAAAACAAATCAGCAGGATGGAAGATCATCTCTCCGGCAGTCGTGTAAATTGAGTAACAACTGAAAAATAATAATAAGAGAATGAAACAGTAAGTAAGCCAGACGGCTTTGCAGAGTGAAGACAAAGTGATAGCAAAAACCAATGAACGTCAGCGGAAAAAAAAAATTATTTAATGCTTGTCCCGATCGATAATGGCGGTCTCTGAGCAGTGTGACAGTAAAATTGATATTTTATTTAAGGAAAAATATTTTAATCAATAATTGGATGAGACTGAAAAGAGTGATGAAACGCTCTTCCTTCTTTAAACACACTTTCAAAGGAACCAAACCCAAAAACAAAGAAAAACCGTGTTCTTTGCAAAAGGTTTCTTATTTCCTTTTTTGGGTCATACTCATACATACTGTTCTTTGCAAAAAGCTTGAACTGCTCAGTTTTGGGTTTTTCTGTTTGGCTTCAAAGGAAATTCAGCCTCAAGTTTTGCACTTTCCAGTACTCAGGTCAGTCGTGATCTTTCATTTCTCGTGAACCAAACAAGAATAGCATTTCTTGTTGCTAATGCGTCCAGAATGTTAGTGTTTCTCAGTCAATCTGGTAAGGCTTTGATTCATAAACTAGACTAGAATGCCTGCCAATGTAACTGAAATTGCTAGGCGGGTCTAGGCTGGTCTAGGCGGTTCTAGGCGGCGCTAGGCGGTTCTATGCTGTGCTAGGCGGGTCTAGGCGGCGCTAGGCGGCGCTAGGCGGGTCTGGGTGCACGGGTGGGTCTGGTTCTTTTCTTTTGTTCTTTAAGCCTACTGCCTAGCGATTTTTCAAACTCATGCATTGCAGGGCGGGTCTAGGCGGCGCTGGGCGGGTCGGGTTCTTTTCTTTATTTTCTTTTAAAGGGTAATACCGTTTTGTGCTATTAGCTTTCTTTAATATCAAATCTTTGAAGATTTGTGTATGCTTTAAAAAACTGAGGTCAGGCAATTAATCTAGTTTTCATGAGAAAACATCATGAGCCCATCTACTTTTAAGTGAACTGAATGATTAATTGTAATATTTAATCTTTTTCACCTCCTTCCTTTTCTAATTACAAGTGTTTATCAGAAGTATCACTTACTGTAACTGAATGATGTTGCTTCATCTTGATGTAGGTTGACACTACCATTACACGGTTTACAATTTGTTTGCAATTTCTTGTTTGAGAAGTTCTGTCGTGTACGTTAGATGTGCTCATCTTTGAATTTGTAGGTAAAAGAAGTATATTTCAATTATGCAAACTGATGGACTCGTATTCCATAGAGTCTATGAATAGTTTCTTTTAGTTTTAGTTCAGATTGGATTCTGTTTTACTCAGTGCAAATAATTCATTGCTTTTAATTACAAGTCATTGTTTCATTCTTTTAGGTTCCCACGGTTGAGCTTCATTTTTGCATTTGTCAGCCTGGCATCTGAGTACAGAAAACATTGCAAGGTTCATCCGACGATATTGGATGGTTGCCGCGCGATCCTGGCATGCCTGGTGTGGAGGATGGTACAGCAAGATTCTTGGAATTGCTTGCAGGAATAAGGTACCAAGCTAATATAATAGCTCCACTGCACTAGATGGTTGGACCTGTTAAGGAACTGTGTTCAATTTTGTTATCATATCTGTCTAGTCTATTCTTGCATATTCCTATTGCTTGTATGTCATGCTATATACTTCAGGAATGGGGAGCACACATTGCCTAGCTCATTTGTCTATCTGCTTATTCCAGGTAAAGAAAATTTATTTTTCTCTTTGGACTTTGTTCTTCTCCCCTGTTCAATCCACATTTAGTGTCGTGGCACCTTTAGTTATGGGAACTTTGATTTTCCAGACCTCTATAGCAATCACGACCCCGTATACTTTGTTGGAACAAAGAAATTCTTTTCGAAGATGGGTCTAGCTTGCCATATTGCAAAAATTCAGAGTGAGGTAATGAGCCATTACTCTGTGATCATTGCTGACTGAGTTTTGTGAAATTTGTCTTCCCTTTTCATATGTTTTCTTGTATGAAGGCATCTGTTGAGTACAATGCATGGGAACTCAAGCAATACATTGAGGAGCTTTACTGGGGATCCGGTAAGCGTGTGATGCTGCTGGGGCAAAGCAAGGACATCTATTGAATGTGAATGAAACATTGGCTTAAGTTCGTGTCTACATTAACTTAAGGAGAGAAGACACTGATGCAAAAAGCAGATTTCTTATTAACACCTGAGATTAACTAAAGAGTAGAGAAAATAAATGAGTAATCGTGTCCATGAACAACTTTAGAAGAAAAAGGGATAAAACAGTCTCGACACGAACCAACCAAAACAACTAAAATCTTTTGTTGAATTCCTCATTGCCTGATCTCACCTTCAAATGCTACTATAACGAATTCTACTGGGTTAATTCGAGTATTCTAAAACTATAAATACCTAAATCTGCAGCTTCCCCTCAATAAATAAATACACTATGGTGAGACCAGGAGAAGGGATCACACACAGAAGAGATACACTCAAGATCCTCATTTCATTGGGAGTCATGCACATGGAAATGTCACCTTTGGGGTTGATCTGAACGCTGCTCCAGAAGTGGTGCTCGGCCCAGCACCATTCTCAATCGGAGGAGAAGTGCCCCATCTTCCTTTTGATTCTAATGGCTTAAGTACATGCACTCGGCTTGAATTTCATGAAAACAGAACCGTGTTCTTGGCTTGAATTTCTTTTGGTTTATTGTCAGCTTGGGGTGATAACAGCCCCTATCTTAGGTTGAATCGGCAACTTATTGATATTTATGGATTCTCATGCCTTTGACTGACTCATATCATGACAGGCTCCTTGAGCTCTCAATGTAGCCACATTGTGAATGTTAAGTATGTCAACTTCTACTTCATTTTTGATAGATTATATCATTACCAACTTGTCAGAAGAAAGAAAAAAAAAACGAAGAAGAAGAAAGAAAAAAAAAAGAGGAAGTTGTAACAGAGAAGCCGCATGGCATGAGCCCATGATCATGGCTAAAACAAGCATTTTCAAAAAACTATACACGTCGATCATTGTGGGGCTAGAACTAACGACAGCAAGCTTAAGAACTTAGCGAGTTAGCAAGTCAGTTACACGGGGAGTTGTTGATTAATTACTGCTTTATTTGTTTTTATACAGTCCCACATCGGAGAATTATAACAGTAATTTACACCTTAAATATAGGGGTTTGATTGATAATAGCACCAAGGCCTTTAGGGAAAACCCCACACCTATAATAAAGGTCTATTGGGCTTGACCAATCTATTGGACTTAGGTGGCTAAGTTGGGGACAATATCGGTGCTAGTTGGTGGGTACTATGTAAAGGTTCGGTACCGACATGCATAAGTGCTAGTGGGATAATCCTACATACCAAAATACACAAGTGTTCGATAAAAAAAAAAAAAAAAAAAAACACAGATAAAGTGTGGGTGGTGGGCCTATGCATTGATTCGGTACCAACATGGCATAAAAGATAGGCCCACTATAAATAATATTAATCAAATAGCACCGAGGCCTTTTGTAAATTTTTTATTTGGATATCCGTATATTTTCGTATTAAATTACATATTAAATTTTCTTTTCACAAAATGAGATTACTTACTACACCGTTGAATTTAACTAGAGACCCAAAGACAAAAGGCAAAAGTTGTGATTGCTTATGATACTCTTTCAAAGCGCATCATACAAGAGGTATCGAATCGTTACTAACAACTATACCAATTCATTATATTTTTGCACTTCCATCGAAAAACTAAGGATGAAAAGAATGGAGGATCCTTGGCCACTCAAGGCAAAAGGTATAACCCCGAAAACAAGAGGAGTAGAAGAACAAGAAAAACAAAACGAGAAGCCTGCAATCATTTTGCTCTCGATAAGATTTCTGAACCTTTACAACCACAAAACTAATGATGGCCTAAACATTGCGGCTTTTCAAGTAATAAGCTAGGGTATATATGAAAATTTTAAAGTGAACCTATGAATAGTGTTTATTTTCCCCAACTTTGTCACTACCATGAAAGTGAAGAAGCCGCATGGAGTCACTGCTGCTATCTAGCTGGACAGTAATTGAAAGAAGAAACGTATAGAAGAAAGAATTTGAATAATTAGAAACGGGCATCAGCCCAGCCGAACAATGTGTAACCCCAATGGTCAGTAGCGGATCCGGAATTTGGAAGTTGAGTAGGCAGAACTTATACGTTGTATGGATACAGGTACGGGTAAGGATACGCTAATACGGAAAATTTTCAAAAACTAGTATGCGTATGGCACCGATACGATGATTAAATTAATATAATAGAAAAATTGATATTGTATCCATCATGTTATAATCATCCATCAAATAAGAAGAAGAAAAAAATGAATCAAATGCATTTTGATTAAAAAAACCATTAATACATGTAAAAACAATTAGCATATATTGCTAGAAGACTAGGCTCCAGTGCACAAGAAATTGGGCTTGAGTGTAAAAAAAAATTGGGTGTCCAAACAATTTTACCCAGTCCAAAATAATTATAGAGTCCAATACCACTCATATCTAATTACGTAATTCCCTGCCACTTTTGTCCCTCTCTCCTCCCTCTCTCTTCCCTCCCCCCTACCCCTTATTTTTTTGCTATCCCTTCTCTCTCTCTGTTTTTTTTTTTTCCTTCTTCCCTTTCTCTTTTCCTTGGTCTTGTTGCTTTATATCTACCGATTTTTATTTCCTAACAATTATCGGGTAGACAACTGCCTACCCAAAATATGGCTAGATCCCGCAATGCCAACGGTTAAAGGGCTTAATGGTTGGTTAACGAAAGACAAATTGCTCTACTGAAAGGTTTGGTACGGTAAAGGGAAGAACCCACTGCCGTTTCAAACCCACTCGTGCCCACGCCCACGTAGAGTTGACTACAAAAAACTACTGAACAATTATGTTTTTAAATAGTTTTATATTTTCTCCCTCTTTTCTTCCCCCAACCTCTCCCTCATTTCTCAGGCATCTCTTTCCTCTCTCTCTATAGGAAAAGAAAAAGAAAAAGAAAAATTACAAAATGGGCCTTCTAATAATATTGTAAACCCACCTTTTAATCTCTTTTTTTGTTAATCGGGCCGAGTTTAGTCTTCTATTTGAACCAAGCTTAACAATTGTTCGTTTATTGAGCAAGAGGCCCAAAACTCTCCTGTGAGTTTCAGTTGGAATTTAAGTTGCTCAAGTTAAATTGAACTTGAAGAAGAAGCATGATGAGTCTCTTCGATCACCTCTTTAAAAGGTGGAGTTTCATCTACTCAAACTCTCAGGAGGAATTTAAGCTGCTCATATAATATTATCACTGACACATATTTAGTATTTTGGAATTGAGATATGAATGAGATATATGAGAAGAAAATCTTGAGCATTGATTCCATTTATTGACATAGTTGATTATCTACGATACAACCTTTAGCCTCAAAATTTGATAATTAAAACACAAAATCAACTAGAAATACAATTTCTACTTTATTATTGATGGATTACATCATTACCAACTTGGAAGAAAGAAAAAAAAAACGAAAGAAGAAGAAAGAAACAAATAAAAAACAATGGGGAAGCCTGGGCTGGGCCGCATGTCATGAGTCCATGAGGCTAAACAAACAAGGTTAAGAACTTAGAGAATTACCAAGTCAGCTACACGGGGACTTGTTGAATAATTACCGCTTTATTCGTTTTTATAGTCTCACATCGGGGAACTATAACAGTAATTTACACATTAAATATAAGGGTTTGATTGATAATAGCACCAAGGCCTTTAGGAAAAACCCCACACCTATAATAAAGGTCTATCGGGCTTGACCAATTTATTGGATTTTAGGTGGTTAAGTTGGGGACAATATCAGTGTTAGTTGGTGGGTACTACTATGTACAGAGGTTCGGTACCGACATGCATAAGTGCTAGGGAGTAATAATCCTACATACCAACACACATAAGTGTTTGATAAAAAATAAAAACACAGATAAAGTGTGGGCGGTGGGCTTATGCATTGATTTGGTACCAACATACATAAAAGGTAGGCCCACTGTAAATACTATTAGTCTAATAGCACCGAGGCCTTTTGTAAATTTAAAATTCGCATATCCGCATCTTTTGGTATTAATTACAAGCCATGAAAACATTATAAGCTGGAAACCTTTATGTGTTAGAACACCAAAAAATCAATAAACCTTTATGTGTTTGATTTTGCTAAGTTTTCAGATCGATCGGTTATGCATTTTCTGCCGTCATGTGCAGATGCACAATAAGCACAAATTATAATATTGTACTATTGTACCACTCTGTTGAAGAAAAAAAGTTAAAAGAAAAGCGACAAGATTAATGAACGAGAATCGAATTACAAGAGGTCTTCCATTGAATGAGATATGAAGGATTCCCATACCATTCTCTTTTATCTTATTTATTTATGCATTGCTTTGTTATTATAGAAAAATGTTTTAGAGTTGAAGTTAAACAAGATTGGCACGTCCAAACCAGAAACAAGATTGGCACGTTTGAAATCTTCAAGATTGAATTGGATTGTATTGTATGTGCACAATATTTTCAGCAGACGTTCTTTTATCTGTGTTCTTTCGTATTTTTCCTATTTTTGTATATTTTTTTTTACAAGTAATATTGAGAGTGGGGATATAATTGCTCTTAAAACACTTGAACTAATTAAATCCCTTTACAATCATATTACCAACGGCTCCAAGATACTTTACGCATCAATCGCAAAAGGTGTAACTTCGAAAAACAAGAAAAACAAAACGAGTGATTTGCTCTCGATAAGATTTCTGAACATCTACTACCACAAAACTAATGATGGCCTAAACATTGCGGCTTTTCAAGTAATAAGCTTAGTGTAAAGCCATGGATGACAACCCTAATCAATAACAGACTGTATGTAAAGCCATGGATGAAGTTGGTGTGAGAACACTAATTATATTGATGATTGGTTTTCAAGTTTTGGTGCAAGCAAAGGTTGATGCTCCTGCTCACTCTGCTTCCCTTCCAATTAATCCTCATCGTCATTTATCATTGCATTCTTTAAACGGGGGTGGTCCGACCAAAAAATTGCTCTATTGTGACGGTGAGGAAATCAAAGCTCCGGCATGTCATAAGCTCAGTTAGACTTGTTGTCTCTGTTGAAACATGCCAGACTAAATGTATCTGGTTCGTGCATACGTATCATCAATTTGAAGATTGTTTGGAGATGTGTCCAATAGACTGCTTCAACAAAAAATCTCCACATGTATGATGGTACGAAAGTTGATCAACACACAAAATTTTGATTTTATTTGTAAAAATATTCTCAGTCTACTCTCTTCTTCTTTTATGGAAACAGATATACAAGAAATAGAAAGACCATAAAACATAAGCGTCATACAAATTTTTCTCATTCCATCAAGTACAGGCCACGCTTCACAAGGGCTTGAGGTACACAGAATGTCAAAAGTAGTTCCAATTGATCACGACCCATAATATGAAAACAGTCGTATTTTGCAAAGTAAAAAGAAAACATATCCCACATGATGATTTGAAATGCCAAGTAAGAAGAAAGCATATCCTACATGATGATATATCCTACAGTCGTATGGATCCGACTCCATCAACTGTGAGAGGCTTTGTGCGTTGAAACAATTCCTCAATCATATCAAGCAAAAGGAGACAACTGTTTGAACATTTTGATGGAAGCTCTCAAGCCATGCATCGATCATTCATCAGTCAACGAGCAGCAGAGGTTTTATGTTACCACTCAGAAGTAGAAAACAAACACAACCAGTTAATGGTCAACACTGAACAGTGGCAGTCGTGTAAATTGAGTAACAACTAATAACCAAAGTGCACTTCCACTTTTATAGTGGTCATTTTAATAAGCCAACAAAAAAAACTAAAAAATTAATAATAAGAAAATGAAACAGTAAGTAAGCCAGATGGCTTTGCAGAGAGAAGACAGAGTGATAGCAAAAACCAATGAACGTCAGCGAAAAAAAATAATTATTGAATGCTTGTCCCGATCGATAATGGCGGTCTCTGAGCAGTGTGACAGTAAAATTGATATTTTTATTTAAGGAAAAATATTTTAATCAATAACTGGATGAGACTTCATCACTCTTCCTTCTTTAAACAGACTTTCAAAGGAACCAAACCCAATTTGGAAAGCCGTGTTCTTTACTTCCCAAAAACAAAGAAAAGCCGTGTTCTTCGCAAAAGGTTTCTAATTTCCTTTTTTGGGTCATACTCACACATACTGTTCTTTGCAAAAAGCTTGAACTGCTCAGTTTTGGGTTTTTCTGTTTGGCTTCAAAGGAAATTCAGCCTCAAGTTTTGTACTTTCCAGTACTCAGGTCAGTCGTGATCTTTCATTTCTCGGGAACCAAACAAGAATAGCATTTCTTGTTGCTAATGCCTCCAGAATGTTCGTGTTTCTCAGTCACTCTGGTAAGGCTTTGATTCATAAACTAGACTAGAATGCCTGCCAATGTAACTGAAATTGCTAGGCGGGTCTAGGCGGTGCTAGGCGGGTCTAGGCGGCGCTAGGCGGGTCTGCGTGTCAGGGTGGGTCTGGTTCTTTTCTTTTGTTCTTTAAGCCTACTGCCTAGCGATTTTTCAAACTCATGCACAGCAGGGCGAGTCTAGGCGGCGCTGGGCGGGTCGGATTCTTTTCCTTATTTTCTTTTAAAGGGTAATACCGTTTTGTGCTATTAGCTTTCTTTAATATCAAATCTTTGAAGACTTGTGTATGCTTTAAAAAACTGAGGTCAGGCAATTAATCTAGTTTTCAGGAGAAAACATCATGAGCCCATCTACTTTTAAGTGAACTGAATGATCAATTGTAATATTTAATCTTTTTCACCTCCTTCCCTTTCTAATTACAAGTGTTTATCAGAAGTATGACTTACTGTAACTGTTTTGCATTTCTCAAATCTCAATCTAGTCATCTTCATTGTTAGATTGCTGATGTTGCTTCATCTTGATGTAGGTTGACACTACCATTACACGGTAATTTCTTGTTGGAGAAGTTCTGTCGTGTACGTTAGATGTGCTCATCTTCGAATTTGTAGGTAAAAGAAGTATATTTCAATTATGCAAACTGATGGACTCGTATTCCATAGAGTCTATGAATAGTTTCTTTTAGTTTTAGTTCAGATTGGATTCTGTTTTACTCAGTGCAAATAATTCATTGCTTTTAATTACAAGTCATTGTTTCATTCTTTTAGTTTTAGTTCAGATTGGATTCTGTTGAGCTTCATTTTTGCATTTGTCAGCCTGGCATCTCGAGTACAGAAAACATTGCAAGGTTCATCTGACGATATTGGAGGATGGTACAACAAGCTCCTGGCATGCCTGGTGTGGAGGATGGTACACCAAGCTATGCACTAGATGGTTGGACCTGTTAAGGAACTGTGTTCAATTTTGTTATCATATCTGTCTAGTCTATTCTTGCATATTCCTATTGCTTGTATGTCTTGCTATATACTTCAGGAATGGGGAGCACACATTGCCTAGCTCATTGATCCGTTTCTATGAAGTTGAACTATAAATAAACTATCTGAATACTACATTGATCCGTTTTGGCTTGGCTACTTGTGACAAGTTACTTCTGTTAGTCACTAGTTCATTGCTTATAGCCTTAAAGGCACAGTGACATGCACAGATATAGACTTGCACAATCATACCTGGGAATCAGAGCCCGACGATACAAGCACATTAAGAACATGAGAAAAGGCAAGGCCTGTTATGCTTTTTTGATGACCTTTTAGCTTGGTTTTAACCTGTGAGAGGAGCAGCCAGATTGTAAGCAATCCCATATTCCAGATATCATCACAAACTGACAAATTTAAGTTCAGTGAACAGAGACCTCATCAACCCGAACATTGTAAATTTGGATGGAAGAAATATTGGTGGGTAGATTGAAAAATCTGATTCTTTTTGTTTTCTTTTCTTCCTAATTTTCAATAGGTGTGTGCAAAGTAGATGGTGGAGTAAGCATTTTGAAGGATGGTACAGAAGCACCACTGTCTTTTTAGATTGTCTTATGCATGGCACTTCAAAAGTTTCATAGACGATGCATATTCAGTATCTTATCTTAAATTAATCAACCAGTACGCTAGATATGTCGAATGAGAGAAATGTGCAGAGGAAACAACCTACCTTAAATGTCATCATATTGAAAAGGGATATTTTCCCCCCTGAAGCATCTTCAGGGTTTGTATCGCTTATATCATTGGTCATTAATATTTAACTTGCAGGTTGCCACCAACTCTGTTAGGAATTCTAATACCTTAGTCGTGTTTCGTTCGTTTCTTTGCCATTTCTGGAGCTTGTGTACAGCATTAGATGATAATGCCAATACAAGGTTTTTCCACAACATTGCTCTTTATCCATCTACACGGTGTAGCATGCATGATAAAAAATAATTCGGAGGATGCACAAAGAAAAGAAAACAGAACAAAACATAAAATATAAACCTAAAAAGTTACAGATAAATAATCCTAACTCATGTATCTCAATTTAACACTGGCACGAGTGGGTCAAACACCCATTTCCACAAGCAGAAAAAAAAGTTCTACAGGATGTCTCAGTGTTAGAATGCTCAAGCACGTTATATAAGTATGCATATAAAGTATAAGACCATAAATAAGGTTTGCATAGCCCATCTTAGTGAATAATTAGTATAGCCGGCTATACTATTTATAAAAAAGAATAAAAAAAAAAAGGACCCCAGTAACGCCGGGCGGCTATACTCTATTTATATAAAAAATAATTCGGAGTATGGCCGCACGGCTATACTATTTATTTTTATTTTAAAAAGGGAACCGGTCTAGCGCTGAGCGTGTGTTTTGTGAAAAGCGTGTAGCCGCCCGGCTATACTATATAAATATAATTCTTCAAACGTATAGCCGCGCGTCTATACCCCTTAAATAGAATTGCTGGCATGAATAAGGTACCAGGCGAATATAATAGCTTCGCTGCACTAGATGGTTGGACCTGTTAAGGAACTGTGTTCAATTTTGTTATCATATCTGTCTAGTCTATTCATGCATATTCCTATTGCTGGTATGTCATGCTATATACTTCAGAAATGGGGAGTACACATTGCCTAGCTCATTTGTCTATCTGCTAATTTCGGGTAAAGAAAATTTATTTTTCTCTTTGGACTTTGTTCTTCTCCCCTGTTCAATCCACATTTAGCGTTGTGGCGCCTATAGTTATGGGAACTTTGATTTTCCAAGCATCTTTAGCAATCACAGCCCCTTATACTTTGCTGGAACAAAGAAATTCTTTTCGAAGATGGGTCTAGCTTGCCATATTGCAAAAATTCACAGTGAGGTAATGAGTCATTACTCTGTGATCATTGCTGATTGAGTTTTGTGAAATTTGTCTTCCCTTTTCATATGTTTTCTTGGATGAAGGTGTTGGCGAGTCCTTACTTAATTAGGATTTTGGTTCCTTACTATGTTAGGATTTTAGTTACTTACCTATTTGTCTAGTCCAATTATAATTAAGATTTATTTCATATTGTAATTTAGATTTATTTTCTATTGTAATTTAGATTTATTTCCTATTTTATTTAGGGTTGTACTTATATAAATACCTCCATATTGGAGAAGAATAAAAATATGAGCAAATATGAGCATATAGGAGCATATTTGAATATTTGCCCTACTTTGTTTGACATGGCATCAGAGCCAACGTTTCCGGTGACCTGTGTGTGTTGTGCCCACCCGTGTTCTACTGTGTGCCCTAATTTCTTTTAGGGTTCTTGTGCCTGTGCCTTTGCTGTGTTCCACTGTGTACTCCGTTGTGTTCATGCCTCTACTGTGTTCGTGCCTGTCTTCGTGCATCTACCGTATTTGTGTATTTGCTGTGCTCCGCTGTGTTCCCCTGTGATAACCTCTGCCAAATTGAGAGTCGTTGGCACTCCTCATTCCTAACCTATCATGGGTCTTCATCTTATGGTCTTTCTTGATGTCTCAGCTTCTCTATCTTTGAAACTTCATAACAAGTTGCTTTCCTCCGTGAGCCTCGTCACCGCTCACTGAGCCGTTGATTTCCTCCGCGAGCCTAGTCACCGCTCGCCGAGCCTTTCCTTTGACTGTTCTGCCGGTCTCTGTCTTCTTCGGCTGCTCTCTTGAGTTGCCTTTCCACTTCCTGTTTGAGCACCTTATCTTTGTCTTTGTCTCTGTTCATGATTTGCTGGGTTTCCTCCCTTACTATTCTCCTTCTCTGAAGTTTTTTCTTCATGGGACAACCGTATGCTACCACCTTCCCCTCTTGCATTTGTTTCTGCCACGAGACTGGCATGTTTGAGTCTCTTTACTATTATTTCAATTTCTCTTCTTTCAAATCTCGACCCTTTACCAGCGTCGAATTTGAGGGGGAGTGTTGCAACTTTATTTGGGTGTTACTTTCTCCAAATCTCGACTCTCATAAATCGTCGGATTTGAGGGGGAGTGACACCGCTGCTCATCTATTGCGCTGCAATTTAACCACCTATCTGCCATGGCTGATTCTGCTACATCTCAGTGTTAGTCAGTGCATGTTTCTCAAGTACCATTGATCATATGGCTCCATCGACCCCTTCTCTTCAGGGGGAGAAGGGGAGTGAAGAGAAGTTGTCTCTGTTGTTGCTAGTGCCAATGCCTTGTATTGCTGTTGATGATGCCTGTTATGTCTCTGCCTTGTTGCTCCTGCCTGTTATGGTGCCAGTATTGTTGCTCATGCCTTTGCTGGTGTGTTTGCCTTGCCTTTGGTTTCTGCCCTATCTTATGCCCTGCTCACAGGGCTTCTGTGTTCTGCCTTACCTACTGCCGTGCTCACAGGGTGTCTGTGTTCTGCCATATCTACTGCCGTGCTCACAGGGTTTGTGTTCTGCCTTACCTATTGCCGTGCTCACAGGATTTCTGTGTTCTGCCTTATCTATTGTCGTGCTCACAGGGCTTCTGTGTTCTGCCTTACCTATTGTCGTGCTCACAGGGCTTCTGTGTTCTGCTATGTGCCCTATTTTTTAGGGTTTGCTCTTGTGTTTCCGCTGCGAACTTTGCTTTAGTTTGTCACTTGTTTCACTCGTAGTTGACAAAAAGACCTTCTCTACAATTGGTGCTTCTCAAGTATGGTGTTCTATGACTCGCTTGTCAAGTTGGGCATGCGAAATATCTTTGCCCAACTTGAGGGGGAGTGTTGGCGAGTCCTTACTTAGTTAGGATTTTGGTTCCTTACTATGTTAGGATTTTAGTTACTTACCTATTTGTCTAGTCCAATTATAATTAAGATTTATTTCATATTGTAATTTAGATTTATTTTCTATTTTAATTTAGATTTATTTCCTATTTTATTTAGGGTTGTACTTATATAAATACCTCCATATTGGAGAAGAATAAAAATATGAGCAAATATGAGCATATAGGAGCATATTTGAATATTTGCCCTACTTTGTTTGACAGAAGGCATATGTTAAGCACAATGCATGGGAACTCAAGCAATACATTGAGGAGCTTTACTGGGGATACGGTAAGCGTGTGATGCTGCTGGGGCAAAGCAAGGACATCTATTGCATGTGAATGAGACATCGGCTTAAGTTCGCGTCTACATTAACTTAAGGAGAAAAGGCACTGATGCAAAAAGCAGATTTCTTATTAATACCCGAGATTAACTAAAGAGTAGAGAAAATAAATGAGTAATCGTGTCCATGTTGAATTCCTCATTGCCTGATCTCGACCTTTTTCCCGGTGGTGCTGCGTTGTCTTCAAAACTTACAACTAGAGTTCCATCGCTTCTCCAATTATCCTAAATGAGGGGAAATTGCCTCACCTTCAAATGCTACTATAACGAATTCTACTGGGTTAATTCGAGTATTCTAAAACTATAAATACCTAAATCTGCAGCTTCCCCTCAATAAATAAATAAACTATGGTGAGACCAGGAGAAGGGGTCACACACAGAAGAGATACACTCAAGATCCTCATTTCATTGGGAGTCATGCACATGGAAATGTCACCTTTGGGGTTGATCTGAACGCTTCTCCAGAAGTGGTGCTCGGCCCAGCACCATTCTCAATCGGAGGAGAAGTGCCCCATCTTCCTTCTGATTCTAATGGCTTAAGTACATGCACTTGGCTTGAATTTCATGAAAACAGAACCGTGTTCTTGGCTTGAATTTCTGTTGGTTTATTGTCAGCTTGGGGTGATAACAGCGCCTATGTTCTTAGGTTGAATTGGCAACTTATTGATATTTATGGACTCTCATGCCTTTGACTGACTCATATCATGACAGGCTCCTTGAGCTCTCAAGCTTGCACTCATGATTCTTTCGAAAGTCCATACTGTCTGTTACGTGGAAAACCATGAAGCTGATGGATCGTTCGAAGTGATTGGCGGAGTTGCATCAGTTTGAGAACTAGAAGGTAGTGAAAGCCATACCTTAGAAATGAATGGCTACATGGAGAATGTTAAGTATGTCAACTTCTACTTTATTTTTGATAGATTATATCATTACCAACTTGTCAGAAGAAAGAAAAAAAAAAAAAAGAGGAAGTTGTAACAGAGAAGCCGCATGGCATGAGCCCATGATCATGGCTAAAACAAGCATTTTCAAAAAACTCTAAACGTCGATCATTGTGGGGCTAGAACTAACGACAGCAAGCTTAAGAACTTATCGAGTTACCAAGTCAGTTACACGGGGAGTTGTTGATTAATTACTGCTTTATTCATTTTTGTAGAGTCCCACATTGGGAAACTATAACAGTAATTTACACCTTAAATATAGGGGTTTGCTTGATAGGAGCACCAAGGCCTTTAGGGAAAACCCCACACCTATAATAAGGGTCTATTGGGCTTGACCAATCTATTGGACTTAGGTGGTTAAGTTGGGGACAATATCGGTGCTAGTTGGTGGGTACTATGCGAGGGTTCGGTATCGACATGCATAAGTGCTAGTGGGGTAATCCTACATACCAACATACATAAGTGTTCGATAAAAATAAAAAAAAAATAAAAAAAACACATATAAGTGTGGGTGGTGGGCCTATGCAGTGATTCGATACCAACATGGCATAAAAGGTAGGCCCACTATAAATAATATTAATCTAATAGCACCGAGGCCTTTTGTAAAATTTTTATTCACATATCCGTATATTTTCATATAGCCACCGAAGGCAATTGGATCACATAAACAGCAAGGTTGTGAAAGAACGAGTGCAATAACTGCTAGCTTTCTCCATGTCTGTGACTTTTTCTTCTTCTTTTAAATTGTTCTCACATAATATATTACATATAATAGGAGCTCTTGATCTATACCAAATCCACCAGACGTAGGTTTTTTTGTTGGTTAATTATAATTAGTAATTTGATGAACTATGAGTTTCTGATTTTATGCTCCTTGTTGAATTATTTATTTAATCCTTTATAATATTTAAAATAGATATTAATGAGTAGTTATAAATTTATTATCAATATATATGGTCTATGTCTTTTTATATATTTTTGTTCAGGACTTTGCTCTAAAAGACCCTATTACACATTTTGTTCAAGGTTTCTAAAATCTCATAGCCGCCCGTAGTTTGTATGCTTCACAAATGCCAATCACCACTCAAGTCCTATGTTGTCAAACTATCGCATAGCTTGATTGCTCACACAACGACCACTTTCTCTATCAAATTTTAGTACCCGAATTGTGCACTACATTTCTACTTTAGGACTTGTATTGAAGTTTTTAGAAAATATCTAAGTGCTTTATAAAGAAGTAATTAATACTGCTTCTCTAGAAAGTTAAAACAAAATTCTACAAAATACTTCTAAATTTTTATGTCAAACGCACTGAAGAGATATGCATGCCTGAATTTGGATACTCAATGAACTATCCCCAACTCAACACTGACACAAATGATCAAATATAAAATGAGTTGAATAATATGGATTTAACCCACATTACACTTTCAGTCCCAATAGTCTCGTAAGGTTTACTATTTTGTATTTGCTCCATTTTTTTCTTTGCACAGCAAGATTATTTTACCCTTTATTTTTATTTTTCTTCCTTTACGTTTAGATTCTATTCGTGAAAGCTACAATGAGAGGTAATTGTGAGAGGTTATAATGAGGGGTTCTTAATAGCTCTCCGACTTGAACCCCTTATTATAACCCGAAAATATAACCCCTCATTTTGGGTTAAGATCTGCCAAAAATATCCTTTGCAGTCCAAAAACCAAATGAGAATCAAATGGGCTGCTGTGCTGTGTTGGGTTCAACAAACCCAAGTAAGCCTAGACACAAGTTGTGGCTGTGGCCCCTACATTCTAGTGTTCTTACTTGGTACGCCAATCCCAACACTAGTTATGGATAAGCATTTTCTCCCCCATTTTTCGAACCAAGACAAACAAAGACCCTTTAAAGAAGCAAATCCAAAAATCCAAGTAGCCAACCTTACACACAAACAAAAACCACCATTTTTGAGCTCCAACTATAATATGATTCAAATACACCACAAATCCAACCCGTCATCCTAAAGCTCTCACTTCCTCTACATCAAAGTCGTTTTTATCATTCTTCTTCTTCTTCTTCTTCTTCTTTTTACTTATAGAGAGTATCAGAGTCTTAGAGAGAACGCAAGATGTCGGTTTTGGCAGCAAATTCTCACATTTTGTATAGAGAAATGCATCACAGAGAGCATCAGCAACAGTTTTGGATCAGTGGGGGCAGCTTGTTGCTGCCCAAAGCTTCTTCTGGGTTTGGACTTTTGAACAGAAACAGAGATGATGGCAAGAAGATGTTGAAGTGGGACTTCAAAGTTGAGGCTTTTTGGAATGATTCAAGACCCACTGTTGTAGCGCTGGAAGCCATCAACGACTGTGATCACTTTGATCAGATTCTAAGCCATGCACAAGAGCAATCCCAGCCCATTATCATTGACTGGTCTCTCCCTTTCTCCCTTATCTTGTCTTGATGAATAAGTGAATGCCAGCTCACCTATTTTGTTCACATTATCTAAATATCTTACTTGGTTATAAACAGATGAGGTTTAGTAAACAAATGAATTTTGGTTAAGAAGTTCGGTCTTATAGGTTAGGCCAATTGGTCGAGGGAATAGGTTAGGCCAGTTGGTCGAGTGAATGGATCTTAGGATTTTTTATTTTTTTTGGGGACAGGATGGCAGCTTGGTGCCGCAAATGCATTTATTTGAAGCCTAAATTGGAGAAATTGGCTGCTGAATATGACACCAAGTAACTCTCTCTCTCTCACTGAAATTTGGTATAATTTTCATGAATTTGGCAATATTAAATTGCACAAATAAGAGACTCTTTTCATGTGATGAGTTGTGATCAATTTACAATTGTGACATTTTTGTGCGCACAACAGGATCAAATTCTATTATGTTGATGTCAACAAGGTACCTCAAGCTCTGGTTAAGCGTGGAAACATCTCTGTATGTCTGAATTTCACCCCCTTCCATAATTTTAATTTTACTTGGTTAATAAGTTGCCTAATTTTTATTAATAATTTTTTTATCTTCCTGTTTTCTCAGAAAATGCCAACAATTCAGGTGAGATTTTTCGATTGTGCAGCAAGACTTTTCTGATTGTATTGGTTAACAGTGCGAAACTTTTCTAAGTGGACTGTTAATGTAACGCAGATATGGAAAGATGGGGAGTTTAAAGCAGAAGTTATTGGGGGACATCAAGCCTGGCTTGTACTTGATGAAGTGAGAGAAATGATCCAAAAATTTGTGTGATGCTTGATGTTTTGGTCTCCCTATTTCTTGTAATATTTTTGTTTTCTTTCTTCTGCTAGGCCTCTGTTCTTGTAAACTTTTCTAACCACAGCATATAATGAAGAACACAATATGTACAGTCAAATTTCTTTCTATCTTTGTTTCCTTAAAGGTCTTTGTTAAGATGCACTCCAGTTTTGTGCTCAGTTTTCTAATCTTTGCAGCCCTAAGGAAAGTAAAAGAAACTTGTATGCGAAGTGCCAACATGCCTCAAGCAAGCAGACTTTAGATACAAAAGGCCAACTATATGTCAAAGTGGTAAAGGCTTTAGTTTAGAGTTGATTAATTTACTTGACAAAAAAAAAGTGGTATGGCTTTCACTACCTTCTAGTTCTCAAACTGAAGCAAAACCGACAATCACTTCGAATAATCCATCAGCTTCATGGTTTTCGAAGTAACGGACAGTATGGACTTTCGAAAGATTCATGAGTGCAAGCTTGAGAGCTCAAGGGGCCTGTCATGATACGAATATGAAACGTGGGTCAGTCAAAGGCATGAGAGTCCATAAATATCAATAAGTTGCCAATTCAACCTAAGAATATAGGTTCTGTTATCACCCCCAGATGACAATAAACCAAAAGAAATTCAAGCCAGGAACATAGTTTTGTTTTCATGAAAGTAGGTTTCAGATTTCATGTCCCTAATCCCAACTCTAACCTGATATCATCATGTAGGATATGCTTTCTTTTTACTTAGCATTTCAAATCACTAAGTAGGATATTGAAGTCACAGGCTGATCCTTGCATTCTATAAACTTCTAAATCTAAATGGCTACCAAGATTGAATTTACATTATGATTTAAGAATTTCTCAAACAACCAAGATTGAAACTTCTAAACCAATACTCACGAACTTAACTAAAAGAAGGATATCTTGGATTTGTACATCCTACTTGGCCAAATAAGAAAAAGTGGAGATACAAAATACCAAAGGAACAACACCAACCCATAGATCAAAAGCTAGAGAAGGGCAAGGGATTATGAGAGGATCATTTGAAGTGCATGCTTAACAATTTTACAAGGGTCATAGTAGCAGAGTCATTTTATCAAACAGCTGGTGGGCGAGCTTTTTACATGGATTAGATTGTAAGAAACAAGATTTCATACTAAAAAATCAGTCACTGAACCATCAAATACTGGACAGATATGCTTTTAAATTAGAAAAGTAGATTGAATTCAAACTTTTACTCACACCTGGAAGATCAAAGACTAAGCCACCGAACCATCGAAGACTTCAAATGCAAAATCCTCATAGTTCGTATAGCTTCTAAAGCCTCTGTAACTACATTCAACTACAGCTTTGCCCTTGGGATTGTGGGAAACGTGGAGAGGGCAAAAAAAAATTTGGCAGAAAAGAGAGCAAAAAAATTTGGACCATTTCTCGATTTATGCGTGTCATCCTTGCGCAGGGGCCATGCTAATCTTCTCTGTATCGTTCCAATTTTATCGGATGTCCCCGAAGGGACGAGCTATGATCTTAAGCGCATGTATATAAAGAACTCATTAAATTCGCAATTCTTCGATGTGGGACAAAGCTTCCTCGGTTTTAATAGCAAGTTGTTCAGCAGTTGGGCCTTTCCTTGCGGATCTAACAATAAGCCCAATGGTCACATAATTCCATCGGAGAGTTGTTTTACCTATACCAAATTAACCTGTGGATTAATTTCTTTTTTCTGATAAATTAAAGTTAAGACCCGACTTGACAACAGGATATTTGTACAACTCAACATAATTTTTTTTTCCCCAATTTGTTTGTACTTCTTGACAAGTAATTTTGTAGAGGCAAGTTCTACAAAATTAATTATTTTTTGTTACAAGACAAAGCAAAATTACATTCTGTCCAATTGTTAGATAGTGTAACACTGGCATCCTTGTCATAAATTTAGCAGTATTAGATTACAAGATATGACTTTTTTCATGTTATGGGTCGTGATCAATTGAATGACATTCGGTGTACACAACAGGGTACCTCAATTCCTTGTGAAGCATTCAGAAGGCATGTACTTGATGGAGTGAAGAAATGATCCCAAAATTTGTATGACGCTTATGTTTTTTGATCTTCTTGTACTTTAATACGAAAATATACGGATATCCGAATAAAAAATTTACAAAAGGCCTCGGTGCTATTTGATTAATATTATTTATAGTGGGCCTACCTTTTATGCTATGTTGGTACCGAATCACTGCATAGGCCCACCACCCACACTTTATCTGTGTTTTTTTTTTTTTATCGAATACTTACGTATGTTGGTATGTAGGATTATCCCATTAGCACTTATGCATGTCGGTAACGAACCTCCGCATAGTACCCACCAACTAGCACCGATATTGTCCCCAACTTAGCCACCTAAGTCCAATAGATTGGTCAAGCCCAATAGACCTTTATTATAGGTGTGGGGTTTTCCCTAAAGGCCTTGGTGCTATTATCAATCAAACCCCTATATTTAAGGTGTAAAATACTATTATAGTTCTCCGATGTGGGACTCTATAAAAACAAATAAAGCAGTAATAAGTCAACAACTCCCTGTGTAACTGACTTGGTAACTCGCTGAGTTCTTAAGCTTGCTGTCGTTAGTTCTAGCCCCACAATAATCGACGCGTATATTTTTTTGAAAATGCTTACATGCAGCCATTCATTTCTAAGGTATGGCTTTCACCACCTTCTAGTTCTCAAACTGAAGCAACTCCGACAATCACTTCCAACGATCCATCAGCTTCATGGTTTTCGAAGTAACAGACAGTATGGACTTCCGAAAGAATCATGAGTGCAAGCTTGAGAGCTCGAGGAGCCTGTCATGATATGAGTCAGTCAAAGGCATGAGAGTCCATAAATATCAATAAGTTGCCAATTCAACCTAAGAACATAGGCGCTGTTATCACCCCAAGCTGACAATAAACCAAAAGAAATTCAAGCCAAGAACATGGTTTTGTTTTCATGAAATTCACGCCAAGAACATAGGTGTATGTAAACAAAAAACCATGTCAGAGACAAAAGAAATTTCATGAAAGTAGGTTTCAGATTTCATGTCCCTAATCCCAACTCTAACCTGATATCATCAAGTAGGATATGCTTTCTTTTTTACTTGTCATTTCCAATCATCATGTAGGATATGCTTTTTTTTTACTTTGCAAAATATGACTGTTTTCATATTATGGGTCGTGATCAATTGGAACTACTTTTTAACATTCTGTGTACCTCAAGCCCTTGTGAAGCGTGGCCTATACTTGATGGAATGAGAGAAATAATCCAAAAAAATTTCTGACGCTTATGTTTTATGGTCTATCTATTTCTTGTACTTTTGTAAAAGAAAGTGCAGGTCACACAGGTTTCAGATGTCATGATCCCATTCTATTTTCAGTCTGTCTCCACTGAACATGATCACTAGATGGAAGAATTACAGATGAACGTACTCGGAAAAAAAATCCTCAAATTTGTAAACCGAAAACTCAACATTGCTATTACAAGAATTGCAAATCCTTATCCACAAAGGCCTGAGACTAGTTCAAAGGACAAGGAACATAACACCATGTGGTCGAGACAAAAATTCATGACCATCACATTTAAACCAGCACTTTTGTACCTCTCAAAATCTCATACTATACAAATAGCTCCCCGCATTTTGCCAAGCTCAACTCGTAAGTTTCTAACCCTAATTTCATTAATTGAATCTTCACCTACATTCATGACACTCTTTTCCATACATAACCAGCACTGTTCTACAAAACAACCTAAAACCTTCATCCTGGTACCTGGCAGAAAATGCAAAACCTACAGCTAAAAGCTTACAACAAAGCGCTCAGGAAGATCAAGATCTTAGAACCCTGACAAACCGGTCAACCTGAAACATAACTTTTAATCAATCACTAACACAAAAACGCCTTGATGTTTTCAATCAGGAATGTTCTAAAAATAATTCTCAACTTGCTAGCAACATAACGTATTCCTCCCTGTAATACACTTTCCCCATTACTAATTGTGATTTAACAGCTAAGAAGTAATAAACAAGATAACGATGATATATATGTTCATTTACCAACATCAATGAAACAAGTAAAGAACATACTCTAATGCAGTAGCTCCTATTTAGATGACAGAAAAAACTCCATTGCAGGGTTTATTTGCGAGAAACAAACCCTTTTTTTCTCATGGTTTGGCTAAATTTTTAAAAAACAAAACAAAACTACTAAAAGTACGAGAAATCAATCCAACGGGACAAATCAGACACAACTCTTTCTCATTTTCACCAATTGCCACAATGATTTTTAGTTACTGAGTTCATGACAGGACTGACAGCACATTTTAAAGACAACCTGCCTATCAATGACATTGCAAAACATTATAACCTTAGACTCAGCAAATTGTTTTGATAGGAAACATTAGATCTGAATTATGCATCCAAAATCATCAAAACCCTACCCAAGTATCTCAAATTCCAAAACCAAAAACTGCCCGTATCCTCTGGAAAATAAGATCCCGCCAAACTCTTTCTGTATTCTCCACCACAGAATCCCAATCAATGAAACTATAAACTGAGATGAATTAAAAGCTCAAATCAAACCTAACCTGTCTTCGTCGGGAATATCCGAATGTGTTAGCTTAACAACAGTGAGCAAAAATTCAAACCAAACACGCTCAGTCCACAAATCACAAAACCAATTAAAATCAACCAAAAGCAAAACTTCACATACCGTTAATCAATCCCATCAAGCCACTGCATTGAACTACGCCTTTGGCCCCTAGAGATTGTGGTAAACACCATGGAGAGAGCAAAAAAAAACCATTCGAAATTTGGCGGAGAAAGGGCAAAAAAAATTTGGACCATTTCTCGATTTATGCGTGTCATCCTTGCGCAGGGGCCATGCTAATCTTCTCTGTATCGTTCCAATTTTATCGGATGTCCCCGAAGGGACGAGCTTAAGTCTTCAGCGCAAGGATATAAAGAACTCGGCAAATATACAATTCTTCGATGTGGGACAAAGCCTCCTCCGTTTTAATAGTAAGTTGTTCAGCAGTTGGGCCTTTCCTCGCGGATTTAATAATAAGCCCAATGGAGTTTGAGTCCCAATCTCAGGTAAGGATACAAAATTGCATTGGGAAGCTCTTTACCTGTACCAACTTTATCTGTGGATTAATTTCCTCTTTCTGAGAAATTAAGCTCCAGTAGTGAAGACCCGACTTAACAACAGAACTCTTTTAACTTTTTTCCCCAACTTGTTTGGGATAATGGGCCAAAAAATAAAATTAGTTTGGGATGATATTATGGTGTGTTTTTCTCCCAATCCTAATCTTGACTTGTATTGTAGGTTGGTATTTGGTTAAACAATGTTGGATAAAATATTTTGTGATGGTTTGAATATTCTTGGACACCTTTTTTTCTTTTCAAGTAGTTTTGTAGAGGCAAGTTCTACACATGGGCTTTTATCGGTTATATTTTGTTATGAAAAAAGTAAAATTACTCTCTGCAATTGTAAGATGGTGCAAGATCGGTGTCCTTGTCATAAATTTGACAACATTAAATTGGAAAATATGACTCTTTTCACGGCTGTGATCAATTGCAACTAATTTTGATATTCTAGTACACAACAGGGTTACCTTGTAAAAGCGTGGAAATATCCCTGTATATCTGAATTTCACCCTCATGCTATAGATATTTTTTTTATTGTTTATTGGCAACAATTCAGATAAGATTTTCCATTTTGGAAGACAAGTTTTCTGATTATATAGGGAAACATTGCACAAGTTCTCTTTCATTGTTTTTTTTTGGTACACACCACGGATGTTACACGGATACTAAACTCACACACACTTCATTGTTAAATATACTGCAAGTAATGGAATGGCGAGCAGTTTAAGGCAGAAGTGATTTGCGTAGATAAAGCCTGGCCTGTACCTGATGAAGTGAGGGAAATGATCCAAAAATTTGCACAATGCAACCTCTGTATGTAATTCAAACCAGCACCTTTGTTGTATACTACCAAACATCAAATGCAAATTAACATCTATCTCATGGTTTGGCTACAAATGCCACCAAGCACAAGCTCAACTCATAAGTTTGTAACCCTAATTTCATCGATTGAATCTTCACCCACATTCATAACACTTTTTACCATACATAACCAGCACTGTTTTACAAACAAGCCTAAAACCTTCATCCAGAAGCCTGATAACTGGCGGCAGATGCAAGATCCATAGGATCGAGGAACACAACTACAGCTCCAAGCATACAACAAAGCCCTCAGGTGGGAAGTTCCAGCAGTCCACAGCATGACAGGCAACGTACTCGTTTACAAAGACAATAACAAAGACAGGATGACGGCCCAGGACATCAGATAGCATCATACAACCCAAAACCCCCTCTCCAAAAAACAAACATCAAAACCTAAGTTTTCTCTTACTCATCAAGATCCTAGAACCCTGACAAAGCTGGCAACCTGAAACATAACTTCTAATCAATCACTACCACTAAAAGGCCTTGATGTTTCCAATCTAATGTTCTAAAACTGATGTCCCAAGGCCTTTAGGAATTATTTGGATTCGACACCCACACCAAATTTCCGTACTTGCTAGCAACATAATGCATTCATCCCTCTAATACTCTTTCCCCATTGTTAATTGTGAATCAACAGCTAAGAAGTAACAAGAAGATAAACAATTATACATATGTTCATTTGCTAACAATGAAACAAGTAAATAACATAATCCAATGCAGTAGCACCGATTTAGATGACAGAAGAATCTCCAATGCAGTACAGATGTGAAAAACACAGCTCTTCTGCAAGGCAGTAAGAAACAAACCTTTTTTTTCTCGCAGTGATGAAAAGTAAATACAGTTAAGACAAAGAAGCAAAAATGGTAAAAGTGCGATAAATCAACCCAATGAGACAAACCAGATACAACTCTTTCTCACCAAATTCTACAATGATTCTCAGTTATTGAAATAGTGAGAGGACTGACAACACATTTTAAAGACAAGCAGTTTATCAATGACATTGCGAAACATTGTAACATTAGACTCAGCAAATTGTTTTGATAGGAAACATTAGATCTGAATCATAATTCCAAAATCATTAAATTCTACACTTTCAAGAGAAACCCTACTCAAGTATCTCAAATTCCAAAACTAAAAACTGCCCGTATCCTCTGGAAAATAAGATCCCGCCATCCTCTCTCCGTATTCTCCACCACAGTCGCATTCCCATATCTGCATTACCAAAGGTACCAAAACAAGGCAGTCAGCTTTTCATAGAAGAAAACAATAAAACTCACATAAACTAAAACTAAAAATAAACCATTAATCAAAAGTTCAAATCGAAACCAACCTGTCTTCCTCAGGAATATCCGAATGTGTTAGCTTGACAACAGTGAGCCCGGGTTCAGGCTCTTCAAGTGTAAGCCTCACCTGCAAAAATTCAAACAAAACATACTCAACCCACAAATCACAAAACCATTTAAAACCAACCAAGAATTCATTTCAACCAAAAAGAAAAACACTTGACATACCGTTGAATCAATGCCATCAGGCCAGCTCCCAAATCTCCATTTCTGCACAATCAAGCTCCCATTCTGCAACTCCAAATTGGTACCCGTCACCGACCCATCGAAAATGCTAATCTGCCCACCAACCTCCTTGCTTATCTTGGCATTGCTCTGACTAAAACCCTTCCATCTATTCTCATCCATCAAAATCTCAAACAAATCTTTCGCTCTGCAACTAAACTTCTCAGTCATACTAATCGTCTTGAACCCTTTTTTACTCTCCTTCTTCTTCACCTCTTTCTTCTCCACCACCACCTCCTTCTTCACCGCCTCCGCAGCAGCCGGTACTGCCGCCGTCGAATTACTCTTTGTGGCAATCTTCTTAGCCTCTACTTCGTCCTTAACGGGCCCACCTTTCGCAATACTCTCTACATAAACCCTAACCTTCTCCAAAATCAAAGGCTTCCCTTTAGCCAACATGGCCTCCTTAAGCCTCTTCCCAATGGGCCCCTCATCCTTAACCGAAATCTTGACCTCCGGGTCCTCATCAGCGTTCTCGTCCGCAATATAAGGAATCTCCACCACCCCATCGACCTTTAGCAGCGATTTTCCATCGGCGTCTTTGGCCTCGCCTTCCCAGGAAAGACTGAGGCTGATTTCGTAGCCGGGAATGATCTTGCCCTTCCGGATGTTGACGTAGGCCTCGCCGTCGACCTTGTCGACGGTCTTGGTCTTGAGATGGAGGTTGCCTTCGCCATCGAGAACGGTGAGGTTGCTGAGGAGCTTGGTCAGGAGGTCGCGTGACCAACCGAGGCAATCGGTCTCGGCCCAGTGCCAGTTGTGGACGTTGGCTCCGTCTGGCCTGTCCTCCACGATCCATCGCTTGTCGCCCTCGCCGTACTTCGCCATTGATCAAATTACAAGTCCGCAAGATCGAGACAGAGAGATAGAGAGACTGAGTGTGTTCTGGGGATAGAGAGGGTTTGGAGATGTGAAAGGAGAGAGAAATAAGGGGCTGGAGAGAGGCTCTAGAGGGTTCTTGTGAGGAGAGTGGAAGGGTCTAGAATTTTGGGGTGGCTGGCTGAGGCCCAATAAAGTTGGGGAACCAATTACTTTGTAGATTCGGATTTTGGAGTAGAAGGATCTGGAAGACTGGAGCCAGCCTTATTTAGGTTAGTTTGCCATTTGTGTTGTTTTAACTGGGATGACTTGACAATTCAAAACAACAAAACCCCTGCTTGACTTGTTGATTCATCAACTATCTTTCATTTCTTTTTTCTTTTAAGAGTGATATTGGCACTTCCAAAAAAATATATATATATATGTAAAGCACTCTTTACAGTGCAATCTCTTGAAAAGTGCTTGTAGCTCAAAAAGTTAATATCTAAGATCCTGTATTCGAATCACCCCTTCAATGTCACTTATATCAAAATAATGAAAAGTACAACTTCTCTATAAAAAAATTCTTTTATTAAGGGCTTTATGTAGTGTGAAAAACAATTCCCTTTTTGTTTTTTAAAATCAATGACTTACCAATTTAGTTGCATTTGCCCCCAAGAATTTAAAAGGAAAATAATCAGTTTGTCAAATAGGAGAAACTAAATAGAGGCAAAATACTATTGATAAAATTTATATTAAAAACCACAAATATATCAAAGCAGGGACAGATTGATGACTTATAGTAGATGGTTTTGTACAGAGAATGCAAAGGAAAAAAGGATTATGAGAGACCACAAGCATGCATATCTACATTTTATACAATTTCATGAAACATTTCTTTTCTTGGTCCTCAAATTCCTTTTGTGGAATTCCCTGCTGGATAATCCAACATCAGGGTGGCCTGAGAGTGTTTTTAGGAGCACTTATCCAAGAGGTGCCTGCAACTGCAAATCTCCACAATGCATTGACATGCTCAGGTAAAGCATACTCGATGCCCACACGGGGACCAATCAACATCTTTTCAGGCTCTGGACCGTCTAAGATCTCCAGACCACCTGGCCGGAAGAATTCATTTACTTCAGAATTACATAAGTTCCTTTAGATTTAGAGATAAATATGCGTGAGTGCTATGCGTACCAGGATTATAAAGGGGATGGTTAGACCATTCAGTAGAAAGTCCCAGTGCTTGACCAATCTGAACACAGAAATCAGCAACTCTAACAAGCAGCGAACAAAAAGCAAGGTGCATGGAAATGAAATCATAACAATTCAGAAAAGTTTATCAGTTTTCCTAAGAATAAGAACACAGTGCAGTGTTCTTATTCTTGGAACACCTAAACACCTATAAACATTTCAGTCAATTATCTGTCAATATATTTGTGTTCATCGTTCAGTCTTTAAACAATCACAATCATACAATCAACAAAGTCTCTTGTTTTTCTTTTTGGGAAAAACTAGTCAATCAATTTTCAAATCAGGCTGACTTTTAAAATTAATAGATTTCTGTTTTGATCGAATCAACACCACTGCACTAACACCGCATCCAATAAATAGAGTCAACCATCATCCACTAAAACAAAAATTGTACCAACAGAAGATTGCATTAGAAATTTAAAGAAAAAGGTGCTGACCTTTCCAGGTCCATTAAGTAGCACAGGTTTATCAGTCTTCTGACCTCGACGCTGCTGAATGGTCTCAAGTCCTATAATGATTTTCACTATACATATGAATAACATTCATCGAGAGCAATGGACAGAAGAGAAGAAACATGCTCTTTTCAGATGGTTAAATGATAGTTAGATGTATAGAGAAAAGGAGACTTTTAGAGCTTTTTTCTCTCTGGGCCTCCTTTGAGAGAATGAAATTCATGTTAGGTTTGGTTTTTCAAGTATTCCACAGATACTTCTAACTATATATTTTTTCTATTTCTTTCAACCCATCCAAACTCATATGAGAGAAATTAGAAATCTTAATATTATGTTCTTTGTTTTTGTTTTTCTAAAAGCAGTAATGAATTGAAAATAAAGAAGAGGTCCTTCTAAAAAGCTTCTGGTAAGCAATAAAGAGAAATATAAAGGGTATCAAAGAGCTGAACCTATGTAACATGGATACTCAACACATTCTTCTCTCTATTTTCTGCAACCATTTGGCAATTTCTGATAATCCATACCATCTCAAAGAATAATCAGCTAAGTCCATCCACAGAATTTCAAGCTACTAGCTTCACACAGTAGCATTGATTTCTTGTCTTTCAAGTACATTTCTTTCAGCTAAGCACCACTCAGAGTTATTTTTATCTTCTGCAATGCTATCAGCAAAGAAGCCCCGATGACTGCATTAAGAGTGCTTCTATTACCAGTCCAAAATGCTCAGTGAGCGCTTTCCCCACTCCCATTATTTCTTTTTTTTGAAGTTATATTGCTCAACCCACCTGGAGCATTCCCCAACTACTCCTAAAACAACCCTACTCTTTGAAAAACAAAATAAGACAAATCTCTTCATTTATCCATCTTACCTACATCGTAAACCAATAGAGTTTTAAAAAATAATAATAAGCTGGTTGCAGTTTCCATATAATTGTAACAAAGGTTGGTTAGCAGCTGTTGCCATATTGAATTTATAAATTTTCTTCCTCTCTCGGTTTGAGAATGATAGGACAAGACCATCGCTTTCAACAAAAGGGTAGAAGTATATGAATACTAGCAATAGAAGGTAAACAGAAGGGTAACTCTAGTTAATGATCATAAGGGTATTATGACAATCTCTATGGAAAGTTACCACTAACTGGAGCACAAGAACGTATTAGGACGGCAGCTCCAACTCCCTCCTTGTCAGCAACAACATTCAGCATTGTATGAAGGCCATAGCAAAGATAAACATATGCATTTCCTCCAGGCCCAAACTGTATCCAAACAACCAATCCATCACCAATGCAATTTCCAATACATCAATATGAGTTCAAAGTTTTTGATGTATATTCTAAAATTTAAAAGAAAAACAAATAAGGAAACAAATAAGGGCAGAATCTCACAACGGGGGCTGTTCTTGCAGTTACGCCAAATCGACCATGACAAGCTGAGTCATTTTGCCTATAAGCTTCTACCTGTCAGAAGATTCCCATTACTGTTAACCAAGCTACCATTAGAATTAGTGCATTCAACAAGGGGAAGATGAAACATTTTGATTTTCTTTTTATGGTCTAAAACATATGGAATTAGTGCATTCAATTTTGACAAAATGTAACTCGTTTTGAGAGTTGGAAGCTTTTGAGTTCTCACAAAATGTCTATTTTTCCACAAAACGAAAATATTTCAGAATTCCAATTTGTTTTCTTCTTTCCTCAGAGCATACAAAGGGGTAAAAAACGAATTAAGCTAAGATAATAAAAACCCAAGTACTTAGAAACTGCAGTTTCTTCTCGTTTACTAAATTTTCTCGAGAAACAAACAGAAAAAAAAAAAACAAAAAAAAGTGAGAGAGGAGTGATTATTACCTCGGTAATCTGAAGAACAACATCGTCACGCCTGAGAAGCTTGCCGAGCAAACGTGGGGCGAGGTCGAGGGCGTCAATTTGGAAGAAAGTGAAGGGCAAGATCGTCATTTTCTCGGGAGGATTGTCTGGGATTGGGATTGAGCCGGGTTTGGTTTGGAGTTGAGATTTGGACTTCTTGGGTTTGAGAACGGTACCGGTCAATGAGTCGGAAGGTTGACTCGGCCGAGCTTCGTCGTCGTCGTCATGAATTGGCCTCTTGGATTTGGCGGTGACTCGTTCGAATCGCCGTGTTCTCTTCATTCTTCTCGCATCAACATGTTATGTTTGCTGGGTTTTGGCGGGTATTTGTTTGGTTTTCTCATTTTTCCTTTTCTTTTTGGGTTAAATACTTTTTTTGTCACTTGGTTTTACACAAAAATTCAATCTGTTCACTGAGAAATTTTTTTAGGAAAATTGGTCGTTGTATTTCCCAAAATTTACAATTTATAGACATTCTGTTATCTTCCGTTAAATGCAGTTATTATTATTATTATTATTTGTGGAAACATCTTCAGTCTTGTTCCTCTAACTCGACAAGTATGGTATTTTGTGCTATTAGAGCATGTCCACCCATGAAGGCTAAGGCAAGGCAAGGGTTGCCACTATTCATGTGAATAGTGGCAGCCTTGCCTTAGTTGGTTCCACCCTTGGAAGGCTAGGCAAGGGCAAATACTATTTATATGAGATATGAATAGATGAATTTGTATAGAGTTTTTGGTGTGGGAAATAAAGAATATGCCTAGGTATTTATTTAAAAAAATTCCGGAATTTTTGGTTTTTTTTTCTTCCTTTTTTTATTTATTGCTGACGTCAGCATTGCATCATCCTGCCCAGGCAGCAGCTCGGGCTGAATTTGCCTGTGGGCTTGCCTGGGCTCGTGGGACCCAGCTCTTGCCCGGGCTGGATTTCCTGCGCTGGAGGGGGAAATGGGCTGGCGGGGGGCCTTTTGCCCAGGCAGGGCTCCTATGCTGGAGGTGCTCTTAGGGGTTTAACAAATTGGGGGAAATAGTTGAATTGAAATTATAAGGAAAATCAAAAGGCCAAACCAAGTTAAAATGAAATCACAATTTCAAATTCAACCTAAGATTTCCTCCAATTTATTAAACCCTAATAGCACAATATGCTCTAACTCATTGAGTTAGAATAAGAAGACTAAATGTGCTTCTTACAAAATAAAAATAAAAACTGCACTTATGGAATGAACGGAAGATAAAGGAATGTCTATAAATTGTAAACTTTGAGAAATACAGTGACCAATTTGGCTAAATTTTTTTCTCAGTGACAAAATTAAATTTTTGTGTAAAACCCAATGACCAAAAGGTATTTAACCCTATATATTTTGTTGTTGCTCATTTAAGTTCACTTTAGGGTATTTATTTGGTTCTTTATACTTCTATTTTGATTAATTTTAAATTACATCTTATAGGTAAAAACTTAGGTATAAGAATTGTAAATTTTGGAAATAATTTTTTGTTTTAATTGTTAAACAAAATGTTCATTTTTTTATTTATCAAAAACCGAAATGGGGTTTAAGTGATCCAAGCGAAACCTGCTAAAACAAAGTATCACCCTATATAGGTGGATTAAAAATGGAATATCCTGGTTCCTTGAAGGAGCCAAAACTGATGCATTCTATACTGGAAAAATGATGAAATTATTGTCTGATATGGTCACATGATACGTGGAATAACCGGTTCACATATTATAACATAAGTACGGCACGATTTAGATTTCCCACTTCTAAGGTATAGTATCGTATAATTACTCAGAAAAATGTCATAATATCCATCCAGATGAAAAACTTGCATTGAGGCCAATCATCAAAAAACAAAATTATTAAAGAGGTCTACGGCAACTACAACCCTAAACCCTATACTACAAGTTCTAACAAGCAAGACATCACTCTATGCATATCCAACCAAAGCTCCTGTTTTCAAGTTTAGCCCCTCCTTATGCAAACCATGTTTTCTATATAAGATTATAACGACTTGTTGAGAAGAGAACAAGTACACATTGCAAGGAAATCTCATGCCTCATTGCTTAAGAAACCCTGTGCCTTTAACTATATAGCAACGGCAGAGGGAATTACAGGGGGCATCGAAAATAGTTGACGAAAATATGAAAATAAAGATGCAAAAAGTTAGCACTCAGTGTCTGTCATTCATCTAATCCAGAACTATGATACAGATATACAAGCTCTAAATCTAATGGAAGGGCAGCCCACAAAGCTGCAAAAACTCACCAAGGAAAAAAAAACTTCAAAAATCATCAGCTACAATACGTGTACACAATCAAATTTCACACCCTGATCTAGTGATGCAATATATCTTCAAGTCAACTGTAAATCTTCCACACAGGCCATCCAGAAAGAAGCAAACACCATCTGGACATATCAAGAAAAAAGTATTAGATGTTAGTCCTCCAGAAAATGTCAAATGCAAACAGAACATGAGGTTTTCCCCCTACCTAACAAACAAGCAATATAAAGTGAATTGGCCCGTCAGCCAGCGACAGCATGACAGCATGATTGTTCAACCACACGAGCAGGGACAATTAATGAACTAAAACTGGTTTGATCATGTCAGGAGTCGCGGACACATTTGCTTTGACTCGTATGTACGAACATATTTTCTACGTACTAGGACGCAATTGGCTATAAAATTCAGTGAAGTCAAGCCGAAATAGGAGGAACTTTAAATCAACATGCTGCTGCATGGGCAACTTAGAAATAAAATCCTCAAGCAATGATGAATATTCTTTTGATAGTGCATCTAGATCTTGTCCCATATTCCGAAGAAATTCACCAGCACGTTGTGTGAGGGCCTTCCTACCCTCACTGACCCAGGACCCAGGCTCTGATGTATCATTTAACCGCTTTTTTGTTTTACTCTTGTTTCGAGACGGTACAGAGGATTCCAAGGTTCTGCAGCAAAACATTCAACACGTTAGTTTATCAAAACAATTTAAGAAAAAACCAGAAAAAGAAAGAAGAAAGGAGGTAGCATTATTTGGTTCACAAATAACAGTAGTCACACAGAAAGAGCAATACCTTGCTTGCAACTCATTAATTCCTTCAGACAATCGATCTGCATGACTTCGGAATTTCAATATAAGATCAAACAAGGCAAAGAGTGAATTGTAAAGGGTTTGGGAACGTTCTCCAAGGAGGGATTTCTCCACAATCGAATGGAGGTACTTTTCATGTGCAGCAAGTAGATCATCAAGGTCCTTGGCCACCTCCATTTCATTCAAAAAGTTGGACCATGACACCTCCAAGACTTCAAACATAATATAGTATTGCAAGTTTGAGACAAAATGATTCATCTCATCCCAAAGAACCTGGCATCGCCTCAGAGTTGAGAGCAACTGCAACTTAACTGCATGCTGCAGCTTCATGAAGGAACGCGAAGTGATACAATTTGGTTTCATCGTTTTCCAAGCACCAATAAGAGCATGCTCTACTCGTCGAAGCTTCCACAAGAAATTAAAAATTCTTAAATACTTTGCCATCACAGACTCTGTAAAAACAGTATCTAGAGGAACTCTTGCATCATATTCCAATGAGAACACATCCCAGCCCCTATCACCAGTTCCATGTGGCATCATCTTTACCTTTAACCTATCCAATATATCACGATCATCATACTGAGCATTAGATGCTCGGACTGCAGTTTCCAGCAACCCAGCTAGCTGAAAAGAGCTTATAGTGTTAGCAGGTTCAGAAAGCTCTGGCCCGACAATATCCATTAGATACTGAACAAAGTCACCCTGTCCAAGCAGTAAATACCGCTTTATTGCAAGACAGTGCTCCTTGAACTTATACTGGTTGTAAATAACATCCAACAAATGCTTATCAACTCTCTTTGCTGCTCCATCAACCAAAGACTCAAGAGCATCAGTTTCACCATATCCAAGACCCCATCTTCTTGTTGAGGTACCAGCAGCAGCTGCCGCTTCTGTTGCAGCATCAGCCCAACCACGGTCCTCACAACAGACACGAAGGAAATTTATTGACTTGCCAGTCCTCAGAATGCGCTGCGCAAGAGATTGTGAAATAAAAGAAGGAAGCATCCCAGCATGGAGCAGGTAACCCTCCCTCCAAAGAGACTCAGCTTTCACTGGCTGACCAACGACAAAGAATTCGGCAAAAACATCTTCCAACTCTCCCTCCAAAACCCAACTCCTCACCATCTCAAATAGTGGAGAACACACCCGCCGGAGTAAGCGCCCCATAAACTCGTGCACCAATGGATCACCATGCTGGGCATGCAAATGAATAGCTCCAGCCATTGCCCCACCCCTTAAAACCCTACATTTATCAACCAAAACGGCCATCAACCTCATTTTCACCATTGGCTCTGCAAACCATACAGACAACCTCCTCAGCGAAAGATAATTCCCTGAGCTTGCTGTCTCTGAAACCAAAGGAATTGGATTCATCGACTGTGCTTCAAGCACTGCCAACAACTTATAGTAATCAGAGAGCTCATCTTGTAATGCAGCACAAAAGGCCTGACCAACAGTTCCAACATCTTCAGATGGAAACCCATCCATACTCTCTGAAATATACCCTTTAACCTTCCTAAACAACCACCCCAATTCACAAAGCTTTCGAACCATCAGGCGGATTGCTCTCGGAACCTTAATCAAATCCGATAAAACATAGCCATCAGCACCAGAATCAAATTTCACATACTTGCCATCAATGCCTTGACAAGCATACAACACATCTCTCACCAAAACCTCTTCAGAAACTTCATTTTCTTCCTTAATCAAGTTCACAAACTCCCTAAATGCAATTTCCCGAAGATTTTCTGGGTCTTTCGAAACTAACAAAACCCCATTGTTCCAACCCTTTTCCTTATTTCCCTTACCCAACAAAACCCTCGACTCGTTGCCCAATTCACCGTCGTTTAACGCCAAATTGGGCAACAAAATCGAAGAATCTAACTGGGTTTTCACATTTTTTCGATCCTCAGATATAATTTTGAGCAAATAAAGGACTGCCCATTTGTTATTTACACTTCCTGGTCCGGTTTTCGATGCGAATTTAGTATAAAGGTCGGCGAAAGTGAGCGCTTGCGAGGACTTACCTTGAGTGGCGAGGCGGCGCTTGGTGGATTCGGCTATGGCGGTGGCATCTGGAGAAACAGATGGAGTTAATCGACTCGAGATCAACCGAAACGCGTAGCGTAATGAGCTTTGGAATTGAGGGGAGTTGGGAGTTGGTGGGTGAGATTCAGAGTTGGGGTTTTGTGAGAGCAAGCGAATGACGAGCTCTTTGATCAGATCCGCGACTTTTTGCTGGTCTTCTTCTTCCATTTGTGAGTGCGAGAGAGGGTTTTGAAGGGAAAGAAAGAGAGAGAGACAGAGAGAGAGAGAAGGGATCTTCCGAGTCCGAGAGTGTTTTGGTGATTGGTGAGAGTGTTGTTGAGTGTGACCGCAGGGTTTTTGATTTTTTTTGTTGGGCGCGGAAATGCGAGATCTTCTTTTTCATATATTTCTGAAAAAATGCACTATTCTTTTTTCTTTTCTTTTTTTTTTGGGAAAAAAGAAGCACATAGTATCCAAATAATAATAATAATAAATACCATGAAAAAACATTACATTTTAAGGTTTGAATTGTAATTTCAGCTGTTTGTTACAGAAAATCCACCTCCTGCTTATTTTGCCTACACCCACCCTCCTGCTTATTTTGCCTACACCTCATGCTTCCTTGAGCTACTTGTCTAAGCCTTTAGGGGTCGTTTGGTATGGTGGACTGTCATGGACTGGACTAAATTCTGGAACTGTCTTGGATTAGTCCGGATTGGACTAAGCTGGATTAAGTACTGACTTACGTTTGATGCTGCGTCGAACTAAGAAACTGGATTGTAAAAATAATGAAGACCTATGTTTGGTAATGTGTCGAACTAAAAAATAATTTTTTTAAATATTTTTAAATTTAAATTTAATTAGTGAAGAGTCACTCTCTTTTGTTCTCTCTCCCTTCCAGTCTCACACCCACAACCCACTTTTTCTCCAATTTCTCTTTCTTTCTTCTCTCTTTTCCCTTTCTTTTTTCCCCCTTTTCTTCTTCCATGTTCACTTTTCTCTCCCTCACTCTTCCCTTTCCTTTTTCCTCTTTTCCTTCTTCCGTGCCATTTCCCTCATCTCTCTCTCTTTGTCTCTTTAGATATACTTGAGAAGGCATGAAAAGCAGAACAAGGTCACAGGAGCCCAACAAAAGCTTGGGACCAAAAACAGCCTCAGCCGCAAGATACAAAAGAAAGAGCAAACAAAGTTGGAAAGGTGGTAGGGATACATCAACAAAATCATCTTAATTTTCTTCCTTTTCTCTCTTCTTCTTCCTATCTCTCGCCTTTCTCTTGTTTTTTTCCCTTCGTTTCTCCAAATTTTTTTCCTGCGTTTCTCTCTTTTTCTCTAGTTTGGATCTACTAGGAATTGAGTTTTTGTGTTTATGATTCCCAGAGTTTATGATTCCATCTTCATATGAAAAAAAAAATTATTTTTTTAGGGGAGACCACCACTATGTGGTTCCATTGGGTTTGAATTGATGGTGGTGGTTAGTCGAATTGGTGGTGGTTGATTTTCTCCCAGACGGTGCTGGTTTCAGCCTCGCTGTTCTGCGAGCTCGCTATTTTGCGAGCCATATTTCAGCATCGTTGTATTGGGCCAGCGAGTGAGGGTTTTTTGGTACTGTTGGACTATATAGTCTTATTTAAGTTGTCCCCCCTTGTTACCAAACATGGGTTTCAAGTGTTATTTAACATAGTCCAATCTAGTGAGGCCTACCAAACATAGCCTTAGAGTTCATTTTTGAATTTTCTTCTGTTATTTGAGTGCCACCTCATGCTTTAGGTGTATGAATCTGAACCATTTCTTTCAGCCACACTCTGTTAGTGTTTTCAATCTTTAGCTGGGTTTCAATTGAGTATATTTGCAGAGAGAAGAACGAAGAGAAAATGGAAGAATGCAATCTGTCTAAATGCTCTGCTTACTCTCCAAGTCGGAGAGCAATGTGTGTATATTCTTCTATTTAGCAAAACACGCACTAAGGCATGTATGACAAAAGCTTTTGCCTTAGCTGGATGCACACAAGCAATATTACATCTCAGCCTTACACTTGTCATTTTCTAAGACAAAGTGAATACACAATTAAATACAAGGCTTATTAATCCTAAACTCATATTAGCTCAATGCTTATAAACTAACACTCCCCTTTAAGCTTTGAGCTGATATAACTCCAAGTTTATCTCTAAGATAGTTGAACCTTTCCTTTGGTAAAGCTTTGGTAAAAATGTCTGCCACTTGATCTTTGGTAGGACAATAGACCAAATCAACAATACCATGCTGCAAAGCATCTTTGATGAAGTGATACCTTTTGTCAATGTGTTTTGTCCGTTGATGAAACACTGGATTTTTAGTGATTGAGATTGCAGATGTATTGTCACATTGTAGAGAAGTTGCTTTTGTTTGCAGTTCACCAAAATCCTCCAAAACAAATCTGAGCCATATAGCCTGAGTTGTAGCCTTTGATGCACTGATATATTCAGCTTCTACTGTTGAAAGTGCAACACAGTTTTGCTTGACAGATGCCCATGAGAACACTCCACTTCCAAACGAGAATGCATAGCCAGATGTACTTTTGCTATCATCAATAGAGCCTCCCCAATCACTGTCACAATATCCAATTAAAACTTCCTTCTTGCCCTTTTCATATTTCAAACCATAGTCTAATGTCCCTTTGATGTATCTTAGCACCCTCTTAGCTGTTCCATAGTGCTTATTTGTAGGACATTGCATATATCTGATCGGTGCATATTTACATATCATTTTGTACCGTTCTAGCTTATGATTTGGTTATGTTTTTGAGTTAAACTTGTGCTTTTAATCCTTTTTGTGTTTATCTTTCAGTTCATTGAGCTTTAGGTAATAATGAGGGCTTTGGATAGTAAATGATGCAATCCATGCATGTTAGGGCCTAATTTGGATGAATGGATGAAGAGCTTAAAGACAAACTCAATTTTGGCTACAGTCCCCTGCCAGCCCAGTTTCGTAGGTCATATTGCAAGCTTTGTTTCAGCAACCTACATAGCTCGGATGAGGCCACATTCTTCATGAAAGTTGTTCCAATGGGTGTGTAATATAACATATCCAAAATTCAGCCCCATTGGATAAATATGGAGTCTGTTACCTAGCAAACACAGAGCCATGCTCAGGATGGATTTTATCAGCGCGCAAAATGAGTTAGCAATTTGTTTTGGCCTTAACTTCCTCCTCCGACCTTGGATTGGCCCAAATGATATATGGCTGGAAAGAAGACATTCTGAACTTCAAGTTTGAGTGCTTAAAGTCTTAATTTGCTTAAGGGAAGCCCAATTCGTAAGCCCTTGAAGTTGCTGGTCATGCTGACCTCAGGATGAGCTATTATTTCTGGTTGGAAGCTTGGTCATGGTGACATGAAGATGAGCTAGGGCTGCTGGTGGGATTTATTAGTGAAGTGCATCAACCATTTCAGATTTTATAATGGAAGTGTTGTATGCATTAGTGAAGTGCATCAACCATTTCAGATTTTATAAAACAAAGTGTTGTATGCATTAGCCATACTTAATTCAGATTTTCAGCTTCCTTAGGCCTATATATAGTGAGGTTTCCCAAGCTTGTAAACACACCCCAAGGGGGGGAGCTCTCAAACACTTCTCTAGAGCTCCCTTCCCTTCTCTCCCTCAAATTCTCTTAGTTTCATTTTCTAGTTTTCAATTGTTGTAATGAAATCTTTTGTGCTGAAATTTTCCTTAAGTTTTTCTTAGTTCCACTTTACTTTTCATTATGTAAATTCTTTTCTTTAGTTTTTCAAGTTTGATTAGTTTCCAAGTTTCAATTATGGTTCATGTTCTTATTCATTATGCTTATAAGTTAATATGCTAGTTTGAATGATTGATCACCATTTAGGCTTGCATGTTAGCTATCTTGGTTTGAATTAAGAGTATACACCATGCTTTAATTCGAATTGAACTATGAATAGGAAGAGTATGTATGGACATTCGACAACAGGGATTAGATACATACTTGGTTGTTTAAAATGTTCTTCTATGCTTAATGGGTTCCTAATGCTTAATTTTAGGTTAGACAACAAATGATCAAATTAGGGAATTAGGAACACAAGGTTATGACCACACACCATGGCTTAATCATACTTTAGCTAGAATCAATCCATTAATCTAAATTGAACTTGGGAACTTATCTGCTTGAGTTAGTTATTTCTTTCTTCCTTGTTTTATTTATTTCCTTTTGTTTTCATTTATGTTTTGTGTAGGGAAATGAATTGGATCATTCAATCACCAATCCTCGTGGGATCGACCTCGCACTTACATATGCTATACTACCTAACGGCTCGTGCACTTGCGAGTATCACAAGTTGAGGATGCAACTGAATCCATTTTGGTGCAGCTGTATCTACACAACAAGTTTTTGGCGCCGTTGCCGGGGATTGGCAACATAGTTTGGTTCTATTTCTTTTCCCTACTTGTTTTATTTTTATTTTTCATTTTCATGTTTTTCTAGACAATTTCAAGTTTTAAAGTTAATGACGTTAATGGACAAGTTGTGTTTGTAGTCCAACAGAAAAGGACAACTGCCCAACAAGCAAGAGAACTGGGTTTAAGTCCCAGCTTACACAACCCATTGGTGCTTGTTGCTTTGAAGTATGGAATTGGATGTGTGTTGATTTTCCTTTTCATTTTAGTTTTTATTTCCTAATCCTTTTAATTCCATTTCAAGTTTGTGTGTTTGTTTTAGCAATTTATGATAGCTTAATAAAAATGGAGAGAGATGGCAACCTCAATCATAAGAATGGGAAGTGTGGAGCAATGGGAGAAGTCGCGACCTCCAAGTGCATCACATTCGACCTAATCGCTTCAAGGGGGAGCATTTCAATCCTTTCTCTTCTTTGAATTCTGTTTATTTCCGTAGTTGTTTTTGCCTTTTGGTCCGCGCAAAGTTCTTTGTTTTTCTATGCTGAATCCAACCATATAAAGAACGTAAAATTTGGACTTACGGTTGGAAAGTTATAGCCTAAAAACTGAACAGAGGTCGAAGCTGAAAAACATAGAAACGAATCTGTCCAAATGGTGATAAATAGGTGATAGAAAGTGCTGTTTGTTTTTTTTTTCTTTGGTTTCTTGGTTTGTTTCTTTTAGTACAATAATTTATATCGTTTGTTTGAGTTTGTTTAGAGTACTTAGTTTATTTTCGTTTATGGTTTGTTGTTTCATGTTATCTTAATTTGTTTTTGTTTCTTTTTCTTACGAGAATATATTTTAAAAAAAAAATTTAAATAAATAATAATAATTTATTTTTCATATGAGCTGACTTATGGTAACTCCAGTAAGCACTTCCGTTAATATAGTGTCTAGGATTTCTTTAGGCGACACCTTCGGTGTCTAAGAAGTTTGGGTTTTAAGCGGGACCATTGTGACCCCTCCAACCTTCCCGGATCCCCTGGCTGTGTTTTCTGAGGCCCTTAACTGGTCATCCGTGAGTTGCTTGTATATTTGTGTGTTTTAAAAACAATAATAATAAATATTAAAAAAAAAATTTGAAATTTGAAATTTGGGTTTTTATTTTTCCTTGTAAATTGCAATTTGGAACTTCTTTGTTTTTTTTTTCTTTGTGTGGTCAGCTAGTTGTAAATAATAATAACCAAAAAAAAAAAAAAAATTTAAAAAATTCAATTTGGAACTTCTTGGTTTTCTTTTATGTTTTTTTTGTTTTATTAGGTTAGTTTATTTATTTACGTGGTGTGGTTAGTTAGTTTATTTCTGAGTGTTAAAAACACATTTTTATTCAAACATTGCATTCAAAAAGATAAAAAGTTTAAAACAAAAAAACAAAAAAACATTCAAGTAAATTAAAAATAAAAACAACTTCTTCATCTTCATCTTCATCTTCATGGCATGCCTCTGTTTTCTCTTACTTGCAGAATCTGCAGCAACTCCACATGGTCCTCATTTTTTCTCTGCAGTGCTTCCACGTGCTGATTGGCACAATAGAGCCGCTTCTGCAAGTCCGCCACCATAGCCGTCAAGGAAGCTATTTCCTCGCTCATCGCGGCACACTCCCGTGTTCTCGCCAGCAATCGCATGCCCAAATTGGTAGCCGAGACCGCGTGGAGTACAGTTAAATTGTGGGACTCCTCCACCGCTGCCTTGTCAGACCTCTGTGCCACATGCAGATGATCTGTCGGTGTGAGCTTGTTACCAATCATGCCTCCCAGCAGCGCTGCTCTGTTCGGCATTGCCTCAGAAAAGTTCGGTATCATCTCAGCAAAGTTTGAGGCTGTACCGTGATGATATGTGGAGTTTGGGAAGACATGGTTTGGAGGAACCCTTATCTGCGCATTCGGTGGCGCAAGGGACAATTCAAGGTTAAGATCATCAAGGTGAGTGCATGAGGATGCCATTGTTTTGTTTTTGGATTTTTTGATGTTTTTCTCTGAATTTGCAGGAAGAAATGCGGGGTGCTCTTCTACTTCACCGAGATGAGTTTAAATAGACTTATACAGACGAGGGAGCCGAAAGCACTTCGGATCTCGAGGGTGCTATCCTGTGCTCTTTTCTCTCGGATCCCTTCATTTCCGGCGCAAATTGCGAGCACGTTTTTTTTTTTAAAAGGGAGCATGCTTACACTTTCACTTACTTTTGCCTCCCTGTTTTCTGATGTTTGTGTTTTTGCTTTTTTCATTTGTTATTTTATTTTATTTTTTTTTCAATTTTTTTCTTCTTGTTTGTCAGGTTTCTCAAGAATTTAGTTGGAAGAAGAGACAAAATTAAAGATGCGTCTTGGACACCTGGTGCAAGAATCCCATCTCTTCTTTTAAATTCTTGTTTGAATTGCGTGTTTATTTCAGTTTTTATTTATTTATTTTGTTTTTATTAGGTTTTATAATTTAAAACTCATAGGATATTCTTTGAAGGAGCTAAATTTTTGGTAACTCCAGTGAGCAACCGCAGTCTATACAGTGTCTAGGAGTTCTTTAGGCGGCACCTTCGGTGTCTAAGAAGTTCGGGTTTTAAGCGGGACCATTGTGACCCCTCCAACCTTCCCGGAACCCCTGGCTGTGTTTTCTGAGGCCCTTAACTGGTCATCCTTAAGTTTTTCTCTTAAAAGAAGAAGCAGCTATTTGTGTGTTTACTTAACTAATAAAAATTTCATGTTTGGGTTTTCGTGTTTTTGTTTGATTGTCATTCTTTAAATTTAGGGTCAATCGTCTCTTTGAGATAGCATAACATTTTTATATATATAAAAAAAAAAAAAAAAAAAAAAACTTTAAAAATAAATAAATAAATAAAAACTGAAATCATTTCTTCTTGGCGCTCGGTGTCTCGACCATAGGAGCTTTTAGTTTGGCCGTCTGGATGTCCACTTCTGGGTCTTCACGCACAGCCTCTTGGGGCTCATCACTTGAGCTCCCAAAGATCGCAATCTTAGCTTGAGCGTAACTACTCTCGTGATCTGCTTTCTTGCGTTTACCCGGTCGGTCTAGGTCCTCCAGCTGCTTTCGCATGTCGCGAGAATACAACTCTACCATCTTTGATAGGTTTTTATTCTCGTCCCGCAATACTTCTAGCTGGTGTCGATTCACCTCCACTATCCTTGACCTTTCCCTTTTCAAGCTTTTTATAGCACTCTGACAATCTTCAACCATACTTCGCTCCGCCGCCAACTGAGCTTTGAGCACCTCCACCTCATGGGACTTCGCAAGTAGGCGATGACCCAAACTTGCGACACATGCTGTACTCTGCACGCTCAGTGCCAGGGCATCACTCGTGACCCGGTTGTCATCCCTTGTCCCGAACACACGTATATCTTTGGGAGTCACTAAATTTCTGCCAACTCCAATAGCAACATCGTTGTCTAGGAGTATTGAGTCATTGACAGACACAGGCCCCCGGGAGGAGCCAAAGTAGGGCATCCATACTGGTGCCGCTGCTTGGCCCAATGTCTGAGTCGGTGGAGCTAGGTTGAGATCCAACGAAAATGGGTAGGATGAGGCCATTTGATTTCTGATTTTTTTTTCTTCTTTTCTCTTTTGTGTTTCTGAGTTTGTGGTTTTGTTTTTATCCCCATCTTTTTCCTTCTTATATACATAGTCTTTGACAAACCCTAGCCATTGCAGCGTCTAAGCATTTCTGAATCTCCAGCATTCCTCGAGTCCCACAACCTTCTCGCTTTCCAACCATACCCAACTCATTTATCACGACATGTCTTTTCTGAACGGACGCGTTCAGTAAAGCCTTCGCGCCTTTCCATGAGCCCGTAATTTCTGCTTGTGAAATCTGCGGCGCTTCTATCTGTCAACACGTGTCTCGCTCAGTCTGCCCATGACTATCCATGAGACGACATCAGGGACCACATTCCCTCTTTTTAGAAATCCCGCTTTGCGCTCATAATTCACGTTTTATCTTTTTAAGAAAAAATTAAAATTAAAACGTGTGGGCTTTGGATTTCATTGTGGGTCGGGTTTTCACCATTGTTTTGGTTTCAAAGTGAGTTAACTTTCTTTGGGGTTGGGCTTTCAAACGTTTGGGTTTTAGTTTGCGTAAGACTGTCTGTTTAGGGCTTACTGTTTTGAGTGTTTTACTGTTTCGTTATTTATTTATTTGTTTGTTTGTTTGTTTTGTAATTTTTATTTTTATTTATTTTATTTTATTTTATTTGTGTATTTTAATTCAAGTGTGTTTTGTGATTTATATTTACTTTAGTACCTTTCATTTCTTGTTATGACATTGTTTGTGGCTAATTTTTAAACATTGAGGACAATGCTCATTTCTAGGTTTGGGGGTATTGGAGTTTAGCAAGTAAACTTGGTTTTTCTTAAAATTAAAAAATAATAATAATAATTTAAATTTCTTTCTTATTTTGAATCTTGTTTTGTTTAGTCACTTTCCGAACACATTCGATGAGATTGTGATAAATGTTTGCATGACTTAAATGAAAATTGGATTTCATATAAATAAATAATAATAAATAAATAAAAATTGGCATTGTTCTAGCATGATATGCTTGAAACCTTCTTTACACTTGCCATTTGTTTCATAATTTTCCAATTAAAGGATTTGCATGATCTAAAGAATTGTATGAAGCATAAATTAGACTTATATAACCAACCATATAAAGTGAGCTTTTAAGCCTTGTACTTCAATTCATGAGTGTTATACACGTACTCTTAATTTCTTGTCATCTAAGTTGTTGTTTGATCTCATTATTCATTGATTTGGTTGAACACTTAAAAGTCATTTATTCTTATGCAATTTGACTTCACGACATTTAAGAAGTGATATTAAGGCCCTCTTTGGATCGTTTGTGCCTTTCAAGCTAACCTTATGCATGCTTAAGCATGATTTTCCATTGTTAACCATATTGAGCCTACATGTAAACCTTTTCTTTCATTTACCAATTATAGTTCCTCGCCTTAGCCCGAAAAACAAATATTTACTTTTCTAAGGAACTCATAGGGAATGGGTGTTACATTTTGAAAGAAAAAAAAAATATATATATATATCACACAATTGGTGAAAGAAAAGAGAAAAGTTGTGATTAAGTGGTGGTTGAATGAAATTTCATTTTTGGGTTTCATTTTTGGGCCTTCAAAATAAATTGGTGGTTGTTCAGGAAAGGAGTGAATCAATGTAAATGAAGGTATAAGGAGTTTTGATCATGTAAAAGAAAAATAAATTCTCATTGTGATGATTCGAAGTCTTGTAAACAATTGTTTTATGCTCTTATATTTTGAGTTCCTTGGACTTTGTTTTATCCATACCTTTCATTTCTTACTCACCTTACACCCTTGGCCCCATTACAACCTATGTTAAAGACCTAAATTGATCTTAAATGTCATGTGGTTGAATTGCATTCATTTTTCTACTTTTAAGTGTTTGGCATCCTTCTTGAGATCATATTAATGCAAGTTCTTCATCTTTCTATTTCGAGTTAAGTCTTTATGGTTTAACTCTAATCTCATGTTTATAACTGAGTGTTGCATTATAGCCCTCTTCCGAGTGATTCATTTGTGAGAGGACAACTTTGGTGAGATTTGAAGTTGAACTTGTGCTTTGAAATTGTGTGAAAACTAAGATTGGGGAATTTGTTGCATTTGGCTATCACACTACCACACTTTGAGCATATTATGTTTTGAACTTTGCCGCTTTGTGAATAATGTTTAAAATTGAGCTTTTATTGTTAAAACTTTTGAGTCATGTGCATGAGTCATTTCTCTTTAGAAAATGTTCGGAAAGATTGTTTTGAGTTCTTTTTATTTTTGTAATTTTTTTTTGTTTTGTTTTGTTCTGTTTTTGTTAATGTAATTATTATTTTTTTTTGTTTTTGTTTTTTATTTTGCTTAAGGACTAACAATCTTTTAAGTTTTCTAATTACCTTGTTTTACAGAGTCAGTAAAACGTTTGTGGGTATCGTATCTGTTAAACCCTCAGGAGACACAACTCCTCCTACTAGGGATGCCTATAGGTTTAAAGGCTTGTTGCATATGCTCAATGCAATCGAGTTACCTACGAAAGTGGTCTAGTTAACTTCTTGTTTGTTTTTATCTTTGTTTTCCTTTTGTTTTGCTCGAGGACTAGCAAAATCTAGGTTTGGGGGTATTTGATCGGTGCATATTTACATATCATTTTGTACCCTTCTAGCTTATGATTTGGTTATGTTTTTGAGTTAAACTTGTGCTTTTAATCCTTTTTGTGTTTATCTTTCAGTTCATTGAGCTTTAGGTAATAATGAGGGCTTTGGATAGTAAATGATGCAATCCATGCATGTTAGGGCCTAATTTGGATGAATGGATGAAGAGCTTAAAGACAAACTCAATTTTGGCTACAGTCCCCTGCCAGCCCAGTTTCGTAGGTCATATTGCAAGCTTTGTTTCAGCAACCTACATAGCTCGGATGAGGCTACATTCTTCATGAAAGTTGTTCCAATGGGTGTGTAATATAACATATCCAAAATTCAGCCCCATTGGATAAATATGGAGTCTGTTACCTAGCAAACACAGAGCCATGCTCAGGATGGATTTTATCAGCGCGCAAAATGAGTTAGCAATTTGTTTTGGCCTTAACTTCCTCCTCCGACCTTGGATTGGCCCAAATGATATATGGCTGGAAAGAAGACATTCTGAACTTCAAGTTTGAGTGCTTAAAGTCTTAATTTGCTTAAGGGAAGCCCAATTCGTAAGCCCTTGAAGTTGCTGGTCATGCTGACCTCAGGATGAGCTATTATTTCTGGTTGGAAGCTTGGTCATGGTGACATGAAGATGAGCTAGGGCTGCTGGTGGGATTTATTAGTGAAGTGCATCAACCATTTCAGATTTTATAATGGAAGTGTTGTATGCATTAGTGAAGTGCATCAACCATTTCAGATTTTATAAAACAAAGTGTTGTATGCATTAGCCATACTTAATTCAGATTTTCAGCTTCCTTAGGCCTATATATAGTGAGGTTTCCCAAGCTTGTAAACACACCCCAAGGGGGGGAGCTCTCAAACACTTCTCTAGAGCTCCCTTCCCTTCTCTCCCTCAAATTCTCTTAGTTTCATTTTCTAGTTTTCAATTGTTGTAATGAAATCTTTTGTGCTGAAATTTTCCTTAAGTTTTTCTTAGTTCCACTTTACTTTTCATTATGTAAATTCTTTTCTTTAGTTTTTCAAGTTTGATTAGTTTCCAAGTTTCAATTATGGTTCATGTTCTTATTCATTATGCTTATAAGTTAATATGCTAGTTTGAATGATTGATCACCATTTAGGCTTGCATGTTAGCTATCTTGGTTTGAATTAAGAGTATACACCATGCTTTAATTCGAATTGAACTATGAATAGGAAGAGTATGTATGGACATTCGACAACAGGGATTAGATACATACTTGGTTGTTTAAAATGTTCTTCTATGCTTAATGGGTTCCTAATGCTTAATTTTAGGTTAGACAACAAATGATCAAATTAGGGAATTAGGAACACAAGGTTATGACCACACACCATGGCTTAATCATACTTTAGCTAGAATCAATCCATTAATCTAAATTGAACTTGGGAACTTATCTGCTTGAGTTAGTTATTTCTTTCTTCCTTGTTTTATTTATTTCCTTTTGTTTTCATTTATGTTTTGTGTAGGGAAATGAATTGGATCATTCAATCACCAATCCTCGTGGGATCGACCTCGCACTTACATATGCTATACTACCTAACGGCTCGTGCACTTGCGAGTATCACAAGTTGAGGATGCAACTGAATCCATTTTGGTGCAGCTGTATCTACACAACAATATCTAGCTAACAAACTGGCAGCATACATCACATCTGGCCTTGTAGCAGTCAGATATAGCAAACTTCCCACAATTCTTCTATATTGATCTTCACTAGCTGCACCACTCCCATCATCTTTGCTTAGTTTTTCAGTAGCAACAAGAGGAATAGAGACAGATTTGCAATCTTTCAATCCAAACTTATCCAACAAGGAAGAGGCATACTTCCTTTGATGAATGAAAATGCTAGATTCTGTTTGAATCACTCCCATTCCCAGAAAATGATGAAGAAGTCCTAAGTCTGTCATCTCATACTTCTCCTTCATATCTTCTTTGAATTTATCTAGGATTTCTTGATTGTTTCCAGTATACACAATATCATCCACATATATGGAGACTATTAGTATATTCTTTTCTCCCCTTGTCTTAGTGTAGAGAGTTTCTTCACTTAAGCTTTTCTCAAACCCACACTTAGCAAAATAACTGTCAATGTCTCCATACTAGGCTCTAGGTGCCTGTTTTAATCCATAGAGAGCCTTGTGCAGTTTATAGACTTTATCTTCCTTGCCATTAATCACAAACCCTTCAGGTTGATCAACATACACTTCTTCTTGCAATTTCCCATTTAAGAATGCAGATTTAACATCCAATTGATATAGCTTCCAGCTTCTTTGTGCAGCAAGAGCAATCAATGTTCTGATTGTGTCCAATCTAGCAACTGGAGCAAAAGTCTCATTGTAGTCGATTCCTGGTTTCTGTACATACCCTTTAGCAACCAGCCTTGCCTTGTTCTTTTGTATTGAGCCATCCAAATTCAACTTGGTTTTGAACACCCATTTCACACCAATAACCTGCTTATCACTTGGTCTGTCTACAAGCTCCCAAGTTCCATTTTTTTCAATCATGGACAATTCTTCTTCCATAGCTTTTATCCAAGCTTTATCTTGAGCAGCTTCTTCATATTTTTCAGGTTCCACAATGGATTGTGCCAAAATATCACTTATATTCCTCCATTTTACTGGTGTATGATCATAAGGCTGTGTGATCTGTGCAGACTCATGTGTGACATTCTCTTGTTCTTCAGCATGTGAAGAAGTGCAGGAGCTAGAAGAACTTCTTTCAACTCCAATCAACTCATGTGAAGACACGTTAATCACCTTTTCCGGTTGGTTTTGAGTATAAGTCACAGCAACAGAATTTTCTGAAGTTTCTTTCCAATTCTAGGACTTAGTTTCATCAAAGACCACATCCCTTGACAAAATTAGCTTCTTAGTACATGGATCAAATACCAAGTATCCCTTCTCACATGTTGCATATCCAACAAACACACCTATGACACTCTTTGCATCAAGTTTTTGTCTCATTTCAGTTGGTATATGCACATAGCAAAGTGAACCAAACACTTTTAAATGACCAATACCTGGTTTTCTGCCACTATAAGCCTTGAATGGGGTTATGTTTTCAAGAGCTTTTGTAGGTGATCTATTCAGAATATACACAGCTATTTGTACAGCTTCTGCCCACAACATGTATGGCATGCCTTTATCATGAAGCATTGCCCTGGCCATCTCTACAACTGTCCTGTTCTTTCTCTCCACTACCCCATTCTGCTGTGGAGTATAAGCAATGGATAACTATCTTTGTATGCCTTCAGATTCCAAGAACTTGTTGAATTCAGTTGAGGGAAACTCTCCCCCTCTATCACTTCTCAAACACTTCACCTTATATCCACACTGAAGTTCAACCATGGCCTTAAATTTTCTAAAGAAGTTTAGAGCTTTAGATTTGTATCTTAAGAAATACACCCATGACATCCTAGTACAGTCATCAATAAGCAACATGAAATATTTGTTCCCGGCAATTGATTCAGTTTGCATGGGACCACACAAATCTGTGTGTATCAATTCTAGAGGATACTTAGCTCTCCAAGCTTGTCCTTTTGGAAACCAGTCTCTGTGTTGTTTTCCCATTTGACATCCTTCACACACACCATCAATCTCTTCCAAGCATGGAAGACCATGAACCATATCTTTTTCTCTTAGTTGTTTGAGACTTCTAAGATTTAGATGACCCAATCGCTTATGCCAAGTCTGGGTACATTCAGTCACACTAGCCTTCAATGCAATTTGATCATTTTGCATTAAGGATAGAGGATAACACCTATTGTTTTTCATCTTAACCTTGATAACCAGTTTGTCAAGTGCAGGGCCATCGAAAATACAACACATACCCCCACCAAAGAGCAGATAATACCCATGTTCATCCATCTATCCAACACTCAACAGATTTTCCTTCAAACCAGGTAGAAACATGACTTCCCTAATGTATTTTCTGCCTGCACCCGTGTCAATCGTCAATGAGCCTATTCCTGCAACATCTACCAGATTTCCAGTAGGCATTTGTACCTTTCCAGTGACACATTTGTCCTTACATCAACAAGCAGCTCAGCATTTCCAGTCATGTGGTTGCTACAACCACTATCAATATACCAATTCCCATTCATTTTGACCTCAGTAATTGCACTATTAGCATAGAACAAGTTACCAGAAACCTCCACTTGATTTGCACAGTTAGCCTTTTGCATAGATTTTCCTGCAGTGCACTCTCTAGCCAAGTGACCAAATCTATCACAATTGTAACATTTTGGCTTGCCCTTATATCTGCATTCTCCAAAATGGTACTTAGAGCACAGTTTGCACTGAGGCTTCACAGCTTCTTGATTTGCCAGCTGTGATGAACTGAAGCTGTGATTTGGTGCAGGATTATTCTGCTGAGACTTTCCTTTTGACTCCCATGGTTTCCCCTTAGGATTCCAATTCTTTTGGGACTTAGGACCACTGGACTGAGAGTTACCCTTATTTTGTTGCCCTTTTGAGCTCACAGAGAAGGAGGCAAATGCCTTATCAGTAGCATCAACAGTGTGCATATCAAAACGCTGTTCCTGGCTTTTCAAAATTGCTACAACCTCCTGCAATTCTACAGTCTCCAAGCACTTTGTATTCTCAAAAACCAATCAGATAGAATCATATGGCTTACTAAGGCTAATTAGAACTTTCTATACTAGTCTTTCATTGGACAAATTTTCACCAAACGTTTTCATCTGATTAATTAGTTCATTTAGTTTAGTAAGATAACCAAATAGAGTTTCATCATCTCTCATCCTAGCATACTCAAATTCACTCCTCAGATTTTGCAATTTTACTGACCTTACTTGATCACCACCATGATACTCTCCATACAGCAAATCCCATGCCATTTTAGCTGATTCAGCATTGGCAATTCGTGGGAAAATCTAGTCTAAAACAGCATTCTGGATAATACCTAGAGCTTTTGCATCTTGCATATAGGCAGCCACTGTTTTCTCATCATCTACCTCTTCTGAGCTTCCTTCAGCCTTCTTCTTCTTTGGATCTGAGGTCGTAACCCCCTTTTCAACCAATTTCCATAACCCATGTGATTTGAAGATCGTCACCATCTTGATTCTCTAGAACTCGTAGTTCTCACCAGAGAAGATCGGAGTTCTCACCTCAGAACTTCCAGATCTAGCCATCTCTTAGCTTAGATGATATGAATCTCAAATAAAAAACTAAACCGGAATCTATGGAGTTCCAGCGACTTCACCTGAACCAGAACGAGCTTGAATGTAGCTCAATTGCAACACAGTGTACGCCCAGATTTTCAAATGATCGAACTAGGCTCTGAGGCCATGTTAGTGTTTTCAATCTTTAGCTGGGTTTCAATTGAGTATATTTGCAGAGAGAAGAACAAAGAGAAAATGGAAGAATGCAATCTGTCTAAATGCTCTGCTTACTCTCCAAGTCAGAGAGCAATGTGTGTATATTCTTCTATTTAGCATGTATGACAAAAGCTTTTGCCTTAGCTGGATGCACACAAGCAATATTACATCTCAGCCTTACACTTGTCATTTTCTAAGACAAAGTGAATACACAATTAAATACAAGGCTTATTAATCCTAAACTCATATTAGCTCAATGCTTATACACTAACACACTCCAGCTTCTGCTTGTCTCTGCACATACTATAGGTAGCATGAAAACATAGCTCCAGGTTGTTAGAGAAAAAGAGAACAGAAGCTAAAGAGCTCTAGGATTGCTTGCTCCATTAAGAAGAGGCTGAAGTGTTTTGGAGACTATAGTTTCAGCCTATGGAATCAGGTAAGTTATCTATTATGGTGTTTGCTTTGCTTTGCTTCCATCTTTCTGAATATCTTAGTTTCTTTGGTATTGAGTTGCTGTTCAGGATTTCATTGTTTCTACTGATATCACAACATTGTACCATTGTAACTTCAGCTATATTTGCCATCATTTGATTGTTAAAGGAACTCATAATTGAATGTTAAATAGCATCTGAACTTGTGGTTAATTTAGACTCTCTGAATTACAGTATTTGTGCATTCTTTTGAAGGAGTCAAGACCTTTGGCCGGCTAATAATAAGGCCCATGCAACCACCATGAGGCCTGATTTGAAACCCTAACGAGGATTATAGAAGCTATCTCATTGTTATTGTTTCTCTGATTTTGACTATGAATCTGTACTCTTTTTAGTCCCATTTTCAGATATTGTATAGTTGTGATTCTCACACTCACTTGTGGCCATATATAGTTGCTTACTGAGCTTTGTAGCTCACCCTTTTCCCTTCCGATTCATATTAGCTCGAAGTAGAAGATTGACTCTTTTGGTGATGTATTGGCTACTGTTTAGAAGATCTGTTTGTTTTGGGAGACTTTAAATTGTAGTGTTGTACTAGTGGATACACTATGTGGAAATAGAAGTGTTTATGTTTAGTTTTGGTAACATCGCAGATCGTGGTAGTTCTAATTGAGCAAGTTCAAGAGTTTAACTTAATTGTTCTTTCAGTGAATTTTGGTATGATTTTGGGGCGTGAGAGACTCTCTAAAATTTAATCCTTATCAGTTCCACGCATCCGTCTTTTCTCATATTATCAGTCTTCCTATCTTTGTTCTTCAATCTCTCACTCAAAAACTCACACTTTTTTTATTCTTTGTCTATGTAAGATCTCAAAATCCAAATTGTAGTGTTGTGACAGAGTAGTTGAGAATTTGAAACCTTTAAATTATTAATTTTTGCTAAGTTGGGAATTATTTTTTGAAGTCTATCTCATTGAAAAAAAATATTATGGGTTTGTTAGGGGTTTTTTTTATAGAGATTTTTTCATATTTTTTATATTTTTTTAAATATAAATATTTGAACATTACGATTATCATGAGGGAACACACGTTCGATTAAAATTATCTTATTCCTTAAACACATATAGAACCTATGATTTCTTTAAAATAAAAATAATATATATATAACTCATATTAGAGTCCAAGGGAGTATTGCAATTAATTATAAAGGCAGTAGTGCACATATAGCACATATCATTTCATGTATTTAATTATAATTATTTATTGGAATATTTGCAATTATAAACCTAAGGCAATAATGCAATCATTATTGAGTGGAGTTCCGCAAAGTTGATTTTCAATAGAGCTAGCCTGATCAAAGCTCTGCAAGATTGATGCTTTTTTATATGAGCATAAACTAGAAAAAGGAGAATTCTATAGAGTGGGGGGAGGATGAAGAAGCATTACTACCCCTTCTCTCTCTCATTTCTTGTCACATTTTTTCTTTTGGGTCAGTGAATAAGTGCATTGGGGCGTTTGAATAAGAAGTCCCTTGTGGTGATTTTTTCTGAGCCATGCTTATATTGAAGTTCCTCATCACCTCTTTTATCAGTTCTCAATCAAACCATTCTCCCAAAACCAATCTCTAACATTGCTCATATTCTCTAAATTTTAGCCGATATCGTATTTGAAGGAGGTTGCTGCAAATCATCCAATTGTTCTTTACCAGGGTTATTGTTTTCATTTATTAGTTCGCTCTTATGCGTGTGTAGATCGTTAGAAACCATGTTTTCCCCAAATTTGTAACGGATGCGGTGGTGGGTGTGGCTTCAACGACGCTTCTTTAGGTGGTGGTGGTAGGGTTCATTTAGGCACTTGGGTTGCTTTAAGGTTTCGGTTAATTGTGGTAATGTTGGCTAGTAGTTTTAGTGTGGCTTTTGTCTGCTTTAGTTTTGTTTGTAACATGTTAGTTTGTTGCCCTGTTGGGATTGATACTTTAGATGTGATGTTGATGTCGTTGATTGTATTGGTGAAGTTTATTTAATGAAGTTTCTCTTTTATAAAAGAAAAAAAAAAACCAATTAACTCAAATCAAATCATGTTCATGCAAATCCATACTCATCCTCACAAATTAAGGAATCCAAATATACAAACTCCAAGTCACCAAATACAAGTTTATTTTTATACCATCGATATTGAGAATGCGAAATTCGAACGGTATTGCTCTTAACAACTTAAGTGGCAAGGCCTTGCATAAACACAAGTTTCAGTTATCAATTTGGCTTCTAATCTAAATATTTAAGGGCATGTTTACGTATCAGTAATGGGTATGTGAGGAAAGGGAATGATTTCCATTCCTGACTTCCCCTGCGTTACTTGCAATCAGGAATGAAAAAATAAGTGGGCCCTACCTCAAAATCCATAATCACATCCCGTCAAAACCAGGTATCAGATCAACTAGGGGGGGGGGGGGTAGTCGATACGATTCCCATTCATGTTTTCCCTTATTAACTTCCAAAAATACCCTTACCACTTTACCATAATTCCAAAACAACCCAAACCCTAAATAGTCATGAGAACTGTATAAAAAAAATTTGGGGCTTGCTTTTAGAATAATCCCAGTCGCACTGCCTTGCTTCTAAAACAACCCAAACCATACAGCCACTTAAAATAAAATAAAAAACACTCACGCATGTATTTTGTTTAGATAATTACTATTCTAAGAATCTATTTTGTTTTTTGTTTAGATAATTACTACAAAGTGATTTATTTGGCCCTGTAGATTTAAATAATTCAAGATTTTTTACAGACTCCCTTCCATTCCATAATTCTATTGTGCTAAGTTTTCTACCATTCAATAATTCTATTGCACAGGAGCACCGAATGCAAATGCTGCTGTGAGGCCTTTACCTGCTCTGAAGGAGAATGTGAAAAGGGTTATTTCTCTTTATTTACTCTTGGAAACTCTGGATGATTTTGTCTCCAATCTTCCTTACCTTTTAAAGTTCAATAACAGTTCCAAATAAATTTCCGAAAAAAATTTCTAAGAAACTTTCTGATGTTTTTCTGTACACGTTGCAAAGGCTTATATTTAATTTTACAATTTTGGTTCTTTGCAGGTGTCAATAAAAGTGACTGTGAGTATATCTTGTTGAGCACGAAAGCAACGTTTGCGAAGCAATATCATATCCCAAATTTGGTAAGATTCTTAAAATTCAACTTTCTCAGATACTGAGGTATTGATATCTTGAATAATATATATATATTTTAATGTCATGTAGACAAATGGCTCGATTAAGTTTGTCCACAAAGAGGAAACTGCGTGTTACTATAAATGCTTTGATTGTCTACCTTCGAATAATATTTGTTGTATGTGTTGCGGGTTATGTCTATGCACGCTTAGCTTATCGAAAAAGTCGTCGACCAAGTCTTCCTTCGGTGATAAGAGTTTACAAACAACTAGAATACCTACATGGACTAGTTTATGAGAGTGATACTACATGTATTGACCAACTAAGGATGGATAGACAATCTTTTCATAAGCTTTGTCAAATTTTGGTCACTAAAGGAGAACTACGATCGACCCGAAACATGTCCACAGAGGAGATGGTTGCAATTTTTTTTAAATATTCTTGCACACCATCATAAGAATCGCGTCATAAAATTTAATTTTACTAGATCGGGACGAACTGTTAGTAAATATTTTCATGAGTGCTTGAAGGCAATGATTCGATGCCAAAAGGATTTCTGGAAATTACCTGAACCCATACCTGAGAACTCAACAGACTATAGGTGGAAGTGGTTTAAGGTATGCACTATTTATAGCTATGAAATTATTCAAAACAAAAATACTTATTTTCTTTTAAGAACCTTATTAATAATTTTTTATATTTTAATATAGAACTGTTTAGGAGCATTAGATGGAACCTATATTAGAGTGAAGGTACCGGAACAAGAGAAACCAAAGTACAGAACAAGGAAGGGTGAAATAGCAACGAATGTTTTGGGAGTCTGCTCTCAAGACTTGCAGTTTATATATGTTTTGGCTGGATGGGAGGGTTCTGCACATGATAGTCGAGTCCTTAAAGATGCTTTGAGTAGGAGGAATGGACTAAAAGTCCCTAATGGTAATATTTAAAAACTAATTTTTTAATTTAGTGCATTTTCCGTTATGCATAAAATATCACTTTAGGTTTATGTCTCTTACTGTTTTGTTTTTACATTAGGTTATTATTACTTAGTGGATGCTGGTTACACCAACGGAACAGGCTTCCTTGCACCTTTTAGAGGACAACGTTATCATCTTAATGATTGGAGGGATGGCCATCGACCTGAGACACCAAATGAATTTTTCAATATGAAACATTCGAGTGCTAGAAATGTTATTGAGAGGTGTTTCGGTTTATTAAAAATGCGTTGGGCAATTCTTAGGAGTCCATCCTTTTATGATATTATAACACAACGTCGTATAATTTCTGTGTGTTGTATGCTCCATAACTTTATAAGAAGAGAGATGGCTTTGGATCCTATTGAACATCAAGTGGACAATCAGCTTGTAGATGGAACTTTGGAAACAAATGATTACATTGGTACAGTTGAGTCCTCAGACGAGTGGAGTGTATGGAGGCAAAACCTTGCAAATGAAATGTGGAATACATGGAATGGAAATAGGGAATAAAGACATGTGATGAACACATTATTTGTTTGTTTTTATCATGTTATTTAATGTACTCAAGACATTATTTATTTATTGTGCTTATGTAATGTATTGAATATGAACAACTAATGTGAGTTCCTGTGTTTTTAAGAACCTTTTTATTCATTCATTCATTCATTTTTTAGAGCTGGAAATTCAAAAATTTCAATATAATTACATGTTATTCATCACTTATGTAGCAGATTGATTGTTTTTCATGCCTTTGACATTGACAACATCTGTTATATGACATTGCTTGCTTGTCATGCCTTTTGATTCAAAAAATGTATTTTTTTTTTTGTTTATTTATGTAGTAGATCATTTATCGTCATGAGTTCTACTGCTACTTCAAGTGGAAAAGTAAAGGGAGGAAGGGGACAAAATAAGCTCTATTGGACAACTAAGGAGGATAACACATTGATGGAATGCTTGATGGAACTCCATCAGAATACCAATTGGCGAGGTGACTCAGGCTTTAAAAATGGATACTTGAATAAATTAGAAACTATGCTAGAAGTCAAACTTCCGAATTCTAGGTTGAAGGCATCACCCCATATTGAATCAAGGGTGAAGACTTTGAAGGGAAAATATGGTGCTTTAGCTGACGCATTATCTCAAAGTGGTTTTGGGTGGAATGAAGAGGAGATGATGTTGGTACGTGAGAAAAGTGTATTTGATGCATGGGCAAAGGTAAATCTAAGCATATCCTATTATGGGCGTATTGAATTAAAAAATACATATGTTATGCTATGTCTTTAATATTTATTTAAGAATACTAATGCAGATATATATTGTAATTGTAGAACAAAAAGGATGCAAGTGGTTTGTATGGCAAGTCGTTTCCACATTACTATGCACTTGGAGAGATATACGGAAAAGATCGTGCTATTGGAACAAATGCTGGAAATGCTGATGATGATGAAGAAGACGTTAGGCGAGATGATGCAAGTGTTCATAAGAATAGAAGTGTGGGTGATGACTTTATTGAGGAGATGTTTTCACATCCTGATGGTGGGTCACAATATGGGGGTTCAGAATATGAGGGATCTCAATTTGAGGATGTTGAGGATTTGGAAGATGATGAGACAACCTTTACACAACCAAACCCCCAACCCTCAAGTGCCCAACAACGTGCCCAACAGAAGAGACCCGCACAAGATGTAGCAAGTGGTCCAAATAATCCTCGTAGGAAGGTAAATGCTTTGAATGAAATGTCTAACAAATTTGGACTTATGGCTGAAGCTGTAGCAGGAATGGCACCTCAGCTTGCAAGCTTGGTTAATGTTCTTTCCACAGAGAAGGATCTTGCTGATATGCAAGCTAACCTTGGTGGTGAATTGAGGAAAATAGAATTCCTATCTCCTTTGCAAGTATTTCGTATCACCAACATTTTAGCCAAAGAGCACGATTTGCTGAGGGTCTTCTTTACCATGATTGATGAAGAAAAAAAAGATTATGTATTTAATCTTATGGAGCATGGCTTACAGTGATTGTGGTTGATGAGTAATGGGTGAATGACTTTTGTAGAGATTATATATCTCTTCTTTTGGTAGTATGACTATTATGTATTTAATCGTATGAAGATTATGCAGATTATTATTATTTGATTGTTTACTAGTTATGTAGGTGAAAGATATAAATTTATTGGAGTTTATTTTTTCATTTGAAATTGGCTCTGGACAAAGGTATTATTAACATGATCATTGAATTGGCTCTGCTTTTGTTGGTTTTCTCTGTTCTCTTTGTAACTGCATAGCCCTTAGGTGACTTCTTTTGTGAATTTTATCTCACTTGATCAAAGATTTCTTAGCCAGGTTAGCTTGTCTAGCTTTTGGTTCAGAATAAATTGCTGATAATTTTCTTTGATAACGGATTCCCTCTTACTGATAAATTTGAAACTCCCTTTCCAATAGTTTGGTCTGATCTTTGCATATTTATTGTGAGTTTGTGATACATTCTATAAATTCCTAGCCTTTTAGGTGCTCTGGTTCTAAATTACTTTTATTACCTATTGTGAATGCCTCGTTGAGAGTAAGCATTTTTCTGAAATTTTGTATTGATGCAAATATGGTTCTTGCATGAGTAGTAGAATATTTCCTTAGAATTCTTGGTCTGGTCTTCACCGAGGCTCTGCTGCAGTTTCCCCTTACTTCACTTGTGCAAATCATGTGCTGTGGTGAAAATGTGTAGGGCATTTTAGTAATCAAATTAATTTGGATTCTGATTCATGAAAATTAGTAAACAATAACAATGGAAATCAACCCCATTCCTTTACTAATTCCGTATGTTTAGTAAACAGCTTAATGGGAATGATTCTTCCCATACCGATTCAGTAGTTCCCCGATTCCTAAATTATCTGATTCCTTACTTTCTCCATTACTGATACGTAAACATGCCGTAAGAGCACTTCCACCCCAAAGGGCAAGGGCAAGGCAAGGTCTATCACTATTCATGTGAATAGTGGCAGCCCTTGCCTTTTTTGTTTCCACCCCTATGGGAAAGGGTAAAGGCAATTACTATCCACTTTATTTATTTTCTATTTTTTTATACTTAAATGATTAATTTTGATAAGATTTTCGATTGCCACGTGTCACTATTTATTATAAAATTCTCATCTAAAATTTCAGGTAACATTTTCGTATAACATTTTAGGATAAAATTTTATGATTAAATTTTCAAATAAGATTTTCGGTTGCCACGTGTCCATATTTTGTTATAACATTTAGATCTCAAATTTCAGAAAAGATTTTCGGATAAGATTCCTGGTTGCCACGTGTCGATATGTATTATAAAATTCTAATATCAAATAAGATTTTCACCCTCTAAAATTGTGCCACGTGTCATCTCTATCTTCTAAATCCCTCTATAAAACTACACCCTCAACTCAAACTGTAAAACCAGGCCCTAAGCTCTAAAAGCCTACAGAGGGGGGGTGAAGTAGGCGAGAAGAAAAAGACTACCCTTTTTAAAATAAACTTCTTCAAAAGCACACAAGCACAAACACAATTAATTTCGTGATTAATAAATTAAAACTAGTAACAGAGGAATGTAAATAACACACGATAATTGTTGACCCAGAAAACCCAACAGGGTGAAAAACTGGGGGCACCAAGCCAGGAGAGATCCAATCTGCTCAATTAAGAAATACAAGAAAAACGAAAGAAGACTTAGCTCATCTATCACCTATAGGCAGCTACAATCCAATCTTTCAGCAAGCACCTTTTCTTTATCTCTTAGCAGCAAATCGCCTCAAGAGCACCAAGCTCAAGTTGCATGTAGTTTGATGTATGAAGTGAGTTATGGTTTCACAGATTCATCTATCTCAATCACAAAGTATGATTGAGCTAGACAAATGAAACCTAAGTGTTGTGATGATTAAACTAGAAGTAATGAACTTGAAGCATATAGTTTAATTCAAAATAACAACAATGAAACAATGAAACAATCAACCATTAAAGAATGAAAATCATCTTAGGGAAGCACTTTTGTGAATGCATTCATTCTCATAACCCTCAAGAGTATAAACAAATGGTTGAGGAAGAGAAGATTTATTTCAGCTTGACTTATGCAGAGAATATAACTTTGAATAGCATAAGTAAAGTTTCAATGCATGAGTGAGATCTCCTCCTGAAACCGTCTAAGTGAGGAGGTATAAATAGAGAAGCTTTTTAATAATTCTATTTATTTTAAGGCTATAGACCAAACACTTACACAAAGAACGGCTCAAACCACAAAGGTGGATAAGGAATAAAAAGATTCTTTTGGAAACCATGTGAGCTGTCAAAACACTTAGGAAAGAATAAACAATAAGGCATGGGTGTTTTGGAACCAAGGGGAGCCGCACATGGCTACAAAGAATGAACAGCAAGTTTTTAAAAGTCCGAAGAGAAAAATAAAAGTAAGATATAACCCATCACTCAAAAAGGTGGTATACAAAAGGCATTTTGTAAAGACCAAGATGGGTATGGGTTTTTTTTAAAACAAATGTCATGCTTCCAAGAAGGCTATGAGCCATTTGAGAGTAATTAAAATACTCTCAAGCTTTTGTCATATACACATGCAAATGTTTTGCACAAAAGTATAGTTGAGATGTGTGTGCAAAAAGACTTTAAAATCAATTCTTTTTCAAGAAAGAATATAATAATCAAGATGTCTTTAGAAAGAAGGGGTTTAATATTTTGTAAAGATAGTCATTGATAAATATAATAAACCTCATGCTTTGGTCAGATAAGAAATATCAATGCAATAAAGGAATCTGACAAAGCTGTAAAAACTAACGTAGAATGGATTAATACAAGTGAGAATGTATTAATCCAAGTGATCTATGCATGCAATTTTACCTTTTGATTTGCAACGAGGAGACATAGAAGCCCTTCAACCCACACTGATTCTAACCTAGAATCTAATTAATATTAAAATGGTTTTGTTGGTTTAAGAGAATAGCCAAAATACAATAAAGGTCAAAATAAAAACCTTACACAAACCTTTCACACCATTTCCTCTCTATCCTTTCATTTCTCATATTTTACAAAACACATTTTACTCTCAGTGTCTAACCTGAGGAGAGTGTTGGAGAGGCAACATCGAGAAGATGAAGAAATCAGGCACAAACGTGCTGAAGAAGATCACGAGTTGGATGAAGAAGAGAATGAAGTTGTTTTAGCGGTGGGTATGCTCAATCAATCAAGGCAACACCAGCATGGTCGTGTCCCGAACGTGGACAAACATAGGCACTCTCGGGATAAGAATCTCTTAGAAGATTACTTTATCCCAAATTCATTATATCCTATTTCTTATTTTATAGAGAGATATAGAATACAACCCCATTTGTTCAAAAAATTCATGCATAATGTTCGCAATTACGACACATACTTCGTTCATAAGTACGATGCTATTGGGGTTTTGGGTCTTTTTCCGGAGCAAAAACTTATAGCTGCTTTACAGATGCTTGCATATGGGGCATCTACAGGCCAGGTGAATGAGATTGCTAGAATGGGGAAGTCAACTATCCTAGAGTGCTTGGTAAGATTTTGTGATGCCATAGAAACTCTCTACAAGAGGGATTACCACTGCAAACTTAGGTTAGGGACCTCCAAAGGCTTCTACAAAAAGCTGAGGATCAAGGTTTCCCAAGCATGATTGGAAACATCGACTACATGCACTAGCAGTGGAAGAATTGCCCAACGCTTGGCAAGGAGATTATGAGAATAGGAAAGGCCAAAAAAGTATAATTCTGGAGGCCGTTGCATCATTCGATACCTGGGTTTGACACGAATATTTAAGAGTTGCCAGATCTCAAAATGACCTCAACGTGCTTGGTTAATCCTCAATATTCAACGATGCCTTGAGAGGTCAACAATACCGTATACTCGGGTGGGTACTACCTAGTTGACGAAATTTATTTGAGGTGGACGACATTTGTCAAAACAATTTCGAATCCCCAATTGGAGAAGGAAAAAAGCTTTGCTGCTTTTCAAGAGGGTTATAGGAAATAAGTGGAAATGTGTTTTGGTATCCTGCACGCTCGTTGGGCAATTATTAGGGGTGCTGCTTTTATGTTTGATGAAGAGGTGCTTTGGAGCATTATGATGACTTGCATCATTCTCCATAACATGATTGTGGAGGAAGTATGATTATAATGCCCCAAGGATGTTCGAACCCAATCCTATGAACACGACATTAACAATAATTTATTAACGGCCCGTGGGAGCAAATGGACAGTCACTGGAGCATGAACCGTTGATTAGGGACAGTCGATACAACTACCGTATGATTGGTCGTTATCAAGAAATGCAATCTTCTTATATTCACGAGAGACGTCAAGTTGATTTGATCGAGGAGCGGCGTCTCATTCAATACAACCGTCGGACCATTGGAAATAATTTTGAATCTCGAACAATTCTTCACAATGTCCCAACATTGGTGATTGATGAAACTTTTTTTGCCTTGGCCAATGGCACTGAACCACATTTGTGATTGAATAATCTATTTAAAAAAAATATTTTACCTCGCCGCCAAGATTTTGACATCTTCGAATGTTCTCCCTCGCTTTTGCCAATGCATCTTTCCATTTCCCTAACTCTTTATTCAAAATTTTCCACCTACTAGCCAATGCCATTTCCAAATGAGCCGAACCCGATCTTTCACAAAATTCTCCATGATTTTTTCTCCACATGTGAGAGAACTTCATCTCATTGCCCGTGATTGGGCAATGACCAACTTTGACTCAACACTCACACAACAAAATATCTTCCACGCTTGTCCATGCGCCTCCGGCTTCGTTGGAAGAGTCCATTTGTATTTTTGCACAAATGGAATTTAGTAGTGGAAAATTTTGTGTGGAAAGTGAAAAATATTGGAAGAAGATGAATTTGTATGAAGATTTGGTGTGGAAAGTGAATAATATTGGTAGGTATTTATAGAAAAAATTTCCAGAATTTCTTGATTTTTTTTTTTTTACAAATCTTTTTGATTTTTTTTCAATTATTTTTTAGCCAAAAAATGGACAGCCGTTGGATTTGATAAGATTTTTGGATCGGAGGCTCTAAGAGAAGCCACGTGGCTTGTAGCCTTTGGTTTCTAGCATCTGTGGGTCAGTGCTGACGTCTGGCTAGCGTCAGCGTAAGAAATCCAAATTTTTTTACTGTTGGTGTGTGCATTCCACAGGCCAACGGTAAAAAAAATTTGAAATTCCCGCTCTGACATGCTAGATCTCCCCATGGGCTTGCCGCTTAAAAGTGAAACTTTCAATACCCCAAAAATGCTCTTAGTTTATTAAAGGGGTTAATTACACTTTAGTACCTTGTGGTTACACCCTTAAGACATGTTAGTTCATTCCTTCTCAATTTTTAAAATAACATATCCCGGACTTTTAAATTTGTTACAATGTGGTTCCGTCGTTAAGGTTTCCGTTAGTTGCTTGCGTGGCACTATGGGTCCCACATATTTCTTTTTTTCTTCTCCCCCCCTCGAAGATTTTCTTCTTCCCCCACCCTATGCGCTCTCTCTCTCTCTCTCTCTCTCTCTCTCTCTCTCCTCCCTGCATACCCCCATGACCACCACCCTCTATCCCCCCCGAACCCAGAACCCAAAACCCCAGCCCCCACGAAACTTAGAACCCACAGAACCCATCCACCCCTGCGATTTTCTTCTTCTCCCCCCCCTTGAAGATTTTCTTCTTCCCCCACCCTATGCGATTTCTTCTCCCTCCACCCCTTGCGATTAGAGTTGGATTAACGTGTTTGTGCCTAATAAATCTCGGCCGAGAAAGTTGACCGAAAGGGTCTGGCCGAAGGACCAACAACTCGGCCCTAACATCTACCCACAGTCAAGGCATCATTCGCTTCCTTTATTTAAAGACAAATGAGCTTATAAATCAATGCCACCTCGGTAAAATTGGCCGAAGGACACCTCAGATACACAGCCAAATTAGGAGAATCAAGTGATATCGCCACGTGGCATCATGGCCCCACGCTTCATTTAAAGAAGTAGCGCATCTGACCACTGCAGCAAAACCCACTAGCCGCAAAAAAGCATTTAATGCATGAGGGAATGAGGGAAGTGATTGGAGCCAGGATATGGTAAGAAAAATCAGAGTGGTTAGGCGCAAACATTCTTACAGATTGAGAGAGGTGTTACCAACCATCAGACCAGAGCATTAAATGCGTCCTCACGGCCAAAACAGAACCCACGATCAGGGCGGCGGCCGGGATTTATAGGGTTACACCACTATGCTTCACGATCCCAAATGCCGATTTGACTACCCACTTGCTCTGATCAGACCCATCATGCGGAGTTTCAGCCTTGATTGTCTCTCCAGAGGTCCTCCTATAAATACCAAGCTCAAACTACATTCAAAGGGTTCAACACCAAACACAAGCCTCCCACGGAGCAGATTACATTTTTCTGTCATTTACTTCTTGTCATTTACATTCCTGTAATGCCATTTCGATACATTTACTTGTTTTCTTGGGAGTATGGGCAGTTTGTAAAAAGATCCATTCATCAATATATCACACAACCCTTGATTTTCAAGGCGCCGGAGCATCATCCTTGTTACTCTTTCGTTCATCCCATATATCATACGGCCGTCACCACCTAGCGATGCGTCGGAGCACCACCTAAAACCACCATCAGCACCACCATCAACGGCCTTGTAGCTCAGGCCGTGAACCTAACGGCCGAGATCAGTTCCTCTCTCGGCCACAATCGTTTGATTAAAAGTTAGACTCAAACAGGCGCATCACTCATATATCCAACCATTCACATCACCCTCAAACGCACGGCGAACTGTGCTGGCACGCCCGCGCATTCAATCGCGCAAAACCCAAGAAGGACGACCTGTGTTGACGCAGACCCACTCAGCCCGGAGCACCAGGTCGTGAGATTCGCGAATGCCAACATAACGTAGCACATCAATTGAAATAGATAACTTAATTAAGAAACAGAAACCTCAAAACCAAAGAATAATAGTATAATTAAGAAAATAAATGAACGATTCCGTCATTCTGTTTAAGTTTCCTTTCCAAAATCCAATCCCACCCGCAACCCAACCATCCAAATCCAAATTCAATCACAACACTAATTAAATACTTTTATTATTAAAACAAAAACACAACCCAACAAAACAAAAATAAAAAAACACCATTAATCAATCACATGTTGTTGCATGTCAGCAGAAGCAGAAGCAAAAAAAAACCCACCTCAATCATTCTTCTATTCGAAAAAAATCCCCAATCCTTCTCAAGCCTTCTTCGTCAGCGATCGCAGAACAAATTTCAAGGCTTTCATAGCTTGCTTTCTGTTATGGGGGATAGAGGTCGAGGTCTCCGTTTCGAATCCCTCGAACCGTTGCGAAATTGAGGAAGAAGAAAATTGCAGAGGGGATGGGTTCTGTGGGTTCTGGGTTCGTGGGGGTTGGAGAGAGAGAGAGAGAGAGAGAGAGAGAGAGAGAGAGAGAGATTTTGGTTTTAAAAAAAATATATTTTATTCATATTTTAATCAATTTAAAATTAAAAAAATTAAAAAATGTGGGACCCACAATGCCACGAATGCAACTAACATAGAGATCTAACAGAAACCCTAACAGCAGAATCACAATGTAACAAATTTAAAAGTCTGGGGTATGTTATTGTAAAATTAAGAAGATTGGAACTAACATGTCTTAAGAGTGTAACCACATGGTACTAAAGTATAATTAACCCTAATTAAAAACACCAAAAAAAATATCGGGAGCTTCATTTAGGCCCAAAATATAAGAAAACCCTACACCAAACACAATTTAGAAAGAAACATCAACCTCATTTACAAAAATCAAATAGCTCTTGAAAATCCGATGAATTACAAAGCTGCCACCTCATTCTTAAAAGAATCCCAAACTGAATTTTTATAAAAGAAAAAAAAAACCCATATTACTAAATGGCCTTATAAACATATCAAAGTTGCAGCCCATGCCACTGTTTTAAAAATATAATTAGATCGATGAGAAAACCCTAGTCGCACTCTGGTCCCCTTTCTCCTTATTGACAACCAACTGCAAGGAAGCTAAGGAGGGGAGGAGGGGAGGTGGCCACTGCCCCTCCTCCCTTCTGTGCATCTTCCCCTTCCCCTCCTCATCTCCCCTTCTTTTTCCTATCTTTTTCTTTCCTCTTATCCCCTTTTCTCATCTCCTTCCCTTCCCCAGATAGTCTAAATCTGTTTGTCTCTTTGTTTTGTTTGGTTGTTTTTGCAATGTTCTAGGTGACTGGTGTTGTCTTTGTCTCGGCAGCAGCAACAGTAGTGACGCTGGATTGTGTCTCTCCTTGGAAGAATTGTGATACCTAGTAGTTGATGTTTTGTCTCTGTTTTAAGGACAGCGGCAACAGGACGCTAGTGGTAGTTGTTGGGATGTGGTGCTCTTTTCTACTCTGCGCAGAACGAGGAACTATGCTTGGTCATAGGAGGTTTTCCTTTTCAAGTTCTGAGTTGAAATGGAGTGCTTCTCAGAGGTCTTTTTACTATTGTTTATGTGTTCCTCCTCCGTGTTCTCTCCTGGTTTCTACTATGGTATGCCTTACAATTTGTGTGGGTGTCAAATGACTATGATTTTGCTCATAAAAGGCTTCTTTTGACAGTTGGGATGTTCTGCGGTCCTCCCCTGTGGGTTTACTATTTGGGTTTCTGCGGTCCTCTCATGTGGGTCTACTGTGTTGGTCTCTAGTTGTTGTTCTCGTCGGAGGTCTTTGTGTTAGTTTTCGTTTTTGACTTGTTCTTTTATTGTAATGGTCCAAAGTGACTTGAATTGAACTCTCTTGTTAGTCCATGACATGTGTGGTACTCTTTCCTCCCAGGGGGTTTGTCCCATGAGGTTGCCCTATGAAGGTTTTAACAAGGCCACTGTATCATGTTGCTCTTTGTATGTCTGTGGTTTTATGAATGAATTCTCCTTCTAAAAAAAAATGTCCAATTCCCACTAAAATTAAGGTTCAATTCCAAATTGGTAACATGTGATTTTACTCGTAAGGCACATTTGCTTATTTTCTCTTAATTTTAATAATTAGATATCCTGGTCTTCCCAACTTTTTGTAATGCGGTTCCGCCTTTAGGGTTTATGGGTCCGACATTTTTATATGAATACGACCTGAACTTTTAGACATGTGCGCCATTACCACCCGAACTTTTAATTTTTATTTTTAACTACCTGAACTTTGTTAAGTATTGTAATCCACCATCTAAGTCTAACTCCGTTAAAGTTTCTGTTAAGTATAAGAGCATTTTTGTCAATTCAATTGAACTAAAAAATAAAAAAATAGAATTTAAAACCTAAATAAATAAATAAACAAGTTAACCTTATTATACCATGTCTTCCCATACCCCTACCCTTTTCCAACGCCATTTCTCCCCAAACTCCCCACCCTCTGCAAACCCCCCTAACTTCTCTGTCTTTTACCGTCTCTTGAAGTGGGTTGTTGAAATTGAAAGTGGCGCAAAGAGAGGGAAAGTGGCAAAATACCTAATCTCTATGAACTAACAAATTGCAGACAAAATACCTCTAAAGTAAAACAGAGGGAAAGTGGCGCAAAGAGCCCAAACAAAACAGAGCTTTTCACATAAAATTAACATAACAGTTTGTGCATCATAAGTTCTCTTGGAAACCCTAAATCCATCTATAGAATTTAATATATATATATATATATTATCCAAATGATACATGAGGAAATAATAAACAAAGGGCCCTGCTACTCCACCACATAAACAGATTCAAGCAAACATGTTCCAAAAAACTGCACGATATATATTCATATGAAGTGCATCAATAACAGTGTACTAAAAAATTAACATAACTGTTTATGCATCATAAGTTCATCTCATTAATTAAATAAAAAAATGTACACTGGTCAAATTTTAGTTTTTTTTCTTCTTCTTCAATTTCCATGTATTTGTGTTTCTTTATAATACCGATAGTAGGAATGGGTATATATATATATAAACTATATTAATATTGACATTAAAACATACATAAGCTAAAGTCTATGAATAATTTCTATACATGAAATCAATTATGCAAGCAACATTAGTTTTCTTTCGAAGAAAACTAAACTCACAAAAGCAAAGAGAACCAACTCATTACATAATGAGTTCTTGCAACTTATTCCGACTCAGAAAGAGTCAAACAGAAAGTTAACACAATATAACTTGCACAACTACTGTACTTTATCCATCATTTTGATACACAAATTTTATGATCTCTTGAGGAAACTTTGGAACCACTGCATCGAGTCTTTTGGGTATCTTTTCAGTCCATTGGTGTAATCAACATAGTTGATACCAAACCGAACAGTGTATCCAGAATTCCATTCAAAGTTGTCTAGAAATGACCATGCAAAGAATCCCTGCACATTAGCACCCTCTCTGCAAACACACAAAAAAAACAAGAGGAACGTATTCAGGTCAATGTAGTGATTAAATAAGTGAAATGTACGAAGGCTAGACCATTCGTTGACAAAAACATACTTGATTGCTGCTTGGAGGTAACAAAGGTGGTGATAGTAGTAGTAACTTCTATCGGGATCCTTAAGGGCTATCTGAAGTGGTACTTTGTGATTATTGAACTCATCCACGCCTGCAATATAATGCAGTATCATATGCATGCATTTTTTTTATCTAAAAAAGAAATGTGCATTAAACATTGATGATGCAATTAATTAATATTTAAAAGTATTAATTACCATTCTCAGTAATGTACATAATTGGATTATTATACTTTTCCTTTGTGTAGAGTATAAGATCGTAAAGTCCTTTTGGGTAAATATATAACCAGTCTGAAGCAGCCTGCAATCCCATTGGAAGATTAGCGAGAATTTCAAGAGTTAATTGTCAAAATGCCAATAGCTTAAGGTAACAATTTTTTACATACCTTTAGACCAATGGGGACCCCATTAAACTCAGCTGCCACAATAAATATGAATATGAATATTAGGATCTAATTATTCTTAGAACTTCATTAATTACTTGAAGTTTTCAATTTATACTCACTTGTAACATTAACATAATTATCAGTCATGTAGCTTGGAGGCGTAGGTACAGAATAACCTGCAGGGTAAGCACTTGCATATCTAGCAGAATAGTAATTTATTCCAATAAAATCATATGACCCTTTCAACAACTTGGATTCTTCATCTGTGAATTTTGGTAATCGTTTTCCAACAAGAAATCGCATGCTATGTGGATAATCACCACTTATCAATGGGTCCATAAACCTATGAAAATATGAAAATTCCAAGCGTGAACTTATAGTATTGTATAAAGTAATGCTATCAAGCTAGTCAATGTTATAATGCACAAATAAAGCATTGAAATGAGTTTATATATAAATGAATAATACACTTGCCATCCAAACATAAAATCCAAAGCTCGAAATGCAGCATCTATATCATGCTTTGCCTTAGAAGTGGGCACAAACCAGTAAGTATTCACTGTTATTCCTATCACACCTTTTTGACATGCCTACATAAGAAAATTGAATATGTTTGTTGGTTTAGAACGAGATAAAAAATAAATAAATCTTTGTTTGTCTACATATCCAAACTATTCCCTTTTTTTATTGTTACCTAGTACTATGCAGACCAAAGAATAATAATAATAATAATAATTCATCGGACCTGATATTTATCCTTGTATAATTCTACAGCGGCGATATGAGCAAGGAGTTGGTTGTGTGTCACCAAATATGGTTCAGTGCCCGAATTTCCACCGAGGCATGTTTGGTCGTACCAATAAGAGCATCGGCCTGGTGCGTGGACCCCGATTGCATAACCATGGTTACTCACAGTATATGGCTCATTAAATGTCGTCCAATACCGTACTCGATCACCAAATTCCTTATAACAAAGTTCTACGTATGCCCTAAAGTCATCTCTGTGTATACACATTTCAAAATATATTTATTATATATAGTATTATTTATTTATTAAAATTATCAATAATATCTAGAGCCTGAAATTTATTCACTTACATAATAAGAGGGCTTAAGAAACCACCATATTTGTCTTGTAAGGCTTGGGGAAGATCCCAGTGAAAGAGTGTAACATATGGTTTCATACCTTTATACAGTAAAAGAAAATTAAAATTAAAATTAAAATATGTTTTATGAGTGCATGTCCTACATTAATCTAATGGGGACGATATATGAGATTGCCAGTCGTATCACCTTTCTTTAGGATTTCATTAATGAGATTATTGTAGTATTCGATTCCTTTCGGGTTAGGTTGACCAGTTCCTTCTGATAATAATTAAAAACAACAAGCAAATATAAGCCAATACTTACCTATAAATATAAATAACATAAAATAAAACATGCTAAAATTTAAATTTTTGTGATCACGATCAAATATGGTATTGCGTATGATCTACTTACTTGGTAACACTCTGGACCATGAGATGGAGAACCTGTACACTTCCATTGACATATTCTTTATAATTTCCACATCCTCCTACAGTGACACAATATATATATATATACACACACATAGTTATAAGATAGAAGCTAAAAACTAAGGATTCAATTAAAATTCAGTATGTACACTTCAACTACAGAAGGCCGAGAGAATGAAATATGTGATTGTAGAACCTTATAGCGATGATATTCATCAATGGCGACATCTCCATTACTTTGATCAGCGATCTTTTCTACAATTAACCAAAAAATAATTTTAACTTTTAGAGCATAAAGTTCGAGGAAATCATATAATGTAAACTTCGTGTGTAGACTAATCATGCATACCACATGACCACTAGTAACTAAAAATAATACAAAGTAATCTAGATATATTCAAATAGCTAGCAACCTTCTTCTTCTTGTAACTTCTCATTTCTTCTCAAGCTATGTGTCATTCTTCTTACACTTTAAACATTGTCTTTAATACATTAAAAATGCTAAAATTAATGTTCCATGTTTAGCCCTATTAGATGTAACAGCCTTCTTCAATTCTCTACAACTTTCTAACTATCTAGTGGAGTTGTCTCCATTTTGTTGGATGAGGTTTCAAGTTCGACATATATTTTTGGACAATTTGGTAGCTAGTCGTGGTTATGGCGTAACTCTGTTGATGCATTATCCCATTGTAAAATGTACACTCTCCACTTTAATTTCTTAAGAACCGAAAATATTAATTTCCATTTTGTCTTTGAAAGAAAATATATTCATACTCCGAACATTCTTTTAAGGTGTACAGATTTTTTTGTATGTGCCCTCGACGTACTAGATTAGGTACGTAATGTATTCCAAGGCCTTACAAAAATGTTCATAATTTTGCTACTTAGTGAATTCGCATATAATACACATATTGTACATATATATACTCTAGTTGATTGATTGGTTGACAGACCTGGATGGTTGTGGGTGAAGGTATCCCATATGCTTGGTCCTCTACCATCTTCGTTTGCAGCACCTTCTACCTGAAATGTGCATACGTATTACGTATACGTATATATATAAGAGGATATACCGAATGAAGATTAAACCTAAGTAACTTAATTAAAACAACTTAAAGAGTAATTATTTAAGCCATAGAAGGGAGATGATGACCTGGTAAGATGATGCAGCAGCGCCAAATATGAAATCTGGTACAAGAGAATCAAAATTGGTCCTGTTCAGATTTTGGCAATCAATGCGTAGAGAGGGTTTTTGCCAATGCAGGCTTTGGTATTTGCCAATGCAAAGCCAATAAAGAGAAGCACCACACATAAGAGCAAAGAGCGTAATTGCATTGCCATAACCAAGTCTTTCAAGTGGAGAGGGCTTTTGGTGCTCTTCCTGCATGGAGTTTATATACAGCCTAGAGGCTACACGAGAGAATAAGTTATAACGTGTTAACAACGTTTTTTCTTTCTTTTGTAAACGCATGCGGGAAATCTAAAATAGTTTACGATAAATTAGTACAATCACAATCTGTTTAAAGTGAATTAAATTAGTTCATTCACCATCTATTTAAACCAAAGATGCTAAATTTACCTTGCGTACAAACATACTAAGTCCATCTATAATGCTAGATAACTCAAACCCAAAATTTCCCACTCAAAAATAGAACAATTCATGTATATCCCATACTCACACAATTTTCAAAATTCTTTTTTATGTTAATTTTACAATATTAAACCAAAATTTATTACAATATTAAAGCTGAGGAATAGGATGTGGTTTTAATTTAAACAAAAATTTGACCGAGAAGTGTAGTTTTTAATGTTAATTGTTTTTATATGTGAAGATTTTTTTTTAAAATTTATTTGAAGAGTTGAATGTTAATAAAGTTGGGGAAGCGTGGTGGAACTGAAAAGAGGAGGTGGTCCACCAAGGCAATGCACTAACTCTGTCGGCTGGGGTCCATTTGCATGGGTTGATTTCAACTTGAGGGAGTGAACTGATCAGGTGTGCTGAGTTTGCTATTTTAAACTGGAAAAACGAAATAATTGTCTGGGATGGTCCGTCCTTGCAGCTAAGTCTTCCTCAGAATGGTATTTGTAAATTTTTCAATTTTTTGTGCATCATTTTTTACTTCTTTTTGGTTTCATGAACTATGAGGAATGTTTTCAATAGAATTTTTAGTTTTATTTGATTTGGAATCCCAATTGAAGGGATTTTCAGAAATTGAAACAATATAGTACCCAATTATTTTACTCAAATAGTATAATACATGGTTATCTTTATATAGCGAAGAGTGCTGCTATTTTCACCCACCACCAGTTCTATTTTCCCACCCACCTTATCTTTAAACTTTTAAAGACAAATTTAACCCTATTGTAAAATGACTTAAAAGGACTTAAGGAAAAAGAAAGAGAAAAAAAAAAAAGGCGTAAGACTTCTCAAGTTCTCACGTAACCCTATCGTTTGACAGAAAGAAAAAAAACACAAGAAAGCCATGACTCCTTGCTCATGATTCCTCTTATGACTTTTCAGTGCTCAGAACTCAATTCTCAAATAATTTTCTTCTCTTTTCTATTCATTCAATCAAATTGTTTATGAAGAAGAAAACAACAAGATAATGGATGTTGAAGAGAATGATTTTGGCGAAAAGGTAAGGAAATTATATTTGATCACAGAATTTCTAAGATCTTTACGATTACTTAAAGCATTGGGAGATGAGTATTTCTTGGACTCTGATTTTTTTCCTTAAATAAATTAAAAATCTGAAAACCTGGAGATGAATCAACAATTCTACGATTTGGGCTCTGTTGATTACACAAAGAACGTTCCTTACAAAACCAGTTTGGCTGAGGATTCTTTGAGGCATGAGAAGGTGAAAAAGGCTTTTGGGGTTAATGGTTCGTTGGTTTTTGAGGAATGCAGTGATTTGGTGGGGGTTATTTTGCATGAAGATGTGTGAAATCCATGGTGGAATATTTGATGAAGAAGAACAAGGTCTTCCTGTACCAGGGTAGGTTTGATTTGAGAGATGGTGTAGCTTCCATTAAGGCAGAGAGAGATGTATAGTAAACATAAGAGACAGAGAGAGATGGAAAACAAGATATAGCAAAAATGAGAAAGTCCATTAAATGTGTAGACAATAAAAGTAAAGGTATATAATATCTTTGATCATAAACGATTTTGAACTCCTTGAATATTAAATGCAAAAAAAAAAAAAAAAAAAAAACGTATGTGAGTTTAATACATTATCGTCCATCTCAATAGAAAAATACCCGTTAAATCAGAAACGATTTTGAGCTCCTTGAATATTAAATGAAAAAAAAAAAAAAACGTTACTTACTGCATGTGTATCTTATGTTTGCTGTGTCAGCCATAAACTTGAGGATAGCTATAGACGGTCCCCGCTGTCGGAATTTTGGTAACAATAGCGGCAAATCACTCGAGAGATTAATATTCAAAGACGAAGAGAGAGAGAGAGAGAGAGAGAGAGAGAGAGAGAGAGAGAGAATTCTGGAATTGGAACTCAAAGGTTTGCTCCAGAGAGAAGTCCAGACTTTCTTTTTTCAGTATGGATTCACTTGGAGAGTAGCACTCTCTCTTAAAGTATCTATTGGAATGTTAATAATTACACACATGAAAAATGTCTTCAGTAATTGGCCCACATTGTTGACCATCTTACCAAACAAAGGAAAGGCTAACAATAGATCAACACATCGTGGCTTCCTAGTAGCCTATAAAAGTTGGCTTCTGAAAGTTTTCAACAGACACAGCTCGATCTGCTGTATATTTATAGACTGGTTGGTTTACTTCACGAAGTAGCTGTGCATCTGAAACAATCTTAACATCTGAAACAATTTCTTATATGCGGTTCAAATCAATGCTTTATTTTTGTTGGTTGTAATAGGAGAGGAGAGGCAATAATTTCACTGGCTAGATTTGATAGATCGCAGATAAAAAAATAAAGCATTGAATTCAAAGTAAACGATGATGCAGTGAAGGAGTGACCGACCAAAGGAAACGATGCATTATTGTTGTGCAAGTCAAAAAGGGTTGAGTGTTAGCCTTTCTTTTGTTTGGTAAGATGATGAACAAGCGGGCCAAATTCCAATCCAACGACCTAACAATATTCTTTGAAACCACCCGTCTCAAACAAATAATCTGTTTGGGTTTCTGGGTGAGAGAGAGTGATGAGAGACTGAGAGGGAATAAAGAGAACAAATTGAGTTTTTTCCTTGTGTTTGTTTTTGTGCAACGTTTTTCATTTCCAGTTTGTGTGGACCTGCAATAATGACGGGAGGACTTGCATTTGAAAAAATCTTGAACATCCATTAAATTGAATGGGTAAAAGCAAGTCACGTCACATGTTATTTTCGCATAATTTGAAGCCTACCGAACATCTTTCTATACCAAATGGTGGAACCCAGCAGAGCAACGCCAACGCCTATTCACCTTTCTCCTTTGTTTTTTTTTGTTTTTTGTTTTTTTAATAATGTTTTGTTTCTATCCTAAGAGATTCTTTTTTTCAATCTTAATTCCATAAATTCCATTTTTTATAGTCAATTTATAGATTCATGTTTTGTTTCTATCCTAAGAGATTCTTTTTTTCAATCTTAATTCCATAAATTCCATTTTTTTTAGTCAATTTATAGATTCTTGAAAGGCCATTCCAAATTTCTTCATAACATATTATCTAATTATGTATCTAGGTTTCACCACTGGTGTTTCGTATCTCAGTTGCTAGATCAAGGACACCTCATAAAACGAAGGGCCGAAGCCATTTTTTTATCAACGGGCTCACCACAACCTGATACAGTGATACTCAACCAAAATTAGTTTGGTTCAAATACCTAATCTTCATGAAAAACTCACATTTTCTTTCATCAACTATACTCTGATGCTCAACTCAATGGAGGTTTGTTCTTTCATATTGAAAACTCATAAATATAGATAACAATTGTGCCAATGCTTCTCTGTGGTTGAAGAAAAATTGTTCTCTAAATTTATTGTAAATTCTGCTATAAAAAAAAAAACAATTTATTGTAAATAAACAAAGGAACAAAGAATGAAAACAAAATTAGGGAAAGCTAGAAACGGTATGTTATGAGAGGGTGTTGATGCCACTTATCGGTGAATAATGTTGGATTACTGTAAGTGTATGCATTTTGTGATTTTCTTTTGGCTTCACTTGACAATTTTGTAATAGGACAATCATTGTATTTTCCCAAACTCTAGTTTAGATTAAGAATTACATCTCTAGGTGTTCTTATTTGGCTACATTATGATGGACAACAATGTGTTTGACAAAGGTAAATTTTGCATTGCATTCATTAAATTCCTGAAGATTATGATTAGTCATCTTTCCTTCGTATGACTAGTCAACCTTTGCATTAGTAGGATTTCCAGCTCACTATTTCCAGCTAGATCTTACCCATCTGTTTTGTCCTATTCTATGAAATTCTCTGTTGCCTGTACGATTCTAACCTAGGAATTTTTGTGTAAAAACCAAAGGATTCCTCATTTGGCAACCGGCTCTTTGGTGGGTGAGTTTTGGAAAGTTTCTTAGAAAACTTTCTCTTCTTCTTCCTCAAGAGCAAACCTTCATATTTTTCATCTTTGAGTTTTCCAAATTGATTTTTCGAAAACTGCATTTGAAATATGAAAACCTCATCTTGCTAGATCAAACACTCTCTCATATATATCTAGGTCAAATTCAAGATTGATTTCTTCAAGAGTATGGTTTCTTGAAGAAATTGGTCATTTACTCCTTGAATCCAAATTTCGTTCTTGTCCAAGTTGGAGCTGGCTAGCTGGTGCCATGGGATGATAGAGCTGAAGAAGAAGCTGTCATTGCCATGAAAGACTATGCTGCTGGTTTTGCTAAGCTGGAGAAGAAGATTGCACAAAGGAGGTATAGCTCATCTTCCTAAATAGACCTAGGATTTGTTGAGCTTGCTAGTGTTTCTTTGTAAGAATCTTTTTGCTTAGTGAATGCCTGGTCGGTTGATGACTCCCAGTTTTTCCCAATGATGGGTTTTTGGTGAACAATTTCTGGTTTGCATCTCTGTAATTTTTTGGGTTTGTATTCTTGACAGTTGATTAGTCATAGCATGATGTTCATGTATTTCTGGGTTTGTGTTCTTGCGGTTGACTAGTCATCCTTTTTTGCTGTTTGGTGTTTACTTGATTATGATGCCTTCACACGCTTTCACCATAGTTGTTGCTAGCACATAGGATGCCTAGATTGACGGGTCCTTCTGAGTGCTTAGGTTGTCACTAGTAATTCTCTAGGCTTGCAAGTACATATTGATATGCTCTGTGTATGTTCTTGGTTGTGGTTATTCATGTCTGACAGTTGACTAGTCATACGCGTATTTGGTCAAGGTCTAAAGTGTGTGAAGATCACCGTGTCTACTTGAATAGCATTTAAATTTACCTCTCATCACCTAAGTACCAATTTCAATTACTTGGTTGTTTAAGATTTTTCCGAATGCATATAAATGTACAATATTTTATTGTAGAGACTCGATTTTGTTCATAAGAGGAAAAATAAAATTTTTATCCAAAAAAGAAGATGGAAAACTGACGCCGTCAGTTAGTTGCAATAGTGTATTTTGTGAGAAAAAATATATATATGTGACGTGGGTTGCTTTTACCCATTAGATTTAATGAATGTTCAAGATTCTATCAAATGCAGGTAAATGCACAATCCCTAAATGTAGAGGCTCGGAATCCCCTTATTACAGCTCCTTGGGGACCATGGATAGAAAGCTACTCTAAATTGTTAAAGATCTCATTTTTTTAATAGTTTTTTTTTTCACACATGACATACATTTTAGCAAAGCAATGGGTCCCATTTTTTTGTCATGTCGGCATTTTTAATGAATTATATGACAGACTTGAAGGTAGAGGATAAAGTAAGACACAATGTTAAATTCAGAGAGACGGGCCAGCGGCCCACTACTAACAACGCCGATATTGTCCTCAACTTAACCACCTATAAAACCCAGTAGGTGTGGGGTTTTATCACAAAAGGCATATGTACAATTAGTAGTGGAACCATTCATTATATGTTATATTTTATTTTGTCAAGTTTCTGATGTGAGACTTTATTTTTCAACACGCCCCCTCACGTGGGACCACCACATAGTAGGCCACACATGGAGCCAAGTTCACATCGGAGTCAAACATTCAAGCCTAACACATGAACACCACGTAATGTGTAAGGGATAAGGGAAGGCCTTGGTACAATTCGAAGTGGAACCATTCATTATATATTATTTTATTTTGTCAAGTTTCCGATGTGGGACTTTATTCTTCAACACACAAAACATTGGTCATAGAGTCAATGCAGTTATTTTCATAGAAAGATGTTCCATTATTTGGGCATCCCTAAGCCATCAAACTTCACAAAGAAATTTTACATGTGAATTGTCAAAGATAAAACCAAAGTCACTATGAATTGTCAAAGTCCTCCTACTTTGTCTACATGTGTGTCTCAAGACAATGTTCTTAAGGCCATCCCCAATGGGGGCTCTGAATTGGGCTGCACCACCCTTGGGCTGCAATATATAGCAACTGAAGCAAAAAAATCATCCCCAGTGGTTCAGTTTTGGGGCCTTAAATGATTGAGCCCCACCAGAGCTATACCCAGATTTATGTTCATGGTTGAAGCCCCTGAAACCGAATGGGGCCCACATAAAGAAAAAGCTGCCAACCCATATGTGTTGTTGGTGACTTGCCTTAAGACTGCAGCTCATGATACTCTCTTCTTGACCAATGATTGCTTCTCCTTGTTTTATATTTTATTTAATGTGACCAATGAGAGGAGATGGGTTGGATAGCGTTTGTTTTTGTGTTTTTTTACGGATGAGGCTTTGTTTTTTTTCAAGGCAACAATCAAGGTTTTTTTTTCATAGAAAAGATTTTCAAATCTTGTCTAAATTTTGATTTTGATTTTTTTTTGAAATGTTCAAAAAAAAAAAAACTAACATACTATAATATACACTAAAGCAAATATTTTTTTTATTTTAAAAATAACACGTATATAAAATTATATCGAATATAAAGCTCTAGATATAGAGCCCTTCTGTTGTGAGAGTGATTCCTTTAGAGCCTCAAAGATTCCATCGGAGCTCTAAATGGGGCTCTATCAACTCCTTTTAGAGCCCCAACCATTGGGGATGGCCTAAGGAGAGGAATTTTTCGGACTCTTATGGCTTTTGGGAGGACCAAAGTTTGAAGGGTCTTGTAAAGTGCTACATATGTGATGGTGCTGATCACATTGATGTGGAATGTACAAATAACCACATCATAGAGTCTAAAGGGAGAGAAGAGTCAATTAGTGCACAATTGAGTGACAGTGATAGTGACGATTCCAACAACTATATCACTTCATCTTATGAAGAGGCAAATAATTTTGCCCTTGCTGTGTCTATTCATAACTCTAGCCTTGCTAGAGTTCATGTAGTTAATGAAGGAAAATTTGATTCATGAAATGAATATGTGTCTAGAGATGACAGGCAGGATGACCAGTCATACAGGGAACTTTGTGAAAAGTATGATATGCTTTTCAATGAAAACTGTAATTTCAAACAACAGAATCACATGCTGGAACAAAATGTCAAAGAATTTGATGAATTGAATGAAACTCTCAAAATGGCCAAAAAGAAATTGAGTGATATCTTGTATGAGAATGAAGTTGACATGTACGAATTGTATCATAAAGTTAGCACTCTTGAAAAAGAAGTTGAAATGTATGAATTGTATCATAAAGTTGACATGTATGAATTGTAATTACTATCAAACTATTTATTGAATTACTAATTTACCCTAATATAAAATGACAAAAAATAATATATTGAATTGTAAAACAAATGTAATTTTAATAAGTACACCCTACTCTATAAAATTTAAATAAATAAATAAAAAGTACACCCCCATATTCAACCAAATTGGACTTTTTTGTTTTTGCTTTTGGGTTTATTTGTTAACCTCAATAATAAAAAAATGAATGATTAGGGAGGGACCAACCATAAAGCCAAGTTGGATTAACAAATGTGTCGAGAGATGGGTAAGTTAAGAATGGATCTTGTATTATGAGACAACCATCACAATGTCTATCTGATTCATATAGAATTGTAGAATTAATGACAATGATGATATTTATTCTGAAAACTTTACAAACAGAATGAAAAAAATATGAGTCCTAGACTTGTGACTCTGCATACAAAAAAAGGTTCCAGTCCAGCCAACCATCTGCATTTGATTCTGAATTTGAATGAGGTTCCAGCCAACCAAGGCTGACAACGCTGCAAATTTAAAGGCGACACTACACTGTGATTCCTATTTACTCCACTTCACACTGTATTTTAATCCTTGGCCACCAAATGAACATGCTTATGCTTGTTCTCAACTTTAAATCTGGAGGTTGAATTGATCTGGCACCAAACAAGTAGATATGATTAAAAATAATAATGTAAAGGTGGAGCCAAGATCAATAGATACCATTTAATCGAAGGTACTAAATAAACATTCGATAGGCAAACCTTGTGATCAAGCATATCACTAAGTTTGGCTTCATCATCTGTTATGCCCGATTCTTCAATAGCCTTCAAAACAAGTTTTTTTTAGCTTCCTCATCTTCAGGACTCAATCATTCTGCACCAATGAATACAAAAAGCAGATTTGAGTATATATATATATATATATATATATATATACAAACAAAGCTGTTTTAAGTTTTTATAATGGTGTATTAGGATGTACCGGGGGTATTTTTGATAGTTAAATAGGGTAAACTTAGTTAATTTTACATTTTGATTTCAATATTAGGGTGTACTTATATCATAGGGTGCACTCAGTTAATTTTAGAGTTTGTTTAGCAGAACTCAAAACTTTATGCTTCATTATATAGGTATTGCAAACTTGTCAGCATTAATGTGGTCTGGAGAACATGATTCTAAAAGTTGTCAATTCTATAGGCCATTAGTACGTATCAGTGGTCTTCGCAGGATAATAGATTTTCTTTCTGGGGCATTTTATTTTGTTGTCTTTAGGGAATGATAAATGAGATCCTTACATTCGGTATTATTTCCTAATTTTTACCTTGGTATGCCAATGAATTGCTGGGCTTACACTGCAGAAACATCATCTATGATTAGTCCATTGATGGTTGCCTTGATGCATTACACTGCAGTTGTCCTGAAGATGTTGTCAAGCTAACAGCTGCCGATTTAGTTGAAGTATTTCCTCATTCAATGAGAAGTACCAAAAGCCAGGAGCGTAAGGTTAATATTAACGTCCCATCTGTTGTGCTTGAGATGAATTTAACTTTATTTTGTTCTTGCCTTGTGAATTGCTAATTGATCGGGGATTGATTTAATTAGGGTTGAATATGGTGAGCAGGGTGTACTTATTAAAATTACATTTGTTACACAATTCAATATATATTTTTTGTCATTTTATATTAGGGTAAATTAGTAATTCAATAAATAGTAGTGTACTCAGTTAATTTTAAGGTTCGTTTAATAGCACCCAAGTTTTATTGCGGCATAAAATTCAAATGAAATTTAAGTGTCACGATTATGCGAAATTGGTAGGGAAGTGCATTAACACTTGCCCACATAAGTGCATTAAAACAAACTAAAGTTTATGCGACGTAAGGAGTTTTAGTATTGACATTAACATATATAACATCCATGTAAAATTATTAAAGGAACATTAGTTTTCTTTTGAAAGGAATATTGCCCTTTTAACCGAGCGGACCTATACGCTTCCATTGACATATTCTTCATAATCCCCACATCTTCCTATAGTGACATAATATATGTACATAATTATAAGATAGAAGTTAAAAACTAAGAATCCATTTAAAATTCAGTATGTACACTTCAACTACAGAAGGCCAAGAGAATAAAATATGTGATTTTAGAACCTTATAGCGATGATATTCATCAATGGCGACATCTCCCTTACTTCGATCATCGATCTTTTCTACAATTAACCAAAGATAATTTAACTTTTAGAACATAAAGTTCGAAGAAATCATATCATGTAAACTTTTGTGTGATGCATACCACATGACCATTAATAATTAAAAATAATACAAAGTAATCTAGATATTCAAATAGCTAGCAACCTTCTTGTTGTTGTAACTAAAATTCATGTTCCATGTGTACCCCTATTAGATGTATAATAACCTTATTCAATTCTTTATAATTCTAACTATCTAGTGGAGTTTTCACTTTCTTATTGGATGAGGTTTCAAGTTCGACTCACACGGATGCATGAATGACATATATTTTTGGTCAATTCGATAAATGGTCATGGTTATGGTGGCGTAATATAACTATGTTGATGGTGCATGATCCCATTGTAAAATGTATACTCTCCATCACTTTAATTTCGTAAGAACAGAAACAAATCCATTTTGTCCTTGAAAGAATCCGAACATTCTTTTAAAGTGTATGCATATTTTTGGTATATCCCCTTGACGTACTAGATTAGGTACGTAATGTATTTCAAGGCCTTACAAAAATGTTCATTAATTGATTGATTGGTTGACAGACCTGGATGGTTGTGGGTGAAGGAATCCCATATGCTTGGTCCTCTACCATCTTCGTTCTTCTACCTGAAATGTGCATACAAATTACGTATACGTATATATATATAAGAGAATATACCGAATGAAGATGTCAGCATTCATACATGGATGTTAATTATCTGACATTGAAATTAGATTTAACCTAAGTAACTTAATTAAAACAACTTAAAGAGTAATTAATTAAACCCTGGAAGGGAGATGATGACCTGGTAAGCTGATGAAGCAGCGCCAAATATGAAATGCGGTACAAGAGAATCAAAATGGGGCCTGTTCAGATTATTTGGGCAATCAATGGGTGGAGAGGGTTTTTGGCAATGCAAAGCATTGGTATTTGCCAATGCAACAAAGCCAAAGAGAAGCACCACATATAAGAGCAAAGAGTGTAATTGCATTGCCATAACTAAGTCTAAGTGGAGAGGGTTTTTGGTGCTCTTCCTGGTATACTGCTGCTGCATGGAGTTTATATAGAGCCTAGAGGGAGGGAGTACATGAACAAAGTTTTTTCTTTCTTTTGTAAACGCATGCAGGAAATCTTAAATAGCAGCTAAGTGTATTGAAGATAGTAGCCACCTAACCAAATTATTGAAGATAGCAGGTTCACGCATGCAGTAGCATAGACTGGTTCACGCATTAGCATAAACTTGACGCTAGCTATAGACTGGTTCACGCAGTAGCATCTAAAATTCTTCATGCATCAAAAAAAGTTTGGCCGCATCGCACTAGTTGTTTAGAAAGTCACAAGTAAATGCTACGTTTTATTAGTTGAAAGAGAGGCAATAATTAATATTCACTTACTAACTAGATTATTATAGAGCTGATAGATTACAAAAAACAAAAACAAAAAGGCAAATAGATTATTTTTTAGTTAGGTAAACTGACTTATTTAGGTACTGAAAAGTTTAGATAAGGGAAATTTTACTTAGGTATCTGAAAACTAAAATGTACTTACATTAGGTACATTAGAGTTCTATGTGGGTAGATTAACATTAAACTTAAGCATGCTAAAATTCTACTTAAGTTAGGTACATTTATAATATAGTTAGGTATATACATTAAACTATTACCCTATAAATTTCTGCCTATAGGTTTATTAAGATTCTTCTATGGGTTCTTATGTGTGGTCTACCTTTTCTACGGTTTCCTGGATAGCTGCAGTTTCTCCAAAAATATGAAAAGTTCAATTTTAGTAAAATTTAAGCTTAACGAAGAAGAACACCGGCATGGTGCTAATGTACCAGTTGCATAATCACCCATGGCTCAAGTGTAGTGAGAGATTCTAATAAATAAACAGTTCGGATCATTATTAGATCGCATGTGATATTTTTTTAATTCATATCAAAATAAATCCCTCTTAATATATATATATATATATATAAATTTAGGAAAAGTCCGAGTAAATATTTGGAAATTCTCAACTCAGTCAACACAAGGCAAGCCGATTATATTGGTCAATCCAACTAAGTTCCATAGAGTTCAGATAAATATAATTATACTAAGTATCTAAAGTGCACTATAGTTCTTTTAAAAATATATATATATCAATGGGGGAATTCCACTTGGGATTTATTTCAACAATGGAAAAAGAAGTACGACGAAACCAATAACTACCTAATTTATTGAATTAGGATTCTACTTAGGTATGTTAATAATATAGTTAGGTCATCTTCCGTCTTAGGCCTAAATGTAGTCCAGAGTTATAATTTTAGTCCTCCAAAATATTAATTTTTTTAAAGAATAGTGTAGGGCGAATACCATATTTTATTATTTTGAGAAAAACTATGGTACAACACTTATACATTCCATTGCTATATATTGTTTAATTTAATTTAACTACTATTTAGAGATAATATTCCATATATATGTGTACATTGATAAGAATTTGAAGAAATTTGGAGGTATTTATAGATATATTTTAAATTTTTTAAAATTTATAAATTTAAAATAAATAAAAAAGCCAACAACGGAAATTTTGAAGAAAAAGAATTGCTGCATTTCAAAAGGTTCTGACCTCCCAATGGTCAGAACCAATTGTTTATAATTTTTTTAAAAAAAAAATTATATACATTTAAAACGTAAAAAGAGAAGAAAAAAAAAAGAGTTAACGTTTCAAAAAATTCTGACCGTTATATATATATATATAGATGCAGAAATTCTCTTATGCGGACGTCTATATGTTATTATCATGCGGATACCGTGTATTTTCTATTACCCCTCTTTGCTTTCCTTCCTATTTACAATAACATCCGCACAATAATAACATGCGGACATCCGGATAAGCGAATAACTAATATATAGAAATTATCTTATGCGAACGTCCAAACGTTATTATCGTGCGAACGCCATGTATTTTTTATTACCCCTCTTTGCTTTCCTCCCTGTTTACAATGGCATTCGCACAATAATAACATGCGGACATCCGCACAATATATATTTTTATAAAAAAAACTAATTTAGATACATTTAAAAGGTTATAAATCAGCCTTTGAATCGCAGTTGCATGAGACATTTCGTACTCACGCCCACGGGTGATACTTTCTTTTCTTGAGTAGCACATGCGCTGGGCCCACACAAAAATTTGGCATGGGCTACAAGTGGCGTGGGAGGAGGACTAAAGGGCTAAATGTGGCCCTCAAAATTTGGCCAATTTTTTTTTTAGCCCATGGATGGAGATGCAATTGCGGTTCAATGATTCAAAAGTCGGATAGGCAAAATTTACACACTAAACTCGACTGTTTGAGTGAATTTTTTTTTCTTCCGTAGATGCTTTGACAACAATCCAATATCATACTGGAACTGTGAAGAAAAGAATATTAGCCTTGAAAATTGAGTGATAAAGCCTAAGCATTAGTGGTTGCATGTCGGCTTCACTCTCTCTCTCTCTCTCTCTCTCTCTCTCTCTCTCATGCATATGCCTCTAGGGTCTTAGGTTTAGGGAGTTGCATACATATTTTATTTTTCTGAAATTTTTTGGGTAGGCAGTTAGATCCGCCACTGTAAAGATGGGTTTTGCATGTTTTGAGGGCTACATATGACCTATGACCATGGCTGGAGATGACCTTAAGGACACTGAAACTAACAAGTTTAAGTACCTTAAAGTCTAGATACCTTAATGTATTAATGTATTAGTATTGATTAAAGAAAGGACGTCACTAAATGCCTCCCAGCTTCTAATGGTTGTGTTATTTTTTTCCGATTGTAATAATATAACACAACCCATGATTCATCATGGAAAAATCTTTTGATAACAAAGCTTAAATTCCCATGGCTTCAAGGAAATTGGGTATAGCAGCACGGTGTATATGCTTTATGCTCTATGCTTTACGGTATCAGTGGAAGATCACTAAGGCCTTGTGGTTTCTGCTTCTTCTCCTTTTTTTCTTTGTTTCGTTTGGGTAGTTTTCCTTTCTTTGGGTTGGCCTGTGTTTTTACCCTGATCGTGTGCTTTGTTTGCTAGACTTTTTGTAGTTTTTGTTGGGCTTAATTGAGCTCTTTAGTTGTTGGTTGGGGTGTTGCCATTTGTTTCTTTATTAATTTTGTTTCTGTTTTTTTATAAGTTCCCATTTGTTTCTTGTCTCACTATTCTGCACCTGAGTTCAAATTCTCCTCCTCGTTGTTGAAATTAAATTAAAATAGAATATTATTTGTATAAAATAAAATATACATCTAGGTTGAAACATGTGAGCTTTTATCAAACATCAATGTGAATTTTTAATTTTATTCCATGTGATTTTTAACCCACTTTGTATTTTTGTCATAGTTTTCATACAATGGAAAAGACAAAATGTTCGAAACGTATCAGATTCAACATTACTGCTGTATTTATTAGCTTTGTTTTTTCAGAATACGTACATTAATTCAAACATCAATACATTTATTATGAGCTTTGTTTTTTCAGAAGCATATGTGAACCTACTTCACGGGATACCTTTTTTTGTCTTTCCTTTTTCTCATTGTGAAATGTGGGAAGAAATTAGCAATGCCAATTTCAAAAGGCTCAGATTTTAAAATTGGAAAGACTTATGAAAATCTTAGAACTCAAATGATTAAGAATTTTTAATCTTCTACTCAAAGTTCTATGTTCTTTTAATATCGCTTGTAAATAAAAATAAAAATTGGTAAGACAGTAAACAGATTCTAAGACTGCGTTTTGGCAAAAAAATAATTAAAGTGCCTTTGAGAAATAAAACACTTGATTTTTTAATTCTTCTACTAAAAATACTTCTAACAAAAGCTTTTATGAACATAATTTCATACATAAACAGTCTCAAACGCGCCCCTAAACATGCAACCACCTCTTAAAACAAGAAATTATGAAATTCGTTTCATCTATAAAAAAAAAGATAACGAAGAACCCACAAATGTTTTGGTTGCACGCAGCTATAAACATTAGTTTAAACAAGTTTGTCAATACAATACAGATAATATATATTGTGAATAAATTGCAGTGCAACAATAATAAAACTAAAACTGGTGATATGAAAGTAGGACTTCCATTCAACCATGAAAGCCATATGCTACCAGATGGAACAAGTCGCACACACGTAGTTTGAATAATAGTATGAAACCATTCCCATAAGTGGTTACCTAATCATTAGTTTTTCTCTTTTAATACCAGAGAGTTTACCTAATTAATATTCTTAGATTTTATTCATTTCAAATTCTTATTATATTATTGTTGATGCAGATACTAGAGCAACAAAAGATAGGCCAAAATTTTGTCAATATTAATGTAATTAATCATCTCTACTCGTAAAACATGATCTCATGTTTGGAATTTGCCCATAAAAAAATCATTAAATTATCCAACACCAAATATTTTTTTTTTTTTTGATCATCATCCAACACCAAATATTTTGATGCTCCTAGAAACCAAGTTGGGTGCGTGTGGTCCATGTTTCTGGTGAATTCTGAAACCCTAATTATTAAGTTCCAACGTATTGTTTGGGTCTCACAGGACAACACATCACCCAAATTGCTCATTTCAGGCAAGATCATGTAAGAGGTTGCCTTTACTTCCTTCATGGGCAATCACCCAAATGGTGGAAATTTGAGAGTACAGAAACTGCCAAAGTTCCTAGAAACAGTCAAAGTAAATTCTGGGTTTCTCTGCCAAATTTCCTAGAAACAGTCAAAGTAAATTTTGGGTTTCTCTTCTTTCTCTTGCTTAAAGGTTGGAGCAATGAGATGATGTCTTGTGTTAGTGACAGTCTTTTGTAAGTTAGAAGTATATAAAAATGTCATTAAAGACTTTTAGCGGTATAAGATCTTTTGTCAGTACAATTGAGAATAAAAATTGCCAGAGTTCTTGGAAATAGTCAAAGCAAAATTTAGAATCCTTTTTTTTTTTTTTTGAAAGTCTTATTAAATATTCAAGTACTTCCTAAATAATCATTCAAAAAGCGCTTCTATGATTCTAAAGCATTTTATTTTTTTGTCAAACGATATTCGAAGTATTGTTTTTTTAATATATGTGATAGTTTAAACTATAGAGTGATGAGGTTTCTCGTATACACACTAACATAATGCCGTGAGGGTCCTTTTCCATTAAGTTAGACCCATTGACCCCTTTTCATATATAGTCACAGCACAACCTTAATCTTTTTTAAAGAAATACACGCTTTTAGCCACAAAAATCCATTAAAAACCTAATAGGTTAGGTGCTGTGTGAATTTGAGAATTCAAATTTCATGTCTTTTATTTATATATTTATTTTTATGAGGCAAGTGCTTGGGTAAAAAAAGGAAGAACAAAACAAAAAGACTGGAATATTCAAACATCGCGTGCGGGTAGAGGCAAAATTGGTCCACGCTTGGGTAAAATTTAATTTAACAAACAATAAAATAAAAACAGTTGAGTCATTTTTTGTGTGTTTAATTTCAAACTTTAAGAAATTAAACCCGAGAAACATAAACTGAATATTTTATTTTCAAAACACATAAGAAACAAAAAGAAGGCCAAAATAAAATAACAAAACAAAAACACATTTAGTGATTCTGAAGCATACAGACAACAAAGGCCATCGATGGCCACCTCCGATGCGAGCAAGACACTCTTTTTCTTCAATTTCCATATCCGGGTAATACGCGTGTTGTTTCTGGGCTCGTCGTTCGATTTTCTTTTGTCTTTGTTCTTGTTTGGGGTGTTGCAATCTCAATTCTTTGTTTGTTTTAGTATTTAGGAGCGAGACCCAGTTGTTATTTTGCTTCAACTGGTGGCTCGTGGAGGCATTTGGCTTGGAAATCTCGTCTGGGTATCTGTGTTTTGGTCTGTTCTTTGTTCTTTATGTTGTGGTTTTGTTTTTTCTTTCGGTTAGTAGTGGTTTTGGATGGGAATGGGGTTTTGTTTTGTTTTTAATTTTTAATTTTTATTGTTGCAGGATTTATCATACTGCTATTTTAAAGTGAGGGAAGTTAGGTTTTGGCAAAATCCCAGCTTTTAGTTTGAAAATTGATATCTGGGTGGAAATTTGTATGGGAATTTGTTTTCTCTCTCTCTGAAATTTGCTTTCATCAATGATTATGGTGAGAAGGTAGACTTTGGAAAGCTTAGTTTAAACTCTTGTTGATGAATTGTTTTGCAGTGCAGCTTTGAATTGGGGTTTATTGTATTGAGAAAGCTGGTTGCTTTCGTCCAAAAAAAAAAAAAAAAAAAGGCTGGTTGCTTGGTTTTAAATGAGGAATGGGATTTACTTTATTTTCAAGTTTTTCTTGTAAAATTCCAAACTTATTGTTTTTAGAGCAAATGAGGAATGTGGGTTTTAGTCAAACCCAGTTCTGAATCGATCTGAGTTTGTCCTCATCTTGCTGAATATGTTTATAAATCTGCAAATTTGTTACCTATGTAACAATGGAAGCTGGAAATGGAAGTTTCAGTTTTGGTTTTGGTTTATCATGATTTCTTTTAACTTCGTTCTTCTGTCTCATATCACTTTTAAAGCAGAAAGACTTTCCATTTTTACTTCAAAATATTTTCAAGGGGCATGATTTCTTCTCCAATCTCCATAATGTCCCTTCTTCCTTTTCTTATGAACTTTTTTATTGCTACCATAATAATTATGCAATAATAACTTTTGGATATTGATTTTTAAACTAGAGATATTTAGCAAACATAGTTATTTTATAATTATGGAAATTCATAACTTACTGCACCCTTTTCTTGTAATACTCACTATCAAAACAAATTCCACAGTTCATACCAGTAATCCATTTTCCAGCATTTTTAGAGCTAGAAGGACACTTTCAGAGCTAATATGAAAAAATCTGGATATTTATAGGTGTAAGGTCGACCCTAGGAGATTGAGAATCTCCTAGCTGCCAGGCAAGAATCTTTTCCAAGCTCATTAGATATCCGAAAGCAACTGTAGGTTGCATCAACTGCACTGACTTGCTCATATCTCATAACATTTCTAAGTGTATTGCGCTGACTAACCAGTGCCATACTGTGTCTATTTCATGAAAGTTTGATGCTAACCTTGTTTTTTGTGTTTTTTCTGGATTTTGGACAAGAGTTGAATAATAAATTGTGTAGAAAGTATTCATTCATAGCATGTGATATACTTATACCAAATTTTTTGTATATTTTGTTTGACAGAAATAGCATGTCCATGGAGAATTGAGAGTGGAACAGAGGGCAAGTTGAATATAGTTTTGGGTCTTTGAGCCATAATTTTTTTGAGATTTGAATCACTCGTGTCTCCTAGGGGAACTTTGCAAGGGGTTCTTCGATTTGAATCATCCGTGACTCTCGGGGTCATTTTGCAGGGGGGTTCTTGAGTCTCACCTAACAGTTCAGATTATGACATGGCAATGGCAAAGTCGGAGACAGCTAGTATGCTCAATAAAACTTCCCCTGGTTTGGGTGGGAAAAATGGTCTTTATTCAACCAATGGCGTGCATGAGTTACTTGAGTGTCCTGTCTGCACAAATTTGATGTACCCTCCTATTCATCAGGTACATTTGCAGTCCAGATATGTTATGTTTCACCTGAATTTTCCGTTTAACAATTGAAATTAATATTACTATATATCACAAAATCGTGCAGCCTATAATATTCTTTGAAAATTTATTGGTGTTGCCTTTATATTTCCAGAACATTCAGTGAATGCAATTGCAATCATGAAATGTTTTCTACTTACTTCACTTTAAATGTTTTATAATGTATTTAAGTGATGTTACAAATTAAATATTATTTACAGTCAACTTCTTCTCATCACTGGATAAAATATAGGATTGCATTTTTAATTACTTTTAAAAAAGAAACATGAGAAAAAAGAAATTATTGACCAAATGCACCAGACATGAATTAATGGTTTCAAGCATAAAGGTTCTTGCCCCCCCTTTCCCCACCCCACCAACCAAAGTGACCTTGACAGGACATGGATATATTATTTTCTGAGGGATTTTCTTTAAATCCTCCATGAAGGAGGCTAGAGTTCTAACTTTTCTTCTTACATATGGGAAAATTATTAACAAAGCAATGGTTGAAAGGAAAGAAAATGTTATGGGTGCATACATGGTAGCACATATGGTGTAGGTAATTGTAGCAGATTATATATTTTTAGTTTAGATGACATGAGTATTAGGCTTAATAGGTGTGGAGTCAGCTCATTGTCAATGAAGCTTTTAACTGTAGGTTTCCGGTGGTGGAGTGGATGGTTTAAGGAGGGAATATGTTTTGGAAGTTTGGTTGCTCCAATGTAAAAAATAATTCTCATAAGGGTTTGAAGAGTATGCTTTGCAATTGTAGTGGAATATTGTTTTGGCTTGACTTGTAAACCCCGGTTTTTTTATTTTTTATTTTTTTGGGATTGACGGTTGAAACTAATGCCTGGACTCATCATCTTCATATAGTATCTTATGATAAGTTTGCATGATGGTTCTGTGATGCTTCTTTGCTTTAATTTGTTGCAAACTTAGTTCAATATGTAAAATTGGATAGAACTGTCATGCAATCCCCCTTTCTTCGGCCAAAAAAAAAAAAGTGCCTCTGTAGTGTAGATGTGACTCCTTCATTTTAGTTGTTATTGTTGACTTAATTTATTTAATCATCTGTATTATTGTTCGTACTATCCACAGTCTATTATATAGTGGAGTAAACCGTTTTATTTTACTACTTTTAATTTTTAGGTTTTCTGAAGACTAAATTCAGTAAATTGCAATGCCCCATGTGCCTTTTACTCAAGTGATAAAATTCTTTGCTTATTGGCTTTTTGGGGTCAGATTTCCATGAATCCCCTTGAAGTGACCAATTTCTATCACTTTCTCGTCTCTAATTTCTTATCTTCTTTTAATTGAACCCTAGGGGTAGTGTCTTATGATCCGGTATCACATGTTCTTTTTAACTCAATCCTTATGTTTCTAAATTCTTATTTTGCAGTGTCCAAATGGTCACACGTTATGTTCAGACTGCAAGATTAGGGTGCACAATTGTTGTCCCACTTGCCGCTATGAACTTGGAGATATAAGGTGTTTGGCTTTGGAGAAAGTTGCTGAATCATTGGAACTTCCGTGCAGATACCAGAGTTTAGGCTGTCATGATATATTTCCATACTACAGCAAGCTCAAACATGAACAACACTGTCGGTTTCGTCTATACAATTGCCCTTATGCTGGATCTGAGTGCTCTGTTACGGGTGATATCCCTACTCTTGTTGGGCACCTTAAGGAGGATCACAAGGTTGACATGCATGATGGGTGTACCTTCAACCATAGATATGTTAAAGCAAACCCAAATGAAGTTGAAAATGCAACTTGGATGCTAACTGTAAGTTTTTCTTTGATTTTGTTAAACATTTTTATAAAAAAAAGTATAAAATCTGGTAGTTTAACCCTCCTTTTGTTATGGTCCATCTTTTGTGCTATGCCTCTTATTGATTCCTCTTGGCTACCTATTCTATATATGGAAGTCTGACCTGCATCTTGAATTTTGTTTTCTCTTGCAGGTCTTTAATTGTTTTGGAAGACAGTTCTGTTTGCACTTTGAAGCCTTCCAGCTAGGCATGGCTCCAGTCTACATGGCCTTTTTACGATTCATGGGTGATGACATTGAGGCTAAGAAATTCAGCTACAGTTTGGAAGTTGGCGCAAATGGCCGTAAGCTGATATGGCAGGGAATTCCTAGGAGTATCCGGGACAGTCATAGAAAAGTTCGTGACAGCCAAGATGGACTCATTATTCAGAGGAATCTAGCTCTGTATTTCTCTGGTGGGGATAAGCAAGAACTAAAGTTGAGGATTACTGGCCGTATATGGAAAGAAGAATGAAGATCTGGGTAGATGATTTGTGTTTAGGTGTACAGTTAAAAACTCTGAGAATGGCTAGGGTAGCCCCATGTTGAAGCGTCAAATGTATTTCGATTGGGTTTTTCGTTTAAAGTTGGAGTTTAAGTGATTTAGCTTGAGGGTATTTTGCAAACTGATTTATCTGCTGACTGCCTGCCCTGGTAAGATCAGAGTTGCAACCTAGTGTGGAAATGGATATCTGAATTATTCAATGGGGTTGATGGAAGTGCAGTAGGATGTCCCTGTTTTGAAGCAATAATTTGCGTGGTTATTGTGCATGCTTTACCCTCAAGACTGACAAAGTCCTTGGCTTCATATGTATCTAAATACACCTATTGCCCTGTATTTGTACCTATGTGTTTCTGATGCAGTGTGGTCATTAACACCATATGGCCTGAATTGATGAATCTATTCAAGAGATTTTCTTTTGCTTGGCTTGTTCTGAATCTGTTCAAGAGTTTTTCTTTTACTTCAAATTCAGTTGACTGGAATGATGGATTGCAAGAGAACATTCTCTATAACAAATATAGCTTTCTAAGCTCACCTAAAATAAAATACTGCATTCTGTTGTCATGGGACGGCAGCTACTAGCTTTTGGGTTGGAGTGTTGCCAAACTTAGTCAATCCATAGACCGCAAAATGTGACAGGAAAATGACATGATAGCAACATGGCCACTTCTTGGGGAAAAAATCGCGTATATCCTGGTCTCATTGTCCATTTCTCTTTTTCTCTCATCACATGACACTTTTGAAAACACCGGCACTTGTTGGGAAGAAAAACTTGCATATCCCGGTTTCATTACCTCTCTCTCTCCTTCTTGTCTTCTCTCTGTCTCTTGAAGTTGAGAGACTTTTTTGATAGGTAAAATAAGTCTAAGAGATGGAATGTACCTACATTGGTTGCATTAGGATGGTCAAAGCCTATGCCAAGCAAGCAGCAAACTTTTGAGTAAGAGCAGTTATTGAGAATTAACAAATAGATAGTTATATGATCCAAGTTAATATCTTATCTGCTAAAACAATCGCATATGAAGAAATAAATAAAAATATATATAAAGCATAATATTAATATCAAACTTAATGTGACAATTATCATCCAAAGCAACTAATATGGATCCAAACCTAACTTTAGGTTGCCAGGATGAATTTGTAAATCACAGACATTTTGAGCCCATTGACTTTGTAATTTCTTATTGTTCCATTACACACCCACCTTGGTTTTCTTTTGTGGAATTTAATAATAGAAGAGAGTTTTTAAAATATATATATATATATATATATATATATATATATATATTTATTTATTTATTTATTTATTTATCACAAATGGTTCCTAAACTCTTTTGAAGTCTTCCTTTTAGTCTTTTAATTCTGAAATCAATCAATATGGGTCTTTAACGTTTTGGTCTACACATCAATTTGAGTCATACTGTCACATTCCATCAAAATTTTCGTTAAAATTGATCACTTGATCAACTTTAAATGGTGTTTCGTTCAAATATAGCTCATCTACAAAGAAAATAAAATAACATTCACGTTTTTGCTCAACAAGGCGATATGAAGATTCAAATGAAGATTTTTGAAAAGTTTAAGTACAGAACGTGATAAAAACTCATAATAAAATCAGTGTTGCATTGCATTGCATGGACGGCAAATGATTAAACTAAAGAAGATCTGGTAATCAGAATATGCTAGTTGTAAAGACCAAGAAATAAAAGAAAACCAGCAAATAAAAAGAATGAATTTGCCCGGTGAATTTTGGGCCGTTGGATGGGCACATCAATCTCACAAAGATGAGAAAAATAGCAAATAAAATGGGGGACGTGCAACGTGGGGGCATGTACAGGCAGACGAAGTAGGGTTGGTTTTAGCGGTTAAAGTCCCGTAGGCCGAGTTTCCCGCGAAACAGAGAAGCATGTGCCCTCCGTCGTCCCAAAACGAACCCCTTCCCTCACAAAATACACAAATCTTGTTTTCTTTCTCCTCTGTTTCCTCTGTTTCTTCTCTGTCCCTCCTCCCCTCTGCTTCCGCACCATTTTTCTTTAAATCCCCATCAGCTCATTTTCATCATTCAAGTACAATTTTTTTCTTCACCTTTAATTTTTTTTAAAAAAAATTTGTAGAATATTGGCATTACCTCTGTGATTGGGTGCACTCTGACAATAGGTAATTACCCTTATGATTTTTTTTTTTTGGTTCTTTTTGGGTTACCCTGAAACTAAACAGATCTTAATTTGTTGATGGTTTCCTTGTTCATTTTTTTTCTTCATAAATTTGGGACAAAAAAGGAACATAGAGGATGCCATTTGGAAGCTAATTTTTCCTCTTTTGGAGGGGGTTTTTCTATTTTTTTGTTTTCTCATTATAAAGACTACAATTTGATATGGGAATTTTTGGAATTGCAGGAACAATTTTTATTCAGAAGTTTTTTTGGGTGCTGAATAAAATTGTGTAGCACTAGTTGTAATTGGTGTTACATGGGCCGTTGATTTTGTTGTGCCACCACAACTTTGAACAATGTCGTGCTGCGGGGGTGCGGAGGAGGAAAACTATGGTCCACCTGCTAATCAATATAACGCTGCCCCACCTAGAGGTGGAAATACATATGGAGCAGGAGGTATTATTTTATTCCAATTTCTTTCTCTCTCTTAAAAAGAATAGGTAGTGTTTTCTTATTTGCTACATTGTGAGGTCCATAAGGTTGGTGTTGACTGTTAGCATTTAGCAGTTTGGTTGCCCAACATCTTAGCTCAAGTATGTCAGACGATCACTAGACCCCAAATGCTTAACTCCTTAACATGCCCCCTCTCATGAATCCCCATCTTGCGCATGTGGGAGGGTAGATAAATGAGTTAGAGTGAGGATCAAGAAAGGTCAAGGTTAATGTAATTGAAAAGAATAAGAGGTCGATGGGGGTTTGAAGGTTGCATACCGAACGTCTCTTGAAACTAGATCTCTGATACCATGTTAGACGTGTTAGATAATTACACAACTTCAAAAATTTCTTGTTTGAAACCCTAAAAAGTTAAGTTCTTAGAGAATTTGTCAACTATATACATCAAGCTAGAATGTCCAACATTTTATCAACTTTCATGCATTACTTGTTGCACAAATTATGCACCTTGTCAAGCATTACAAACCATTGCATTGTGTGTTACAGGCAATGACAGAGGAGAGCCAAGGAGTACCAATACGGTCAAAAGTGGAGCTCCACAGAAGGCCTTACCGATCGAAATACCGGCTATGTCATTGGATGAATTGAATAGGTTAACGGGTAACTTTGGTCAGAAGGCATTGATAGGAGAAGGTTCTTATGGCCGAGTTTTCTATGCAAAATTGAGTAATGGTAAGAATGCTGCAATAAAGAAGTTGGATACGGGTACATCACAAGAGCCAGACTCCGATTTCACAGCACAAGTAAGATTTTGTGCCATAGTTATTTCCACATTCATGCTGCACATTTTACTCAAAATTTTGTATCAATCTTGTGCAGTTATCAACAGTGTCAAGACTTAAGCATGATCATTTTGTGGAGTTGATGGGGTATTGCTTGGACGCAAATAATCGAATTTTGATATACGAGTTTGCAGCAATGGGCTCTTTACATGACATATTACATGGTATTCTGAGTTATATATTTGGTCTTTGTGTTTGCTTGTACATTTGTCTCTGTTGGAAACCAATTCATTGATTTGTTGTTCTAACTGCAGGAAGGAAAGGAGTACAAGGGGCTGAACCAGGTCCAGTTCTTACTTGGAATCAGAGAATTAAAATTGCCTATGGTGCAGCCAAAGGCCTCGAGTATCTGCACGAAAAAGTTCAACCTTCAATTGTTCATCGCGATGTCAGATCCAGCAATGTCCTCCTCTTTGATGACCACGTTGCCAAAGTGGCAGACTTCAACTTGACAAATCAGTCATCTGACACAGCTGCGCGACTGCATTCGACTAGAGTCTTAGGAACATTTGGCTATCATGCTCCTGAGTAAGCCTTAGCTCTTGTTTTCTGAATGTTTGACATGATTCTACTAGCTAATAGAAATAATATTACTAGCTTAGAAGTTAAGCAATGGGATGAGTTTGATATACTCTACCCCCTGCAATGGTTAGAAAGAGATGCATAGTTTACATATTAAGGTTAGTATAATATATAGCATAATGTTTTCTTGCCAGATTCTGAGTCTTGACCTTCTAATCTATGGTCAAGATTCACAGTCTGCGAACGTAAACATCTTATGTTGCTAGAACGTCTGGAAATATATATATAAATAATATAAATAAATTTTTCTACTACCAGAACCAGCCCTTCTGATCTTCAAACAAAGTTGAGCAGATGCATATCTTCCTCATCTAATTTTAAAATCATTGCTTTTCTTTATTATTCAGGTATGCCATGACGGGCCAGATTACTCAGAAGAGTGATGTTTACAGTTTTGGGGTTGTTCTACTAGAGCTTTTGACAGGAAGAAAACCTGTAGATCATACAATGCCTAAGGGGCAACAGAGTCTTGTTACTTGGGTATGTACTTTTCTCACTGTCTCAGACTCTCTCAGTTGCTTTTAGTTCTACTTTTTCAAGCCTCTAACATAAACACACACAAAACCTTTACAGGCAACTCCGAGATTGAGTGAGGACAAAGTGAAGCAGTGTATTGATCCCAAGCTAAACAATGACTTCCAACAAAAGGCAATTGCTAAGGTCTGCTTTAGCATCCTTTCTCTTAACTATGTTACTATGAACGATTTTTGGAAATAGTTATTGCTTAATGCAATTCGCAATCCTAATTTGTCATCCCGCACTCCTTTTGCGAGCGTTGTAAATAAGAAAATATTGATTTTTAAGCGTGCAGGTTCATAGCGGCCGCCTGGATATATTATATCACACGATAGATAAAATGATTGATTCAAATTACCAATTTTTCTTAACCATTGATTTTCATTGAATGTTTCAGTTGGCAGCAGTGGCAGCACTTTGTGTTCAGTATGAGGCTGACTTCAGGCCAAACATGACGATTGTTGTGAAGGCTCTACAGCCACTGCTTAACTCAAAACCTGCAGGCCCAGATGCAAACGCCTAACAAATTTTCAATTCAACCCCAGAATAGAGCAACTTTGTCTTGTGTGTGCTTTGTAATGTATCTTTCTTGTTTGTAAACCTATTCCCATTTTGCTCCACTGAAACAAGAAACTCTCACAAGGGCATGTTCTGCATCGTCATTTATCTGATTCAATACCCGGCGTAAGATAATTTGCATTTGGTAGATGTTATTGTGAAACTTTTATTAAAAACGCAAGCTACTTAATTATTCCTCTAGTTTAATGAACCTTTTTGTATTCACATATTTTTAGTTCTCATGTCACTTGAGTAAGCGTTAGATATTGCGATTCAGATCGAAAGCAATGACGTTCATTCTTTCTTACGGAACAAACTTTTTGAGAAAATCTCACTTCTTCTTAGTTTTCTTTTTTGATTAACATGATGATTGATTATCTAAGGTACAAAGTAACTCTATTTTGTTTCGTCAAATAAAAAAAGGGGATGCAACATGGTACAAAATGACTCTTTACGTTGAAAGAGAAGTCGAATCTAACAAAGATGATCTCATCTATACGTTTTGAGAAGGTAAATTTTATGGATATCCATAAATAACTATGAGAGCAAAGAATAAAAACAGAGCCGAGTATAATTTTAAAAGCAAATTGTGTTCCATATGCACATAGAAAAGTCTAAAAGCTAGTATATATCATTTTCACATTACAATGCAGTTTATTGGAAATACATGGGAATCATTTTCATGGTTTCTCCTGCAAACATTGGCTTGGCGCCCACTTGGTATTAGACAATCCATGGGAAGGGATCGCCATATACATATAAAATAGGGGTCCATATATGACACATTTTTATTCCCATGTTTAAAACATTAGCATTCACGTTAATTTTGATAATTTTTTTTTTCCTTTTTCTTCTTGTCAAACGATAGAGAGATTATATTTATAAATTACGTCATAAGCGCAGTACAAATACAAAAGCCTCAAGGGCTAGAATAAACGCCCCTGAAGGGCTACACCAAACACAGGGGGCAGATTAATACCCTCAGCAAATATTTTGATAATATTTTGTTTTTACTCAGCAATTAATACCCCATACATACTTTCTTTGAACTTCATGTTTTGACGACAGAATGACTACACTATGCCCCATCCTCCTAACCAATGGGGAAAAATGTCGACACAACCTCCACATAGGGACAAGAGCGCTGAATAATTTTTTAGTATAATATTCTCTTTTGCTTTGTTAAATTAGTTCCAATAATTTATAATTTCTCATTGTTGACTAAAATATTTTGGATGCTTATTTGGTAATAATAGAATTGGAAAAAAATTTCACCTTACTTAGGCTATACTTACCACACTTATGTTCAATTATTAGTATATATCTGGGCGAGCGAGCATGACACTCTAATAAATATTTAAGTTGATCACTTGTTGTGGGTGTCTACTCGTCGATATGACAATACGACCTAAATCATCTATTTTGTATATGTTCGTGTTTAGAAGTATGTTTTGAAATAAAAGTATAATTGCAAGGATATAACTAGTAAAATGATCATATAAATAAACTTTCGAATTACTTGCTTTTTGCAAGAATTATGCTTGTATGGATCAAGATATGGACAGTATTCTTGCGTATAGCATCCAAACAATGTGGTATTGAAATTAACGAATGGTGAGGATAATCCGGTCTCAGGTGTGGAAACATTAACGATGAGTTATGATAATGTAATGCTCGAATATAGTGATTCATATATGGAGGGCATAATTAGAATGAGTTCTAATTTGTAAATATTATTTGTGATTAACCCTATTGTTATTCCCACTACCGGGGTTAATTAGAATGGAAAATGTCACAAGCAGTAGAGGTGAATAGTAGTTTCGGTGAATGAGAGGGTAAAATAAAATTATGGGCGGGGCAATTGATTAATTGAGCGAAGTTATATGTTTTTTTTTTGTTGTCAAAGTTAGGAAGGAATGAGAGGTTTTCTCACACGCACACTACCAAGGTGTTATAGGGGTTCAAACTTGAGATCACTGGTTTGCAAATTAAAGTCCTTTTTCACTAGGTTAGACTCTATTGGCAGCGAAGTTATATGTTTAAGGATACTACTTGCCTCCTTAACGGTAAATAGATACTCCTCCTTCATGCGAATTACAATTTACCACATATGCAAAAAGTAATTCATCAAAAACACAAAAAGAAAAACTTCTGCACACATGACAGGAATCTAGGAGCTTCTACTTACTTGATAACAAGGAAAGTATTTTCCTATGTTTAATCAAGAGTTAAAATATAGTCTTTATATAAGTAATTAAGAGCTAATTAATTCATGATCGGGTAAACCCATTTGGGCTTGGATTGACACGGTTACTTACATGTTAAAGAATAAGAATAAACGGAATGATTTCCATTCTTGACTTATGCATTTACTTACACGTAAGGAATTGCGTAATATACGGGTCCCACTTTAAAATCCTTAATGAAATACTCCAAAAATTAGGAATCAGATCAACTAGGATGGGGTAGTTGATCAAATTCTTGTTTATTCGATTATATTTCTTCTTATATCCATTACTTATAAGTAAACATACCATAATGATTTGGTGGTTATCACATGAGAATGAGGCTCCACTAGTTTTGGTTTGTTTTCCATTGTTGTTGAATTTATTTTGTTTTTTATTTTCAATTTTATATTTGGGTAAAATAAGAATTTCAAGAAAATATTATTGGTATTAGGTGTGGAAAAAAATTGTTTGAGTCCCAATGAAATTTATATAGAAGTATGGTGATATTTTTCATTTTATTAAATATTTTATTTTCTTTGTAAAACAATATTGAGGCCTTCACACCTAATTTAATCAAAGGAGAATGAGAATGACAAATCCGACATGTGGGTGTATAAGCCATATATAATAAGAAATGTGACGGTTAATAGAGCGGGGATGAAACTTGACAATATAGCCCTAGGGTAAGTACTTCAACACTCTTGTATGTATGTATTATTACCTATAATCGGTTTTCATATCAAACTACTACGAAATGAAAGTTCCATACCAAAAGAAAAAAAAAAACTACCAAATTTATTCTGACAATAAAAAAAGTGGAAAAGAAAAAAGTTACAAATTTGTATATTGATTTTTGTTGGTTGGAAAATTAATTCATCTGTGATTTTATTTATTTTCAATCCTGTAAATTGTAACGTAACAGTATTCTCTCTCTCTCTCTGTCTCATTTCGTTTTACCCGTGCCTCCCTTATAGCTACCATTAGTCCATTACCCAAGCCTCCCTTTGTCTCTCTCTCTCTCTCTCTCTCTCTCTCTCTACAAATATATACGCAGCACCAAATCTCATCGTCTTCAACCAAAACCCCACTACATCCCTCTCTCTTTCTGAATCTCTTCCTCAGTTCTCATCCCTTCAATCCAATCCAATCCAATCCAATCTAATCTAATTCAATTCAATTCAATTCAATTGAATTCAATCCACAATCCCAATAATCAGATTCACCTCCAACGCAATTTATTTCGATCCAATAACCTTTCGCTCCTCGATCTATAATTCCTAAATTAATTGTTCTTCGATTTAATTTCGGTTTTGATACTCGATAATCGATCGGATTGGATCCGAATCGGACTCTGAACGCGTTGCTGGAGATGGGAAGGGCGGGTGAATGAGAATTCTATGACTGCTTGAACCAAATATGCCCGGCTTACCTCAGAGAAATGACCAATTCAGTAATGGGTCGTCGCCCATTTACTCCCTCTCTTCGCCCAACGGCTTTTGGTCCAAGCATCGCGATGATGTTAGCTACAATCAGCTCCAGAAGGTACTCAATTATTTCTAATTTATTCAGTTTGTGCATTTATAATGGGTTGAGATTGGTATGGATCACTTTTTTGTATCGTGTTTTATCAATGACTTTAATGGGCACTTTGAGTTTGAATTGGATCTTGCACTACCAAGCTATCTGATGGAGGTGTTGTTGAGGTTATATTTGTGCGATTGTTTATTGGAGGTCTAGTTTTGATTGGAATGCCAGTGTTTTGTTTTTCGGATCCACTAATTATGTATATGAGTTGAGAATTGCGTAATGTCTACCATTATCAGAGAGTGTTTATCATCAGCATTTTGTTTCCAAGGTGCTCTTCATATGCGAGGTAAGGACGTATAAAGTAGAATAGAAAGAAATGTTATGATTTTGATTATTCCTGGTGGGCTAGTTATAATGGAGCATCTTGGTATACCAAGTCTAATGCACCTGTGGTGCTTAGTTCATTGTAAAACTTACAGGCTTGCATGCTAAGGGAACCTAAAACACAGACACACACAGAAACACATGTAGACTCTTCATCCACTCAAGCATGCAACAGGAAGAAAAGTTGCGTTTGTTGCATCTTGATATACATTTTGTAGTTACTGGTCCTAAGACTCTGGCTCCTTTAATAAGTTAGTGGCTGTAGTTGGGTTTAATAAGAAATTTCCTTGCAGTAAGGATAACCTTGTTCAATACACAGATTGCACGTTATTCCTTTTGTTTGTGACTATTGATGACGTGAATAGTCTCTTATGAAGTTCTATTTACTTTTGACAGTTTTGGAGTGAGCTGTCGCCACAAGCTCGGCAGAAGCTTCTCAGAATTGACAAGCAAACACTTTTTGAGCAAGCTCGTAAGAACATGTACTGCTCTCGGTGCAATGGGTTATTGCTTGAAGGATTTTTGCAGATTGTCATGTATGGAAAGTCTTTGAAGCAGGAGGGAACAGGTGGGCAAATATCCTGCAACAGATCAAGGGCCTCAAAAAATCATAAGGATGGTGGGTCAAGTATTACTAATGGGTGTCATGATGAAATCCCAGATCCATCTGTCCATCCTTGGGGTGGTCTGACGATAACACGTGAGGGGTCATTGACACTCATTGATTGCTATTTGTATTGCAAGTCTCTCAAGGGACTTCAAAATGTAAGTTCTGATGATTTTATTAATTTTATGAGATTAATTTAGGGTGCTGATTTTCCCACTCCTCTTTTTGTCCACTTACACTCCCTTTTGTTTTTAATACTTTTTACTATAACATAAAAAGGAGTCAAAAGAGGAGTGAGTGCATACAATTTCCAACAAAGGGAGGGTAAGTGGACAAAAGAGGAGTGGGAAAATCAGCTCCCTTAATTTATTATCCAATTTCATTATAGTAGCTGATGTTTTGCTTGAATCAGGTGTTTGACAGTGCGCGTGCAAGGGAACGAGAACGTGAATTGCTTTATCCTGATGCCTGTGGTGGGGGAGGTCGGGGTTGGATAAGCCAAGGAATGGCAAGTTATGGAAGAGGTCATGGAACGAGAGAAACATGTGCATTGCACACTGCCAGGCTTTCTTGCGATACATTGGTGGATTTTTGGTCAGCACTTGGAGAAGAAACTCGGCAATCTCTTCTTAGGATGAAGGAAGAGGATTTTATTGAGAGGCTCATGTTCAGGTGATTAGCCATTTATTTATCCTTTCCGCATGAAATTAAATATAGAACAGTGGAAGTGCCAGATAATGGAGATAGCGGAGCAAGTTTCAGTTATTGGACCTGCAAGATTAGTACTGATATTGGGGATGTTCAGCCTGGTAAAGTTGATTGGCAAGAGAAAAGTAGCTTAATTTGGAACAATAGATGTCCAATATCAGCTGGTGTACCCTTGAAGGGTTTTACATAGGCCTGAGACATACTGTTTTCTTTCAATCAATTTTTATTTGGGTTCAAGCACCTAGTAAGTATAATGTTGGGTATTTGAAATTCCTCACCAAAAAATATGCAGGTGAACAGTAAGGATAGTGATCTGTCTTATGGGCAATATTGCAGAAGATACATAATGATAGGCAACATATTGGGAGTGGATAAATGCATCCTTCATATTAACTGAATTTGATGAAGAGTGATATGCTGTAGGCGATAAATTTTTCCGGGATTCGGTAACAGAAAACATCACCAAGACCCCTAAACATTTAAAGATTTGAGTCTTATCAATGTAAAAAGTAATGCATAGCCGCATTGAAGAGGCATCATTAATTTAGAAACAACCTGTTTTGAATTCATAGTGGGTGTGGTTTTGTGGCTGTGTTGTATGTCCAGATAAGGTTTGCCCTGTTACTAATTAATGTGTCATAGGATTGTTTTATTTGTGTTCTGGTTGTTCATTCCTAGTTCGGTTGCAATTTATTTGAATTCTTAATCAATCAGCGGCTTTTCTTTTTGCATAACATCTGGCCGTTATAGGTTATTTTAAAATTGATAGAGTTACATTATAGGTTCTTTATGTCGTGATATCTCCGAAGTCCTCATCAATTACTCTTAATTCATGCCTCACGCTTTATAAGAATTCATGTTATAGTGTTCTGGTTTGTATTAAGATTTTGATGTTCATGTCACAGGTTTGACAGCAAGAGGTTTTGCAGAGATTGCAGAAGAAATGTAATCCGTGAGTTCAAGGAGCTAAAGGAGCTGAAGCGCTTGCGGAGGGAACCTCGCTGCACTAATTGGTTTTGTGTTGCAGATTCCACCTTTCAGTATGAGGTGTGGCCTTATATGTTTCTTTAATTTTGACTTTTTCTGATTTCTGTTATGGTTGTTGTTTTCTCTAAGTCATCCAAGAGCAAAACTGGTGAGATACGAAATTTTGATAGTGGGGCCACTTTATTTATTCAGTGTTTTTTTGATGATACATACAGATGATGTGATGTCTATTTTCTGTCATCACAGGTATCCGATGGGACAGTCCAAGCTGACTGGCGCCATACTTTTGCCGATACTGTTGGGACTTACCATCACTTTGAATGGGCAGTTGGAACAGGCGAGGGAAAATCTGACATTCTGGAATTTGAAAATGTTGGCATGAATGGAAGTGTTAAGGTCAATGGCCTTGATCTTGGTGGTTTAAGTGCATGCTTTATCACCCTGAGGGCTTGGAAACTAGATGGTCGCTGCACTGAGCTTTCTGTAAAAGCTCATGCGTTGAAGGGTCAACAATGTGTTCACTGTAGGCTTATAGTTGGAGATGGCTATGTAACAATCACAAGAGGAGAAACTATCAGAAGGTTTTTTGAGCATGCTGAAGAGGCAGAGGAAGAAGAGGTAGTTAAGATCCAGAAAAGCTTATTATAGGCAATTTAGACTTATATCTCAAGGGATTAAAACTAATGTGTTATGTTTATTTAATGTATTTTTTCTTCAGGATGATGATTCCATGGACAAGGATGGAAATGAGCTGGATGGAGAATGCTCCCGTCCGCAAAAACATGCGAAGAGTCCTGAACTTGCTCGAGAATTTCTTCTAGATGCTGCAACTGTTATTTTCAAGGAGCAGGCATGTTCATTCTGCTGATCTTGTTGTGTGTTAAAGCTTGTCTTTGGTTTTTTTAAACTCCGCTTCTTGTTTGATTACCTTTTGGGTGATCATATGTTCTTTCATGTTCCATATGGTATTCTAAAACCTTAGTTAGGTATACAATTCAGTCTATGTAGACATTGTTGTGGATTGTGGAAAGTAAAGAGGGATAATTATATTTGTTATGCAAGGAATGACACAAATTGTGGTGAGGTGAATGGTGTCTAGGGTAATGCAATCAAAATAGTGCACTAGTATTACTATTTAAACCTTTTGTTTTAATTATTGAGGAAATGGTATTTAAAGGTTGGAGAACCTATGGCGGGGAAAGAGGAAGAAAAGGAATTTGACTAGCCACAAGTTGTGCACGCTATATCTTCATAGCAGAATAAGGAGGAACTCCTCCTTACCTACTACTGTGGCTCAACCACAAACTAACACTTGTCCTTTTTTTTTTAATTCTCAAAGGTGCATTTATTTTTCACTTTAATTATTCTTCACAAAAGAGAACACGTATAAAATTGTGGCTGAGCCACATTAGTAAGCAAGGAGGAGTTCCTCCTTATGGGCAAGGAGGGAAGCATTATCCTTGCTAAAATATTATGGCTTTTGAGCACCAAACATATGTTTGCACCATGCTGGGCAATTACTCACTATGTGCTTGTGTAATGCTGGCACATTTCTGAGTATGCACGTTGTGTGACTTTAATATTAAGTATTCCATGTTTGACTGTGAATGCTATTCCTTCAGGTGGAAAAGGCATTTAGAGAAGGAACAGCTCGCCAAAATGCGCATAGCATCTTTGTTTGTCTTGCACTAAAGCTGCTGGAAGAACGAGTTCATGTTGCTTGCAAAGATATAATTACTCTTGAAAAGCAGGTCTTAAATCTTGTTATATTTAAAGATAAGATACTAGAAAGAAAAACCAGAAGAGCCATTTTCAGTTTCAGGAGAAACACTTCTGACGACTTTGTACTTTTACAGATGAAACTTCTGGAAGAGGAAGAAAAAGAAAAGCGTGAAGAAGAAGAACGCAAAGAGAGGAGAAGGACAAAAGAAAGAGAGAAAAAGTTACGAAGAAAGGAGAGGTTGAAAGGGAAAGAAAAGGATAAAGATAAGAAATGTTCTGAAGCAAATCAAACTCTTGATCTTCACGATGTCTCAAAGGAAGAATCATCATCACTAATTGCTGATGAGGAGCCTAATAGTTCCATTAGCTGCAAGGATTCAGTTAGTGAAGCTGGTGATGATATTCTGTCTAGACCTGGATCTCCTGACACTCCAGATGAACAGTTCCAAAATGATTATATTATTTCAAAAATTGAAGATCCTTGTTATGATAGTTTTGATGGTGATATTATCAATGGGAAAAGTGGTACGGGTTCTTTTATAGTTGAACAATCTAAGTTTTCTCGACGGAGATTGAAATTTAGGAGAGAAGTACAACTTGATGCATCTTTGAAGTGGTCTGACAGGCGCCGATATGCTGCTGTTTCAGATAGTGCTTCGGTGGTTAATAGATCTGAGTTGAGATGTAATGGTGATAATTTGGAGACTCCCGCAAGGGGAATCAATGGATCAAACAGGCAATTAAGAGTGAATGGCCCAAAGTCCAATGGTCGGCATAGTGGTCCTAAGTTTACTGAGAAGTTCCTCTCCCCCGGCAACCGGATGAGCGACAGATATGACTTCCATTCTTGCAGCTGTAACAAAAATACTGAATATAGAGCAAAGGTAGAACCCCATGTTTCTGCTGCCAGAGTGGGCTGGGAGACCAAAACTGCAAGTAAGTCGGAATCTGCATTAGATATTTCTAAGCAATTCTATCGTGGTAACAGGTATAACCAAGTAGAACACATGCGTGACAGTTGTGCAAGACCCAAAAGCAAAGTCAATTCAGGGGACAATCCTGGTACAGATTTGCCTCAACCCAGGAAAATTTGGGAGCCCGTAGAGCCAACGAAAAAGTATCCTCGAAGTAACTCAGACTCTGATGTTACCTTGAGGTCTTCTGCTTTCAAGTCTGAAGATAAAAACATGAAGTCATCTGGTGACGTATGTACAGGTGATATTGTGGTAAATCCAGGTGAAGTTGATGACGATAATAATTTGAAGGAATTAAGAAAATCCAGCATAGGAATGGATGTCAGTTGTCAGAACGGATTTCATGCAGGAGCACAGGATTCTATTGACACTGCATTAAATGGAATTTCTGACTCCACGGTCGGCAGCAGTTCTAATTCTGATAACTGCTCATCATGCCTCAGTGAGGGAGACAGCAATACAACCTCGTCAAATCATGGAAATCAGGAATCTTCTTCCACTTCAGATTCAGAAGATGCCAGCCAGAAATCAGGAGGAAAAGAAACTTCTTTATCCATTCAAAATGGATTCCCAGAGTGCCATGGTATGGAGAATAATCAGGATGCAAAGAGAGGGGAGTCTATGGAAAGCAGGGCACTGAGTGGCCCCTCACTGAATGGAGCAGGGAGTAACATTCTTGGGAATCCATCAACAAATATTGCTCAGAGATTTGATAATGGTTTGTCTGCTATTAGTGTGGGTTCTCAGCATCATGGCATGCTTACTCCAATGCATAACCAAAATGTACACTTTCCCTTATTTCAAGCTCCTTCAATGGGTTACTATCACCAAAGTTCAGTTTCATGGCCTGCTGCTCCAACCAGTGGAATGATGTCTTTTCCTCATCCCAACCACTATCTATATGCTGGCCCTCTTGGGTATGGTATGAATGGAAACTCAGGCTTCTGCATGCCGTATAGTCCTGTGCAGCATGTACCCACTCCCTTGTTTACCCCTGGCCCAGTTCCAATTTATCCAGCCATCAATACAGAGGAGCAGACTCAAATTTCTAACCCAGGTGTGCAAGAATCTCTTTATGAAGCTAATACAGAGTGTGTGGATCCATCTGGACCGTATTCAATGCAAGCACCAGCAAGTGGAGAACGAGCACAAGACGATAATTCTGGCAGATTGCATACGAGTAATGATAGCTTTTCCTTATTCCATTATGGCGGGCCTCTTGCTGATCCTCCAGGATGTAATTCAAATCTTAAGCCGCTGGAAGAACAGACTGTTGGGGATTTTCCTCTAAAATGTTCAGATCATGTTGAGAATGATCATCATGCGGGCAATAAGAAAGAGGCTACTATTGAAGAATACAACCTGTTTGCAGCAAGTAATGGCATAAGGTTTTCATTCTTCTGATGTAGTTGTAAGAAGGTGTGAGGTGGCTGTTCAGGAATTCAGTCTCTATCTTCTTATTTGGTGATGAAGGTTTGTGGTACCTGGTATATGGCACACAATAATCTTCCTTTGAAAAATTCCAATTTTAGCTCATAGGTTTTTTTTTTCTCTTTAGTTATCCAAGTTGTCCCATCGTTTTTTTGCCTATTATAGAGAGGGAGAGTGCTACTATGTTTGAAGATTCTGTAGAGGCCAGGTTTTTTTTTTTTTTTTTACTTTTATTAAATGAAGAATTTATTGGTATGGAAATTTTCTTTTTGTATTTCAGAGCTAAAACAGTCCCATCTGTTGTACTTGTTGTTTTAGGATTTTGAGCCTCCTAAAACATTGTCAGTTAATTAATTGAAATTTCTTGGCTGATGAAAATAATGGGGCTTATGATGAGGAAGTTATTTGTCATTTCTTAATGCAAACTTTTTGAGAATCAATGTTTATTTTTATGCTCACTAAAATCGTTCCTGCGTTGTTACATCAAATTTTTTATGGCTTGGGGGTTTTGTTTACCATTCAAGACATCATTGGCATCCACCTTTTCCAATGGCATATGGTATGGCTCTACACAACACAATTGAAAGCCAAAGGGTAGAAACAACCAAAGGAGAAAAAAACTGAGGGAGGAGGCTCTCCATTTGTTGGTAGGGTCTAGAGAAGAGAAGAAGGCTTGATGAAGGTTCAGGTTTTGCAAAGATATGATTCGTTTTCGTTTCTTTTAATTAATTTGATGATGTTTAGCCAAGTCAGGCCACATGAGTTGGTAAGAGAAGTCGGGTTAAACGGCGTTTTCAAATACTTTTGTACCTGACACATCATTTGGTGAACAAATTTGATTAATCGGGAGTTCAATTATTGAACAAAAGCCTAATTGAGCAAAAGGCTAATTGGCTCAGTTTCTGGCAAAAGGGTAAAATGGCCCAAAGATAAGAATCTTAAACCAAAGAAAAATAACGCAGGCAGGCAAAAAGGTGCAAGTCTATAAATTTTCAGTTGAATCCACTGTTTCTTGCACAAGGAACTCTCAAGAATCAACTATCAGCTTCTTGCCCCACTAAACTTTAATACAGCAAGATAAAAACCAGGCTCATCGACATAGTCGGTTAACTCGAAAGAATGTTGTGCTGCAACTTCCTGTAATTTCTTCTTCTCAGGCAAGTCAGAAGTTACAACATCTGGATATTGTTGTCGTTGTTGCTGTAAAACTTCTCTTCCTTGGGGATGGCTGATAACCAGTCTTGCACCTATACAAGCAACAGCCAGAACTCAGAATGCAACAGCAGTGCTAGGATGCAACTTCAGGGTGAGCCCTGAATAACATGCCAGGATGAATCCGAGGCAATTAATGACATGTTATCGAGGCTGAGAAGCAGTGGCACAACACAGACATGAATGAAAAGAAAAATTGATGACATTATTCATTTCTACAAGAAAATCACCTGGCAAAAAACACCTTGCAAGTGCTCCAAATGCCTCATCAAGTGTAAAGGGCATGGCTGGAAGGAAATAAAGGAACACAACATCTAAAGGTGCCCACTTATCAGGTACATATATTAATTCTCCTTGCCAACACTTAACCTTGTCATATTTTTCTTTAATGCCAGCTAACACAAAAAGTGAATCATGGACAACAAGCAAGAGATTGCAGGGTGATGATTCAACCACCCGATCCACAAATCCTTCGGAACCAATTGAAACCATAACTCTTGAAGTTTCTTCAATTTCTCCCGCAGATATAATGCGATCAATGTTTAGGTTATAATCCTGTCCAGAACTGAAATCAGCGGAATCAAGAAAGGACCAGTCTTTCTCAGCAAAATCGTCGAAGTTGATTACAGAGACTACTCCTTCATCCGGTGGAGCTGTAGCACCACAAAATGATCGCCGAGCATGCAAAGCCCGATGCGAAATAAAAGGAAAGGAAAGAGAAAGAGGAGAGATGCAACGATTCCGATAACAGACACGGTTGGAGAATGTACAATGAGGTTGTGTTTGAAGACAAGGTAGCAACTGGAAGCTAGGTAAGGGAATGCAAAGGGACTGTGATGAGAAAACAGAATTCATTGCAGAGAACAACTGAATTTCCTTTTGGGATGCAAAGGCTTAATTATTGATAAATCGAAATGAACCGAAAGGGTTTCTGCTATTATTTCAAAAGTAGTTTGGTTCAACTAGTTATCACAACCGGTTACACTAATCTTTTTATCAGAACCCCTGCATATAAAAAAGAAGAAACCAACTATTGTCAATCCTGAAACTGTAACTTAAACACTCAAACCATTCAATATCAAATGATAATAAGATAATTAATTACTCAAGTTCTAAGCTAACATCAACTTAGTTTCAGGCATTAAGCAGAAAAAAATCATTAGCTTTTCTGGAACAACCAGGCCCAGCAAAAAAATGTTCCTTTTACGTTTTAGAACCTAAGAAAAAACAAGAACATGAAACTCAGTGTTCACATTTTTCTCTTTTGCCTCCATTTTCCAATGAAGCAAACGCTGTGAGTACCAAATTTTTCCTAAAAAAAAGATTTGTTGCATGAAAGAATTATACAAATAATAACCCAGAACTGGAAATTTAAAAGTACAGAAAGAAAACGAAGAGAGAAGAATTTCAAGGCTTTGTCTGATTCAACGGAATTTTCAAATCTCTTTTGTTTTAGCTGATGACCAGAACCAAATCCACTTACCCAACTACTCCTTTGAACCTCAACGGCGAATGCAAGCTCAGAGCCTCTCACTGCAAAGCCCTAATCCTAATTCCTCTGCCTACCCTAACAATTGTGAAGTTGGAGTTCCACTGTCACCACCGCTACTTTATCACCAGAGCCGCTTACGGTAAAAACCAAGCTCTTTCAATTATTGCCATTTAAAAAAGAAAATAAAACGTTTTCTCACAAAAAAACAAGTATATGATGCCAATCCTAGTTTTTAGGTCAATCATTTCCTTGGTTAACTTACAAGTCAATGCAGTCATTTCATTTTATTTTTTTATAAAAGAAAAAAAAAAGTAAAAAGAGGAAATGGTGGTAAGTGTTTGGTTAATCACCACATTGTCCATAATTTCTAGATAGATTACTCATTTTATTTAAAATTTGAAGGACAAAATAGACATGTTATGGTTATGCTTGTCTTGGTATCCATTTGCTATACAAGCGATAGTCTAAACAACTCTTAAATATTATAATTTAGACTTACAATCTCCCCAATAAAGGGTCCCTAAATTCGGGCTCTATATTCTTTTTATGATGTAATTTGGTTTAAGTTTTTTTTGTGCGACTTGAGGACGCGAAGGCCCCCACAAGTGTTAAAATCACAAAGCCTTCATGGTAATATTTTAGGACTAAAAACTAAATCATATATGTATCTCACATTCTCACACATATCTCAATCACCAAAAACAACAGGGCATTGTTTCATGGGGAACTCGAAATTAAGCATGGCTGCTGGGGAGCCTGCTCAGAACAGAGTGCTCTGGCTTGTGGTCACATTCATAATCGAGATGAACGAACGCCCGTTCCACTTCTGGGAGCTCTTCGATCTTGATTTGCAATAACTCTCCAATTGCATGAGCTTCTTTTAAAGGCAAATCTTCTGGCAGTTCTATGTCAACCTGTTTTTGTAGAGGAAAATTCTGGTAAGGACTTGGGAGGACAGGAACTAAAAAGCAGTTCTAAAATGAAATGTTACTATCTTGGTGCCCTTCAACAACTGATTTACAGCAGCTAGATTTCATGAGAAAAAGAAATGATTGGTGTACAAATTAACACTAGAAATCAAGTTGAACTTAATACTTAAACATTGCACCTCAACGAAATAAAGAACCCCAAACGTGTAGGCACGAACTGTATCGACACGTCTGATTAAACTGTGGTGCCTTAGGATGAGATATGTCAATTTCTGCAACATTTGAGGAGGAGCTGATTGTCCAACCAGAGAAACTGCATGAAGAAGCAACCACTAGTATATCAGTGTTCCCCGCTATAAAATTATTCCGAGTCTTTATCTATTCTATATGGCTTTCAATCAAGAGCACAGAACAACCTTTTGTGTGTGTGGGGAAGAGAGAGAGAGAGAGAGACCTGCATTTTCTAGCACAGTTCCGGACCAATTGGAAATTGTGTAGAATGCTAGGATGATAGCCCCAACAGGGTCAATCCGCCAACAGAATTTATCACCAAGAACAGCAGCAACCAAACCAACTATGTTTGTTACCACATCAAAATAATGATCCTGGCAAGCATCAGTTTGAGTAATGCAGTAAGATCACAAAGCAGGAGCAAATATAAAGTTTTATGTGTTGTAAATTGCATGTATAAACCTTCGCGTACGTGCGGACAATTGTGTTTCCAGAGCTTCTGCAATAACACCAAAGGACAAGTTTTACCCCAGTAGCTGTCAGCATGATGGCATACAACAAGATCAAGTTTTCTGAAGTCATGTTCTCAGAAGGTTTGTCCTTGATCAGTTGTTCTAGGGCCTGGACAAGCACTTGAAAGCCTGCACTGGAGTGAAAGGGCTATAGTGTATGCCTTCAATTTTTTCAGATTGTCTTAAAACAGAACTTAAGTGAAGCAAGAAAACCCATTAGCACCTTTTCAAGGATTCTAATGCAAGTCTAAAGATTCAGCTTCATACAATTATGGTTGCCAGTGTTCCAGTTATATTTGAGGAGTTGAAATTTTACTTAAACTACTTAGTCTCAGTTTACATGGCATGAAAATTGAATCTGCAGAAGGCATATGCCCCTTGATGAAAAAGCATTTTGGGGTTATTTTTTGAACACACAAATGAATATTTTGTGTAGCCTAAACATATGTATTTCAACAGTACAATGGATCATTTTCACTCAACTTCCTAATATTATGATAAGGTAGAGGCTAGGCCACATTACATACCAAGAGTAGCCATGACAGCTGCGAATACGACGATGCCTACTGGTTGCACTCTCAATTTCCCAATAGGGTACTTGTAGATATTTATGTTTTTCATTGACAAGTGTGTGAACCAAAGTATACCACCAGCCATAAGATCTAGCAAAGAATCTAGTGTTGATGCTGCAATAGCTAAGGATCCACTCTTTGGTGTAGCATATAGCTGCATTGCATAAAAACAAGAAGGGATTTTACTTAACAATCAATGACTAACATGAAATCTGGATGAAATTTATGAAACAGTTGGCTCATTCTTGTTCAAGAAAAGATCTGCTTTCTCAGATTTTCTGAGACTAAGTTCGGATAGCTGAGATGCTGAAGTGCCTTGCCATTTAATTTGCAGAATACTAGCAAAGCTGCATAAGGAATAAAATATATAACCTTAAAAGCGAGCAGAAAGATGTTTGCCCAATTAGAAATGTTCATTGCTCTCTCATGCTGGGCTTGTTCTTTTCGATCTTCCTCTTCATCAATGACATGGGGTGATTCTAGAGAGTCAACTTCCTCAAAAGACCTTAGGGTGGCAAATTGCTTCTCATAGTATTCTCTTTCCCCTAATACAAAAAGAAACTCATTTTTAAGAGAGAGGAACATATGTTTTATATTGTAAGTATCATCTTAGAGAATGCTCATTAACCGAAAATGATCAAACCTTCCAGATTTACTTTTAAAATCACTAAACTTAAACATATAATCATAATCAGAAAACAATTTATCTTCTTTTCCACAACCTCAATACCGTCTTTGTCGATGACTTAGTTGTAGTTTACTCAACTGATCACCTCATTAGCTCTATCCAATTGCTTGATTTATTTTAATGATTCTTCCAGACAGACTACAGAGGACATTCAAACCATCATTTGTTCTGATATTTAGTAGTACTACATGATTAAAATATTTCAGACAACTACGAACATCGTTATTCGAAGTTAAATGGTCCATCCTTTTCTGTTTAAAATAGACTGCAAGTGACCAATGCAGTTAATAATCAATCAAATAACTCCCATATTTCAGTAGCACAAAAATATCTCAATCTTACTGACACCAAATAAGATTCTCTAATTTTAAGGGTATTATCTAAATCCAAAACTTATGTAATGATTGGATAAAACCAAGAACCAAGAGATAGTTCTGAGTTACCTTCTATCAAGCCAGTGGTGTTAGAAAGGTTAAGATGAAAAGGGGCCTCAGGATCGAAGCCAGACCGAACCTTGTCAGGCAATTTGGAGAGGAAATCACATTTCATAGCAGCAACAGAGTTACTGCTTCCAACTAAACCATGTTTGTTGGCCCTTTCATCTTCACATGACAACAATGGGGTCTTGATCATATGGTTCAAGCCTCCTTCCATTGTACTCAAAATTCAAGAACTACCAATCTTTGATTGATCCTCCAGCACCAAACCCATCAATGCAACTGAAACAAGATGAACCAACCAACCATCAATGCAATTACAGGTAGAGACAGAAATCTTTTTGTAAATAAAATTGAAAATCTTGTTGGAACAAGTTGCTTAATGTAGAGTCTTAGCTAGATGGTGACTGCTCCTAAATTCCGATACCCTAACGGATTGGATATTGAAATTCGTGCTGATTATGCTGCTGATAGTCCATGCATATCCATTGCATGCAATACACTTGTTTGATCTATTAAGATTTTATATTATATCCGCCGACACTTCTCAAAAATTTCAACAACAGGCTGTTGTCTAGCTACTAGAACAAAACAAATTGTATTGATACATAATATGGGGTGTTCTTCATCGTTCTTTTATGGCTGGAGAAATAATGTTCGTAATTTTCTTTCCTTTTATGGGCGGCAATTGTCATAATAATATTGTGGTCCAATATCAATCGACAAGTCTCATGTCATGCATATCGACATGATTATGGGAAGACGCCACTCTCAGTCAAGTAAATTCAGGGGCGAAACATAAAAATGTGGCCTTCAACCTTCTATGTACATTTATGTGATTTTTTTTGTGTGGAAAATATATTGGAAAAATATTATATGAAGTCAAATTCAAAATTATTTGTAACATACAAAAGAAAAACAACAATATCTGAAGAATTCTAGTAATAGGCATACATAGAATTTATCTACGGAATCATTAATATATAGCACATCCATGCACCACAGACAAATTAGTATACCAACCCCAACCTTATTTAACTAAAACCCAAAAGAATACAAAACATGTCTAGAATTCGAAACCCAAAAGAAACAACACAACAGTGGCAAATGGCAAGCCAATAGCTGGAGCACTGCTTAGAGTTGAGCTTGGTGACATCTCTTCAGGATTAGAGGCGGAAGGTGATGAGGATCCATAAGGTGACGATGGGCTTGGACTTGGGATCAAATTTTCTGGAACAGGCAGAGAGACCTTGATGTCAACCTTTTGTCCGGCTTTGCAATGGCCAGGAGCACCACAAAGAAAGTAATAATGGGCGGGCCTTTTAAGGGTAATTGTGTCAGAACCAGAGGTAAAAGATGAGATGGCAGATGTAGCATTGCAAGATTGAAAGTCTTGATCAGAAACTTGCATCACGTTGTGGAATTGATTGTTGTAAGCAAAAATGAGAGTGTCGCCAACGTGAAAATCTTTCGTTGAAGCCCACTTGTTGTAATCAACAAGGCCTCTCGAAGTCCACCCATCAGAATCTCCAACTCTATAAACTACACTAGAATAAGCACCACTGAACGCCATCATCACAAAGAAAACCAGAGTAGAAATGTTTCTCAAAGCCATGATCAGAACAAGCAGAGCAGACAAAAGAGGAACAAATTTAGAATGAAAAGAATACTCAAATTTCGTGTGTGAAAGGTACCACGCACGGCCTTGCATTTATATAGGGTTAGGTTGTGTTGTATCCGAGTCCCATTCTGATAAGGTTTCCAAATACTTCTTCCTTTTTTTGGGCATAAGTTTCCAAATACTACTAGTAGTAGGAAATCTACATCTTTTCATAAATGGATTAATGTAAGAAGGCGCAAGGCCCAATTTATAATTAATTTTTTGGAATAATTTAGTCTAACAACACTTGTTTTTTTCAATTGAATACTCATTAAAATAGAATTGTACAATCCAATGTGGTATTTTTAGCTTGTAGAAAAATAGTTGAAATTTACCCTAACCGAAATGTTAAAAGTCCAAGTGGAATAATATTTCTCCCTTATGCTATCATTTTTGGCGGTTTCTTGTGATGTTACTGACCCTCCAAATAATCTAGCAGTCCAGATCTCTCCACTTTAACATCATTAGTTTTTTTTTGGCCTTTTCTACCATAAAGACACCGTTAGTTTAATTTTCTTTTCTGCACACCCAAGTTTACTAAAATCGATAGAAGCAAATTCATATTCATTCATCTCCAATTTGTCCAAGATATCTCAACTTTAAATCATAATTGGTTGAAAAATAAATGATGAACGTACAAACTTGAACATATTTGAAAACTCTAGCCACTAAGAGAGAGAGAGAAAGATTTAGATCAAGGGGGTTTTCCCCTCGGATTCCGTCGGATCTTCGGTGTTCTTCGGCTTTTGGTAGACTTATGTCAATCTACTCTTTTCATTGGCAGATCTATTGTCTCATATTTGGGCTGGCTTTGGTTGTGCCTCATCTTGCGAGGTTGCTCTTTGAGGTCTTGCGACTTGGTCATGGTAGATCTATTGCTCATTTGTGCATTAAGGCCCTGGAGTAACTAGATGTCGCTCTCTATGTCATGTACCGAAGGAAGATTAGCGGCGGTTGGTTTTTCCTTTTGCTAGCGTTGTTTTAGTTTTTTTATTTAGGTTTAATGTGTTCAATAAAGTCCATAAACTCTATGAATTTATGTGTTTTTTTCTCTTATGATTCTAGAATTTTAGTTGAGTTTGCTAAGTGTTCTTAGTCTAGAGAGTCATGCCAGTTAGCTACTAGTTTTTGTCCTTAATGTCATTGGACTAGATTCAAGGAAATTATGGCGGTTGAGGGCATTATAGAAAAGTTATTTTCGAAAGTGATTGTCTCCATATCGTTTCATCTTTTCAATTGGCTCAGGTCACTGGGGAAGTTTTACCCATGTCTGCTATATAGTTATTAGGATGGCTTTCTTTACAATATGTGTCTTTTGTACTATTATTCATATTGATTTAATAAAATTCTATCACCTTTTTATCAAAAAATCAATAGAAGAAACGTAAACCGTTTGGTGGGTGGTGAGTGAAATTGCTTCTATTTTTCAAAAGGAAAAGAGATATATGGTCCTCCAAACTGTGGAGTAGTAAAGACGATTTGATTACTTGGACGTTTTAGATCCGTCGAAATGCATAGATTGTAAATGTAGAGACTTGATAAGTAAATTATTATTTTATAAATAATAACTCATAATGTAGCACGACACTTTTAATTCCAAATTAGGGTGCTTAACTTTTTAATTGAGTGTAACCACGGGAGGTTGTTGAATCATTTTTTCCTTGGAGGAACCAAAGACAAGTTTCTTCGTTAAAATAGCAAACTAAAGTAACGCGTAGTAAACAGTAAACTCCTTGATGAGATGAGGCCATAGAAACATTAAACTTAGAAATTACACAACTACTAAAACTGAAAACCTTATTGCAAATTGATCCTAATCAAACAACACTGGTCAAATCGCATGCCGTTGACTGACGAGCCGTCGTTATTATTTTCAAATTCCCAGTGTCATTAATATTATCAGAGGAAACTCGAACTTGGATCCGGTCGCAAAAGTAGCTCGCAAATCTGGGCAAGGGAGTTTTCTGGTCGCTCATCAACTGAGCCCTATACCTGGACCAAACCGAAAGCTTAAGCCCGAACCTGAGCGACAAAGTTGTGGTGTTGCCATCCGAGATTTCTTTGACCACGTCATTGGCCACGTACGCGCTGAGCATGGGGAGTTTGAAACTGATACCTATTTGGTCCCTCGTGGATAAAGCGAAGGGGACCAAGGACGTCGCTGCGAGCACGACGAGTTCCTTCTCCTTCTCCTTGTGCCTTTGCGGTCGCTCCGTAATATGTTGGTAGCCGCCGGGTCTGTAGAAGAGCAAGGCCTGGAGGCTGTCGCAGTCGATGTCCCACTTGTCGTTGGGATTTGTGGCGAGTAGCGTCAGATCCCAGGTTGCGGTTAATTCGGAGGAGGAGGAGCGAGTCGCATTAATGTGTGGGTACTGTAGGGCCGCTGAGTGGACTCGGAACTCGGGGTTAAACCCTTTCGGTTCCCATCTCAAGATGATGAAGATTCCGAGTAGTATTATCCACGGCAGGTTAAAGTACATGTCTACCTTCCATAAGTGCCAAGGATCAAGATCTCGGCGTCTCCTTGGATTATTCGTTCGACTTGGGCGTCTCTGGTCATCTGGTTGTCTTCTTCGGCTCCTCCAGTAGTAGTTGCTACACATTGCTTGATGAATTGTTAATGATTTGAGAGAGATCCACATTCAATATTCAAAGGGCTAATTAATTGTTAATGATTTGGTTGACTCAAAAGATGAGAGAGAGTAAGACGGCAAAGCCGCACATTTATTGTTTGTGCAGGAAGTCATCTATTATTAGGAGTAGGTTTAAATGTAGGTTTAGATGTACCTTGAATGATGAAGGAAGTCATCTATTTATAGGAGCCTCGGGGCTAGGGTTTCGTAGAGATTGAGTCGGACTTGATTACATCCTTTTATTATGATAATATCGGAATTAATGGTATTACCTCATTAATTACGAGATAAAACCCTATAATTAAGACATTATCCCCTTATTAGGATAATATCCCAATTAATGATATTATCTTATTAAATAAAGATAATATCTTATAATTAAGATATTATCCCTACTAATTAATTAACCAAATAAATAGGTTTAATTAATTAATTTAAGGGATAATCTTCTTTTCCACGTGGCGTGCTGTGATTGGAGACGAAAACATTTGCTCCCACATTTATGATATAACCGAAACCTCCTGCACCTGAAATGATCAACCCTTATAATACTAACCAAATTGTTTACTCAAAATTCAACTTCTCGCACGCGCAAACACTACTACAAAAAGGGCAAAAGACGGCGGTAGAACAAAAAACCGTAGTTGTTTTTAAAAAGACGACGGTAATAAAAAACCGTCGTGGATAAGTGACTTAAACAACTAAAAAATGGAGATACTGTTGAGAATTTTTTTATAACGACTCACACAAATAAAAAAGCGTCGTCTTATTAAAAAGCTTTTCTTCAGAGTTAAAATCTGACCAAAAAATAACGACAGCAGGTATGACAAGCGTCGTCTTTTAAAAATCAAGTGTCCTTTTTTTGGTAAAGACATGATTGTTTTGAAAGAACTGTCGTCTATTATAAGTAAAGACGACTATTTTCTTTATAAAAAGGGTCGTCTATTATGAAGTAAAGACGACCCTTTTTATATGAAAAAGGTCGTCTATTATGAAGTAAAGACGACTCTTTTTATATAAAAAGGGTCGTCTATTATATTTAAAGACGACGGTTTTTTTTATAAAAAGGGTCGTCTATTATATGTAAAGACGACGGTTTTTTTATAAAAAGGGTCGTCTATTATAAAGTAAAGATGACGGTTTTTTTTTTAAAAGGGTCATCTATTATGAAGTAAAGATGACGGTTTTTTTTAAAAAGGGTCGTCTATTATAAGTAAAGATGACCGTTTTTTTTTAAAAAAGGGTCGTCTATTATGAAGTAAAGATGACGGTTTTTTTAAAAAAGGGTCGTCTATTATATGAAAAGATGACGGTTTGTTTTTAAAAAGGGTCATCTATTGTGAAGTAAAGATGACGGTTTTTTAAAAACAAGATTTAACGGTTATTTCAACTCTGATTTTGATGATTTTTTACAGCTACACTCCTTGACCCTATATGAATACAATGACTGCATTCGATCGTCAATTTAAAATATTTACACTAGTGGATACCACAAAATCTTATGTTATATTTAATGAAAGTATAAATAAACTCTTAATTGTTAGTGAATATATTGTTTTGATGGCATACGCATTCTACGAAACTAGTTTCAACGATCCAACCGTCAAACTTGTTTGTTTACACATCGAGATCGTATATGCCAAAAATCGGAAACAAAAATAAATCAGAGATCAAGTAGCGGGACAAAACATTTCGACGGTTATAAACGAAAAATCAAGATTTAACGGTTATTTCAACTCTGATTTTGATGATTTTTTACAGCTACACTCCTTGACCCTATATGAATACAATGACTGCATTCGATCGTCAATTTAAAATATTTACACTAGTGGATACCACAAAATCTTATGTTATATTTAATAAAAGTATAAATAAACTCTTAATTGTTAGTGAATATATTATTTTGATGGCATAAGCATTCTACGAAACTAGTTTCAACGATCCAACCGTCAAATTTGTTTGTTTACACTTCGAGATCATATACGCCAAAAATCGGAAAAAATAAACATTCAGAGATTAAGTAATATGACAAAACTTTTCGACGGTTATAAACGAAAAATCACGATTTAACGGTTATTTCAACTCTGATTTTGATGATTTTTTACAGCTACACTCCTTGACCCTATATGAATACAATGAACCAATTTGATCGTCAATTTAAAATATTTACACTAGTGGATACCACAAAATCTTATGTTATATTTAATAAAAGTATAAATAAACTCTTAATTGTTAGTGAATATATTGTTTTGATGGCATACGTATTCTACAAAACTAATTTCAACGATCCAATCGTCAAACTTGTTTGTTTACACATCGAGATCATATACGCCAAAAATCGGAAAAATAAATAAATCAGAGATCAAGTAACCGGACAAAACATTTCGACGGTTATAAATGAAAAATCAAGATTTAACGGTTATTTTAACTCCGATTTTGATGATTTTTTACAGCTACACTCCTTGACCCTATATGAATACAATGACTCAATTTGATCTTCAATTTAAAATATTTACACTAGTGGATACCACAAAATCTTATGTTGTATTTAATGAAAGTATAAATAAAAAAGGGTCGTCTATTGTGAAGTAAAGATGACGGTTTTTTAAAAAAATGGTCGTCTATTATGAAGTAAAGATGACGCTTTTTTAAAAAAAAGGTCGTCTATTGTGAAGTAAAGATGACAGTTTTTTTAAAAAAGGGTCATCTATTATGAAGTAAAGACAATCATTTTTATATGAAAATGGTCGTCTATTATGAAGTAAAGACGGCCCTTTTTATATAAAAAGGGTCGTCTATTATATGTAAAGACGACTCTTTTTATATGAAAATGGTCGTCTATTATGAAGTAAAGACGACCCTTTTTATATAATAAGGGTCGTCTATTATGAAGTAAAGACGAACCTTTTTATATGAAAATGGTCGTCTATTATGAAGTAAAGACGACCCTTTTTATATAAAAAGGGTCGTCTATTATATGTTAAGATGAAGGTTTTTTTTTAAAAGCGTCGTCTTTTAAAACACGCTAAAAAATGGCCGCTTAAGTGAATTCGCGCTCAACAAATTTTCAAATTTTCACCTGTCTTTGAAAACCTTATCTCTCATTAACAAGCGTCGTCTTTTAAAACACGCTAAAAAAAGGCTACTTAAGTGAATTCGCGCTCGACAAATTTTCAGATTTTCCCCCATCTCTGAAAACCTTATATCTCCCTCCTTGAAACCCTCCTGCACTCTCTAAAACACCCTCATGAAACTCTCTACAAAATCATCAAAAAATCGATATCAATGAAGGAGTTGAGAGATTGAGGTCTTCGCAGATCCATAAGATGTAGAGGGAGGTTCTGTATTTGAGAATCAAAGCTGGTTGAAAGGTTTGATTTGAAAGATCTCGACCTTCACTTTCTTCAAAGAAGATCTCGCTCTCAGGCACTCAACTCGCTCATCAAACTCAGCGACTCGATCTAGAAAGACTTATGGAAATCGGTCTATATATATATGTTTGTTCATGTATTGTGCTAATTTCATGGGATTTAAGTGAGTTTCTCATTTGGGTTTTTTATAAATATGCACAGCCGTCCCACAAGGCCTTCGTAATCATGAAGAAGCTGACGAAGAAGATGAGGCAAAACATACCCATCCCTCACTAGATCCGTTTGTTTTTGGACCGACAACATCATCAGGTCCAAAATACTTTTTGTTTTTGTTGTTTACTTTAATTATTTTGGAATTTCATTGTTAATTTTCTGAATCTCTGATTTTTCATTTGTTATGGTGCCACCACAAGAACAGGTACTTTGCCAATTATGCCAATTGTGTTCTGCTGTCATTCTAGAGCTGCATAGATCTTTTTGCTAAGGTTACTGCTAAACAAGTTTATGTTTAAGAGTATTGGGGTCTCTTTCGTGCAGGTCTTTCCTTTTCCGACACCAACAACTTGGAAAATGTGCAAGAAGACAGAGCTAAGTCAACCCAAGAACAAATTGATGAAGTTAAAATCAAATTAGTAGAATTTGTGAGCTCCATTATTTCTAATTATAGGTAGGAAGTATGTATGTAATAGAATAAAGATTGGTTGACTATGTAATAACTATTGACTCTTCAAAAAACTAAAGATAATAAAACGATGGTTTTATTGGAAAAACCGTCATCTGTACATGACCTCTTTTAACACCATAACGTCTTTTTATATACAATCAAAGACGGTTTTACTAAAAAATCGCTGTCTTAGAGTTAATAGACGACAATATTTCAAGAAATCGTCGTCTTCACATTTAATAGATGATGGCTTTTTAACAAAACCGATGTCTTTGGATATAATAAAACATAGTTCTTTACTTAATAATAGACGACCCTTTTTATAAAAAAAACCGTCGTCTTTACATATAATAGACGACCCTTTTTATATGAAAAGGATCGTATTTACTTCATAATAGACGACCATTTTCATATAAAAAGGGTCGTCTTTACTTCATAATAGACGACCCTTTTTATAAAAAAACCGTCGTCTTTACATATAATAGACGACGGTTTTTTTTATAAAAAGGGTCGTCTTTACATATAATAGACGACGGTTTTTTTTATAAAAAGGGTCGTCTTTACTTCATAATAGACGACGGTTTTGAGTAAAAGCGTCGTCTATTTACGTATAATAGATGACGGTTTTGAGTAAAAGTGTCGTCTTTACAAATAATAGACGATGGGGATTTACCGTCGTGGTTTTATGCATCAAAAGATGTCGCTCGATTTCACGACGGTTGAAAAACCGAATACATGACGGTGGATTACCGTCGTCTATTTCGATTTTTGTAGTAGTGAAAATGGAGATTTTCTAAAATATTATTTACATTTGAACAAACTCTATTTTACGTATTTGTTCCTTTTAAGTGTTGTGTTTTGAAAACTTTCCTTGAATGACGACAATAATTATGTGAATTTTCGAAAAACTACACCTAGGATCTTTAAGGCAGATTAATACGTTTTTTCTGTTTCATACGAGTTGACTGCATCAGCTTGGAAAACATGAACCAGAACTAGCAGCAAATCAAAACAAGTTAAAGCAAACTTGGCTCCCCAAATTAATATTATGTTATTTTGTCTTGATCCTACTCAGTTTGTTGTTTTCTTATAGAAAACTTGATATAGATCCAAATTTCCATTGAGAAGTTGGGTTTAATCCTCGGATTTTGTGACTTTGATACAAGTCCTTTTACTTTTGTGCTACATATACTACGAAAAAAGGGCCTTTAGCGACATGCAAAGTCCGTCACAAAAAAACAAAAAAGCGTCGTAAATAGCGATTAGCGATGGCAATGCGACGTTTTTTGTCACGTCGCAATAAAAGGCGTCGCAAATGATTTGAGCCGTTTTTACGACACTTAGGGCCCGTTGTAATAACATATTGCGTCGCATTTGCGCCGGTTAAAAATTGTCGCAATAAACTGAGCGTCGGATTTAAGATGCGATTTTACAACACTAGTTACGACGCGAGCTCGTGTAGCAATTAAAGTAATTGTAACGGTGCCGTTCCGTCGCTAATTCTTACACGACAAAGGAAATGCCTTTTTGGCGACAATATATACGACGGTGGCATGCGTCGTTAAAAAAGATTTAGTGATTGTATGTAGTGTCGCAATAATTATGTGACGCAATTTTAATAAATTCAGTTTTTTGAATTATTTTTGAATTTATTATTTTGCACAGCTTGCTTCAATGCAAAAAATTTAATTTGCAACACCAATGACAGTCTTAATTGACATATAAACTGTGATTTTTAATTAGAATTGACTATAAAAACTTATAAAATGGTGTTATATCTTGATCAAAGCAAAAATAACTTCATTCATGTACTTGAAAGTATCATCTTTTGCATTAACACAAAAAAATTTAATAATTATAGTATCTCAATCTCAAGTCATATGTAAACAATACCATCTCTAGATATAAAACAAAATATTAGGATTCAAAAGTACTAAAATTAATAGAGTTCAAAGTTGAAGGAGTCATCATTATCTTGTATTTCATCTTCACCCCTAACCTGAAAATAGTGATAAATACATAAATAAATGAATGGAAAAAAAAATACATTTTAATTTTTTTTCGAAGACAATTATCTAACCTTTTAATGAAAGCGATTTATTTTATGCCTCCAAGTCTAAATTAGGCTGTAGCTCGCTATTAACACTAAGTCTTCGTTGATGCATACTTGAGGCATCTGGAATCTATTGAGGATATAGGAAATATAAAACATTTCAAAGTTACAATAAAAACTATGATCACTTCAATTTAAACAGTATTTATTCTTTAATAAGAGAAAGGCATTAAATATAATGTACCTGGCCGCTTCCGGTTTCTTCTGGGGTGGTTTGGAAACCAACATGAGTCATTACTTGATTGAGTTTTGAGCTAACTTCATTTAACTTGGATTGGAGATCATCTATTTTTGACTGATATTGTTTCTCTAGCTCATCTCTCATCCTATTCTCATTATTGTCAGAATTTGATTTTTGACCAAACACTTGAGATGGAGTTACACCAGCCCCATACATGCGAACACGCCCATGTGCATCAATTCCCATCACTTTAGTAAATATTTCCTCTCTAAATGACTCATCTTGTTCATCTTCTACCCTTTCTTCCAAACATTGGTTGAATTGATTCTACAAAATCACACTTGCAGAATTGGTTCATTTGGCTAAAAGATAAAATTTCAAAACAACTCTATATTCAAACTTACAATAATATCAGCACTGTCCTCATCAAAAACTTCATCTTCATCATTTTTCTTCTTCTTTGTTCGAGTTTTGATAAACATGCTCAGACGATCAGTCTTCTCTCCTTTCTCTTTCATCTATGTAAGAAAAAAAATTTGATCTCGTTAAATATATATCTAAAAAGAAGACCAATGACCAATTTGTTACATACAGCCATAGTACAAATTCTAAATTTTCTGTTAGCATTATTTGCCAGCCATTCAAGATATATGCCTGAACAAAAAGGATTAGCTAATAACAATACCTATATGGTCAATGACTATAGAAAGAATCATTAGCACATAACAAAAAAAATTAATACAACAACATAAATCAATAGAAAGCCAACCACATTTATAATCAATCTAGTGTTCTTACCACATTTCTCAACTGAGAAAATGATGTGCGACCAGTCCTATGTGGAGCACCTCCTTGTGCACGATTGACCTTATTCATCTTAGAACATTCCTACAAGATGGTTTTATCAATGATAATTCATCTCTCCTACAAACAGAAACTATAAACTTATTAGATATTTACTTTTACTTTTGGAAGACCCCAATATTTTACTTGTGTCTTCCACTGCTCTGTGACCACCCGAGGAGGAGTGATGGCTAAGCGTTGTTCATCAGTGTCATATCTATCATACCATTTCTTCTTCAGTCGGCACTTCCAATCCCTCCATCTATTACCAACTACCTTTAGGCAATGGAATCTATATGCCTCAGGGGCATCTGTATTATCCTACAATTATAACATTTTAATTATCAATCAAATTGAATACACATACATTATCACAAATTAGAAGGTTTTGTAAGTATAGTTTACTGTGATATCCTTCCAAATGTCGTCTAATATATCATCAGGCATGTCATTCCATGTAGGATATGTTAGAGGAATTTTTTTTCCATTTCGTGCTATGATTCCAAGCTGTGAACTAAACAATGATGCATTAGCTTTAATTGGCTTCCACTCAGGATCAAACGTAACATGCAATATGTTTCCAGTCCCCCATTGAGGAATACTCCGAGCAGCACCACGTCCTTTAATAATATCTTCGGATTCCATTTGCCATAGTAATAATTATGTATTTGAAAAACTTTTAATAATGAGAAATATCATTAAATAAAATGAAGATAATGAGTTTAAGCACATAAGAACCTGACTCATCTGGTTGGCCTGTTAAATGGTCATCCTCAGAAGCAACAACATTTTGCTGAGATAGTTGTGTCTCTAGTTGGGCGCGTTGACGTCTCACAACAGATGCAACATTGTTCTAAACGGATTGAAACCATCTGAAGCTAAACCAAGCCTAACATTACGGCTGTCACTAGCAAAATATGGATTCTTCTCATCAAATGTTTTCCATGCAGCTGTATCGGCTGGATGCCTTAGCACACCATCATTAGTACGTTCCTCTGTATGCCATTTCATAAGCAACGCTGTTTTAGAAGACATAAAAAGTCTTTGTAATCTTCGCTTTAGTGGGAAATATCTTGCTTGTTTAGCTGGTATTTTTCTATCCACAATTTGACTATTTCCAGACTCACCTTCCAGCTGTTCATATCTAGATTCTTGGCAAATGCCACATTTTTCAAGTTTCTCATCCTCATCTCTGAATAACATACAATTGTTAGGACATGCATCCTATGTCTTGTATGTGAAATCCAATTCAACAGTTATCTTTTGAGCCTCATAATAAGAGTCTGGTAGTTCTACTCCATTAGGGAAAGCTTCTTTAGAAATCTCAACAACAGTGTCACTGACTTGTCCGTCCATCCACAAATCACTTTCATATGTAATAACCGGACAATGAAAGACAGTTTTGTGAAATTTTCGCATCCTGGATACAAAGGACGTTCTGCATCTTGTAACAATTTCAAATATCTTCTAGTTTCATCATTTGGCCCCTCACCATTTGGTCCCTCACCAATCGGCCCCTCACCATTTGGTCCTTCATCATTCAGCCCCTCACTATGTTCCATTTCTGTTGGTCTATCATTCCCAAAAATAGAATATGCATTTGGATGCACAAATGCATCATGTATCATTCCAATCATATCATCACCAACAACAGAATCAAAAGTGACGTTAGTATCTTGGTTTGCATATAATGATAGCTGTAGTTCCCCATGTTGAGTCCAATTTTTGTACTTGGACATAAACCCATCCCATATTATATGGCCTCTTACTACATCCCTTGTGAACAAATAACGATTGTGACATTTCTTGCATGGACAATAAATCCTTGTATCATCCATATTTTTAGACAATAAATCCTTGTATCATCCTTGATTTGGCTCAATGAGTCATTGGAAATTTGGAACCTCATGCCAAAAAAGAAGAAGGGAACATTGTACTTCAAGTCTGTACTATAAAAAAGAATGTTGACCATAATACAAGTTGTGCCCCAAAAAATTCACACTATTTGCAATTATGTGAAGACATCATCATTTGTCTTTAATTAATGATGATGTTTTTGCAATGATAGGAAGACATCTCATTTTTTCCTTATTCCCTTCATCCCAGATCCACTACCATCTCTTTGCACTTCATTTTTCCTTATTCCCTTAACTAGAGAATGGAAAGACTTGTCTGTTTGTGACAATGAAGACAAAAATACTTAACGAGAGTGTCTCTTCCCTCTCATGCCAAAGTAGTGGACAGACAATATGCAAAATTATATATGTAAAACAAGAAAACTACTGTAAAAGTCCCAAAAGGTCCCCTTTCACGCGACCATTATGTACAGAAAATGATTCTCTTCTCTTTTGCATGATCTGAAATGCCTTTTTGCCTATTGGTGGTATGCTATTATCAATCTTTCAAATCCCTTTTCTTCTTTTTTTTTCCTTTCGGTTTTCCTTTTTCAAATTTAGAAGAATGAAGATGTTTGATGAGTCTGACCTCCACAGGACATTGGTACAATCAATTCAATACTATTTTAATGCCCAACTTGGAAACCATCAGCAGAGAGACACGTGTATAGCAATCTTTGTAAGAAGAAATCAGGTTTTGTGTTGTGTATTGCACTTTTGACTTTTCTTTCACGCCTTTTCATAAAAAATGGGGCATATCAATGCCTTTTCTTAATTATGTTTCTATCTGTTTCTCTTCTTTTCTTTTCTTTTTTTCTTGCATGTCCCTATCCAATCTGACGCGTTTTCTAACTTCGCATTTCACAGTCAAAAATAGAAATTCCCTGCAACTCTTAATTTACAAAAACTATATGTTCTCTACACTATTCAAATTCAGTCCACACTCTTTCACAACTGAGTGTTAAAACAGGCTGCATTAAAAAAAAAAACTAAAAAAAAAACTTTTTTTTTCTCTTCTTCTTCTTCATCCTCTTCCTCATATTCTTCATCATCATCTCGCCATGCTTCATAATTCCACCAAAGGAGCCTTTAGTTTTGCGCTCTGAATATCCTCTTCCGGATTTTCATGCACCGCTTCTTTGTCATCTCCGCCTTTTCGTTTACTCGGTTGCTCTGAGGCCGTTGGCTGTTTTTGCGTTTCTTTATCATAAAAAGTTACCAGTTTGGATAACCTTTCATTTTCTGCCTGCAAAAACTCGAGCTGGCGTCGGTGCTCCTCTTCCCTTTTTGCCCCATCCTTCTTCAATCTTATGTTGTCGTGCCGATATTCATCAACCAATTTTTGCTTTGCCGTCAACTGAGCTTTTAGAAATTGCGTTTCATGAGTTTTTGCAATGAGGCGATGGCCCACACTTGCGATACATGTAGCACTCTGCACGCCCATTGCCACGACATCACTCACTAGGCGGTTATCATCTCTCATTCCCAGTATGCGCACATCTCTGGGAGTTACCAGACTCCTCGCAACTCCAATGGCAACATCGTTGTCAAGGAGTAACGAGTCATTGATGGTCACGGGTCCTTGTGAGGACGCAAAATAGGGCGCCCAGACTGGTGCAAGTGATTGCACCCTTGCCTGTGTTGGCGGAGCTAAATTAAGATCCAGAGAATAGTGGAAGGAATAAGACATTATCTCTACTTTGCTCCCTCTCTTTTCTTCTTTGCTTTCTCTCTTTCTTCTTTGCTCTCTCTCTTATAGTTTAGAAAAACCCTAGCAATTAAAGCTTCAACCGTCCCCAAACCATTTGTCGTGACGTGCACGAACGCGTTCAAGAAGTCATCTCTACTTTACTTTCCATGACGCTGTAATTGTCTCCACTTTCCATAACGCCGTAATTGTCTCTACTTTCCATGACGCTGTAATATCTGTGATTGTACCATAAGTTTGCTAAGCCTTGGGATCAAAATCAAAATCTTTAAGCTCTCTGGATATGATCAACACCAAATTCGGCAGCAACAACCCTGAGGGCGGTTTCGGTGACCAAGATCCTCGCCCGAAAAAGACGCATCGCCGCCACACTCAGCATCAGATCCAAGAAATGGAAGCGTGAGTAGTATTTAAGCGTTAATGAGTTCATAATGGTCCTTTTAAAAAAAAAATAAACCTTGAATTAATGTTCTGGTTTTTTTTCTTGGGATATTATTATTTAGTTTATTCAAGGAGTGTCCCTGCCCAAAACCCAAGCAGAGGAAGGAACTGAGCCGGGAATTAGGTTTGGAACCATTCCAAGTGAAATGGTGGTTTCAAAATAAGCGCAACCATATGAAGGTATATAATGTTTTGTTCATGACACGTTTTTAATTAAAATGGGTTTGGGAATATATACAACTTTGTTTTATTTATTTTTCCTTTTTGACAGACTCAGCTAGAGCTTCATGAGAACACACAACTTCGTAATGAAAATGAAAAGCTTCGTGCCGATAAAGCAACCTTGTTGAGATTCTCATGGATGTGGTAACCTTATTTACTTGTGTCATCAACATTGAACAAATTTGCTATATCTAGATATACTAATTTGCTGAAATTTCAAATTCAATGTGATTGTTTATTCGTAAATTTTTTCATGTTTGCAATTTTGGGGTGTAACTTGCTTCAATGAAAAAAAAATTCGGAGTTTGTGAACTCATGAGGAATCAAACTCTGGTCAGGAGTTTGGAGACAAGGCTCAAACACCACTGGACTGATGCATCTTCTTGTCGAATAACCATACAAATGTAGTATTTATTACAATCTAACCGTCCCACAAACTCTCGTTTTCTTTTTCTTTTCTCCCAGCCGTCATCATTTTTTCCTTCTTTCGTTCTTCTCTCCATCTTCTTCCTTTGCTTTTTCTTCTTTTCTTTTTCTTTTCTCCCAACCGTCATCATTCCTTTCCCTCTTTCTTCTCTTCTCTCCATCTCTCCATCTTCTTCATCTGCTTTTTCTTCTTTTCTCCTAGCCATCATTTCTTCTTTCTTCTCTTCTCTCTCCATCTTTTTCTTATTTCTTCTTTATCCCGCTGGCTGCGTTTTCTTCTTCTGTGACTAAGTAAGAATTTGGTATACGGTATATGCATATCAAGGGTATATAGCCTGCCTATATGGGCCAAGAATTTGGCACTTGTGTCATCAACATTGAACAAATATTAATTATGTCTTTAAATAGAGGAATAACACAAAAACCCTAATCATTTTTTGTTTTACTTATCTTCTTGTTTAGAATCAATGGTCGACTGTGTTTTCTGGGATTGTGTCGAGAGCTATGACTTTGGAAGTGCTGTCAACTGGAGTGGCTGGAAATTACAATGGAGCCTTGCAAGTGGTATAATATATATCTACTTTCACAATTCTATTATCTTCTCCCTGGAATCTCAAATATTTTTAATAACATTATCTTGTCATGGTTAATTATATGTTCGGGTTGACTATATTATTTGTGATTTGGTAGATGACTGCAGAATTTCAAGTACCCTCACCGCTTGTTCCAACTCGTGAGAGTTATTATGTGAGGTACTGCAAACAGAATGCTGATGGCACTTGGGCTGTGGTTGATGACTCCTTGGACACTCTGCGCCTTAATCCTGCACCAAGGTCATGCCAAAGAAGACCCTCTGGATGTCTCATCCAAGAAATGCCAAATGGATACTCAAAGGTAATGTAATTAATAATTAAACACACTATGTATTTATAATAACATTATCTTGTCATGGTTAATTATATGTTCGGGTTGACTATATTATTTGTGATTTGGTAGATGACTGCAGAATTTCAAGTACCCTCACCGCTTGTTCCAACTCGTGAGAGTTATTATGTGAGGTACTGCAAACAGAATGCTGATGGCACTTGGGCTGTGGTTGATGACTCCTTGGACACTCTGCGCCTTAATCCTGCACCAAGGTCATGCCAAAGAAGACCCTCTGGATGTCTCATCCAAGAAATGCCAAATGGATACTCAAAGGTAATGTAATTAATAATTAAACACACTATGTATTTAACTCTGATTCATATTTGACTTGCATCATGTATTTAACTCATTACATTATTTGTCATTTAATTTTAAAACTTTTGGTGCTTTAGGTTACATGGGTTGAGCATGTCGATGTGGATGAACGTGGTGTTCACAATCTGTACAAGCAGCTGGTTAACTCTGGCAATGCATTTGGGGAGAGACGATGGGTCGCTACCTTGGACCGTCAATGTGAACGTCTTGCCAGTTCCCTGGCATCAAACATCCCTATTGGTGATGTTGGTGGTAAGAGCAATTTTGTGTAGGGCTATTCTTTTACGTTCTAGTATTGTCTAACACGAGAGACGTCCTCTTAAAAGATTGCATGTGTCTAATATAGCATGTTGTGCACGCACATGGATTCATTAATTAAGCCTTATTATTATTTTTTAATGCATGATTAATTAGTGATTACAAATCAAGAAGGCAGAAAAAGTCTGTTAAAATTGGCTGAAAGGATGGTCATAAGCTTCTGTTCTGGAGTAAGCGCTTCAACCACTCACACATGGACAACACTGTCTGGGACAGGGGCTGATGATGTTCGAGTGATGACCCAAAACAGCGTGGATGATCCTGGTAGGCCTCCCGGTATTGTGCTCAGCGCCGCCACATCTTTCTGGCTTCCAGTTCCTCCCAAAAGGGTATTTGAATTCCTTCGTGATGAGAACTCTCGTAATGAGGTACGTGAATTAATTATCCTTCAAATTCGTAGGATGATCTATCAGATCTAATACATTAACCAAATTATTCATGAAATACAAGAATGAAAATGGTTCGACTAATTACTTGAGCTTCATCACTTGTGGTTGCCGTGGGACATTTTTTCCAATGGTGGAATTGTTCAAGAAATGGCACACATTGCTAATGGTCGCAACACTGGAAATTGCGTGTCTCTACTGCGAGTAAATGTAGCTCTCTCTTATTGTTATTATTATTTTAATTTTCTTAATTATTCCATATTATGCTCCTAATCACAATTGATGAATTATTAACCTTTAATTTTGTAGAGTGCGAATTCAAGCTAGAGCAACGTGCTGATACTGCAAGAGAGCTGCACAGACAAAACAACTTCTTTTGTGATTTATGCTCCAGTGGACATTGTTGCCATGAATGTGGTACTAATTGGGAGTGACCCTGACTATGTTGCTCTTCTTCCTTCTGGCTTTGCCATCCTTCCAGATGGAGGAGGCATGGGGGATTCTGGCTCTGGTGGTTCCCTTCTCACTGTTGCCTTTCAAATTCTGGTTGATTCTGGCCTGACCGCCAAGCTCTCTCTCGGGTCGGTGGCAACAGTTACCAATCTGATTGCTTGCACTGTTGAGAGGATCAAAGCTGCATTGTCTTCCGACACTGCATGAATTTCATGACATAACTTCAGTTAATTTTTATGTATTTAGTGATTTTCCTTGTTTCAAAATTTGGTCGTTTGGTTCTTGTGAAAAATATTCTATCATTGCAGTTTGGCCCGGTTTGGTGCGGTTTGGTTCGGCCGGTTTAGGCATAAAAGAAAACATCATTTTCTCCATGTCACCGAACATGTTCATTCTCAAGTTTCCTAATATCAAACACATAAAACATTCACTAATCATATAACCCAAAGAGGTAAAGAAAAAACAGAAGAAAGAAAAAAAGCTGCAAGCAATAATAATTATTACAGAACATGATTCTCAAAGAAATACAATCCTATTATGCTTAATTATATAGTTATTACAAATCATGATTTAAAAAACAATGAATCCTTCCAAACAGCAGCCCCATCAGATTCAACACAACATTCTGCACATCAAAACAGTAAAATAGAACTTCTCTCCCTCTGCTGATATTCTCATTTTGCACATAAAAACAACAATAATGAGTTTCATAAGAGTATTGTATGACACAAGCTCTGTTTCATAAGAATACTAGTCCAGCAACATAAACACATAGTAGCTTACTCATTTTATCTCCTTATGGAACGTAGAGATGCCCACCCCTAGAAATAATTCACCTTAGTTAATTGGGGGGAAGGGGGGGTGGGGTCCATAAGTATATATTTTTTTCGTTTTTTTTTTCAAAAAATATTTTTTTTTTTAATGATTTAATGGATTATTGGATGACATGTTGTTGATTTAGACGGTAAGGGGAAAATTGGTAATACAATTTAATTCAAGTCTTTAATTCGCTAAAAAAAAAGGTCAGGGGGTAAATTAATAATTATGTACAAGTTCAGGGGGCATTTTACTAGTTTACCCAACAAAAAAAAAGCGGCACTCAAAATTTAAAAAGAGTTTGATAGAGAGACTGAAATTTTTAGCTAAAGAGTGAGGGAGAGTGAGGGAAATTCTGATAGTTTCTTTTAGGAACATTGTAGTGTAGTAAAGTAATATAGTTTTGACAACATGAGCTGAGCGTTGTTGAACTCCAGATACAACAACACGCCAAGATGCGTTGTTAAAATATCCTCGAAATTCCATTTCAACAACGCGCATTTATAGGCTGTTGTTAAAAGCGATATAACACAACACACATACTCTGTACGTTGTTAAAAGCCTAATTCCACAGCGCAAACTTACGCACGTCGCAAATTAAACACTTCCATACCTATTTGCGATGTGAGATGCGACATTACTAATTAAAGTGTCGCAATTATTTGGACGCGAATCACCCCCGCTTAAAATTACATGTATTTGCGAGGGCCGCGTTGACCGTCGCAAATATTTGTCGCAAATGGGCATTTTTCTTGTAATTCCTTTTAAAATATTTTCTGATGTAATCTTTTTATTTTTATTTTAAAAAAATTATTTTATATTCCAATATTGCCGCAAATCATTTTGCCAAAATGATGTAATCTTTTACTTTTGAGAGAAAGAATACTGAAATGCCAAGGAAATTGAGTGAAGTTTAGAGAGGGGGAGACTTCATTTTAGTGGAGAGAGAGAATATAGAATAGATATTTTATTTTATTTTATTTTTTCATTAGTTTTTTATATATATAATTTGGATTTGTTTAGAGAGAGATGAGTTGTTTTTTAAAGTCGTGGAAATGCTTCTTTTTGTGGGTTGGTTAGGTGGGTTATGCTTTGTCTTCTTGTTGGATTGAGGAGGGTATATGCCAACGCCATCAAACACTGAATACAAAGAGGCTCTGGGAATCTCAGCAAATTGCTACTTTTGCTTTCTTTTCTTTTGCTTTTTGAACCAGCTGATGATGTTTACTTATCAGAACCCGAAAATAAAACGGGTCAGTTTGTGCATAGAACCCAAAAACGAAAGACACAGTTTATTATATGTGCTATAAATGTGGGCGTTCAGTCGTCATCTTCATCTGTAAATTGACTCAAATGTCTATTTGGAGGTCAGTTGAAGTCCAAATTATATGCAACTTCTGTTTTTAGCATGATGTAATATGATTATGGAATGTGGATATTATTGCGATTGTTGCCTTGTTTTGGTGATTATTTGTCTTGCTGAGAGATTCTTTGAAGGTATGGTTGTGATATAATTAAAGGTGTCTAGATTGATTTAGAGCATGGCTGCAAAAATTAGGCAATTAGTATATGGAAGGTTCTTTTATAATATGGAAACTGAATTTTTTCAATGTGATTATAATCTTCACTTTGGGCTTCAATTTCTTCAGATTCTAGTGTTTTTGTCATATGGTTGGTATGCCTTGAATGTGTAATGATTTTGATCTTTCCAGGGAGATGGATTTGCTCTATATTCCTAGCAACACATGAAGTCCAAGATTAGTTCAAGGGCCCTTGTTTGTTTCTTCTGAGTAGTAAGGTATGACCCTTTGATATATATATATATACACACACATATAGCCAACGGCTTTAAACATCAAGACTTGATCTTTATATATGTGTTTTTTATATGAACCTCAATTCAAGTTGCAAGAAAATCAAGAGAGGATATTTCGATGTAAGCCATTCCCTTTTTCTTTTCAGTTTGGTTTTTTATTCTAAAAAAGGCAGATGCCTATATCAGATTCATAAGAAAATAAAATAATCATTTTGCCGGATAAATTGATTCTTGTAAGAATTTGTTTCTCCCAATTGTCAACTAACATATCAGTCCTCATTTATGTAAAATTGTATAGAAATGATTTAATAGATCTTGAGCATTGTATGTATGGATTGCTTGTTCTATATTTGTTTTATCAAGCTAGAACAACCTTCTTAGATCCCAAAATTTGCACAGAATCTGTAATCTCACATTCCCTATGCTCTTTCTAACTTTGTATAGGCTTATTTCCAATTGTTGGATGAACAATTCTTGTATAGGCCTTTGTTCAGGTTTCTAAAGTAGTTATTTTTTTATGCCCTTTGCTGAAATTAAGTGTTATCTAAATAGAACCAGAAAGCAGAAATCTTTGAGTTGAACAATGGAACCGGAAAGATGGTATCAAAATGAATCTAAATGGCAGTATTACTGTCCAGTTTTATATCAAACGTGTATTTACTTATGCTGTAATTAATTTTAGGATGGGCATTTGAGAATTTTGAAGTGGCCAAGCCTGCGAATAATTTTAGGTGAACCAATAGTTCATACGTCTGTTCGTGATTTGGATTTCAGGTGAGGAAAAATGCTTGTTGATTGTCTTGTGTACATTTAAATACAGGACAACAATGCATAAGAATATGCTATAATCAGATATATGTTTACATTTTGTTGGGTTGGGGCATTATCAACAAAGATGAATTGGTTTCTGTTTTGATTTCTCTCTTTCTCCTTTTACTTGAGGTTTTTTTTTAACTCAATTTTGCTTAGGCTGCATGCGGTAAGTGTCATTGTTCCTCTTCTCCTCTTGATTTGTGTAAGTGTCATTGTTCTTATCTCACATATTTTATATATAAATTGGGGCCTTTGTTGTTTGCAGGTAATAATACAGTCAAAATATTGGGGGTGGGAGTTGTTTCGGCTCTGCTTGTTGATGGTCTACTAGGCTTAATGTTGTTGGTGGTATGTACTATCTAGTGTTTCATATTTTTTTTAACTGTAAAAGGGAGAGTCTATAATGAAATACAAATGCATTGCTATTTCTCCACTTTTGTTTTTTGAGAACATTATAGTGAATATGTATTTTTTGTAAATGATTGAATTCCAATTGTATTGCTCTATTTTTTTTTTATGTGCAATGGGCAATACTTCATGATTTGGATTGATATTCTAAGAGTAATAAAGTAAAGTGTAATTTCTAAAATCAACATCAGCACTCCATGAGAACTGAAGCCTATAATCAGAAGGGTCAATAATATTTGTAGAAAGTAAAACCATTTGTAGGCTTTCCGCTTCACCATAAACACAAAAAACAAAGGCGTAGACCATAATTTGCCACAACAGTAGCATTTTTTCTAATGTGGCACATCGGTTCCCAATACTTCGGTTCTTAGGTATCTTTAGCAATAAACTATAAATTTTATTTGTTCTACAAAAAGAATTCATTTAAACTAACTAAATAAAAGGTCATGCATAACAAAAATTATACCACATCAATGGACAAAAACACAAAGCAAGCTAATTGACCCCAAAAAGAAAATTATAAGACCTTACTAAAATACAAAACCCAAAAGACTTAACACAAAAGCAATAACAGCAAATCCAAGCTTCGAAGAATTAAGAGTTGGAGCACCGCTTAGAGTTGAGCTTGGTGACATCTCTTCAGGATTAGAGGCTGAAGGTGATGAGGATCCATAAGGCGATGACGGGCTTGGACTTGGGATCAAATTTTCTGGAACAGGCAGAGTGACCTTGATGTCAACCTTTTGTCCGGCTTGGCAATGGCCAGGAGCACCACAAAGAAAGTAATAATGGCCGGGCCTTTCAAGGGTAATTGTGTCAGAACCAGAGTTATAAGATGAGATGGCAGATGTAGCATTGCAAGATTGAAAGTCTTGATCAGAAACTTGCATCACGTTGTGGAATTGATTGTTGTAAGCAAAAATGAGAGTGTCGCCGACATGAAAATCTTTCGTTCAAGCCCACTTGTTGTAATCAACAAGGCCTCTCGAAGGCCACCCATCAGAATCTCCAACTCTATAAACAACACTAGAATAAGCACCACTGAACGCCATCATCACAAAGAAAACAAGAGTAGCAATGTTAGCCATGATCAGAACAAGCAGAGCAGACAAAAGAGGAACAAATTTAGCATGAAAAGAATACTCAAATTTTGTGTGTGAAAGGTACTACGCACGACCTTGCATTTATATAGGGTTAGGCTGTGTTGTATCCGAGTCCCATTCTGAAAAGGTTTCCAAATACAGACTTCCTTTTTTTGGGCATAGGTTTCCAAATACTGCTAGTAGTAGGAAATATATACATCTTTTCATAAATGGATTAATATAAGAAGGCGCAAGGCCCATTTTGTAATTTTCTTTTGGAATAATTTAGTCTAACAACAATTGTTTTTTTTTCAATTGAATACTCATTAAAATAGAATTGTACAATCCAATGTCAAATCCAATGTGGTATTTTTAGCATGTAGAAAAATAGTTGAAATTCACTCCAAACGAAATATTAAAGTCCAAGTGGAATAATATTTCTCCCTTATGCTATCATTTTTGGCGGTTTGACCTTGTGATATTATTGACCCTCCAAATACTCTAGCGGTCCAAATCTCTCCACTTCAACATTATTAGTTTTTTTTTTCCTTTTCTACCATAAAGATACCGTTAGTTTAATTTTCTTTTCTGCACACCCAAGTTTACTAAAATCGATAGAAGCAAATTCATATTCATTCATCTCCAATTTGTCCATGATATCTCAACTTTATATTAGGATGTCTAGGTTAATTAATTTTTCAAAATTTTATTTTTAGAAATTAAATAACAGATTTGACTGATTTAATTAGTTAAATTAGTAATTATATTTTCATTATTATTTATTTAATTAGTATTAAATATTTTAATTAATTTCATGAATTATATTACTTAATAAATAGTAATTCAATTTTTCTTTTTCTTTTTTTCCTTTAATATTCACTAAGTAAATAATAACTAAAACATAATTACTAATCAAAGTAATTAAAAAGGAGAAATACATATTATGCTACTTAAAGGGTTCGTAAAATAGTATAGCCGTGCGGCTATACTTTTTTCAAAAAAATTTATAAAACTGCGTATAGCCGTGCGGCTGTACTATTTTATATATAAAAAAAAAGAGGACCCCAATCATTAGGCGCCACGTGTCAATACAATTCTACCTTTTTCTAAAAATTAAAAACACAGAGTATAGCCGGCCGGCTGTACTAATTTAGTTTTTTTTTTTTTTTAAAGGACCCTCCAATGATTGGACGCCACGTGTCACTATATTATTTTTGGAAAAAAAAAAATCGTAATATTGCCGCACGGCTATACTATTCTAAAAGGTCTATCTATACTATTTAATATATAAATTAAAAAAAGAAAAGAGGACCCTCCAAGTTTCATTAGCTTGTACTTTATAGATATTAATTTGCTAGTTTCAACATATCCAAAGTAGATATTAATAAGTCACTATATAATATTTTAGTATAATTTTTATAACATATATTATTCGTATTTAATAATATGTGAGAATTATTTGTATAATACGTGAACTTTGTGAGAATTACTAAAACATTTGTAAAAAAATATGTGTATTAAGCATTAGAAATACGTATGTGCATGTACAATACGACTATTGTACGTTTGCTTTTTAAAAAATAGTAGATGTGTATAGAATACGAATGTATTATTGAAAAATACGGACATACATATGTATATATATATAAGACTATATATATATATATAAGACTATATTTTAAAGACACTAATTTTACATATTTTTTAAAAGAAATTTAAAAAATACCATAAACACTTCTCCCGACGAAATTTCGTCGGCATAGGTCTATGCCGGCAAATAGTTGTCGGATTAGGTTTTTCCCGACAAAATAACCTATGCCGACGAAATTTTGTCGGGAGAGGTCTAATATACTTTTCCCGACAAAGTTTCGTCGGGAGAGGTCTTTTAAACAAAATTAAATATAAAATTAGGATGTCTAGGTTAATTAATTTTTCAAAATTTTATTTTTAAAAATTAAATAACAGATTTGACTGATTTAATTAGTTAAATTAGTAATTATATTTTCATTATTATTTATTTAATTAGTATTAAATATTTTAATTAATTTCATGAATTATATTACTTAATAAATAGTAATTCAATTTTTCTTTTTCTTTTTTTCCTTTAATATTCACTAAGTAAATAATAACTAAAACATAATTACTAATCAAAGTAATTAGAAAGGAGAAATACATATTATGCTCCTTAAAGGGTTCGTAAAATAGTATAGCCGTGCGGCTATACTGTTTTCAAAAAAATTTATAAATCTGCGTATAGCCGTGCGGCTGTACTATTTTATATATAAAAAAAGAGGACCCCAATCATTAGGCGCCACGTGTCAATACAATTCTACATTTTTCTAAAAATTAAAAACATAGAGTATAGCCGGCCGGCTGTACTAATTTATTTATTTATTTTTTTAAAGGACTCTCCAGCGATTGGACGCCACGTGTCACTATATTATTTTTGGAAAAAAAAATCGTAATATTGCCGCACGGCTATACTATTCTAAAAGGTCTATCTATACTATTTAATATATAAATTAAAAAAAGAAAAGAGGACCCTCCAAGTTTCATTAGCTTGTACTTTATAGATATTAATTTGCTAGTTTCAACATATCCAAAGTAGATATTAATAAGTCACTATATAATATTTTAGTATAATTTTTATAACATATATTATTCGTATTTAATAATATGTGAGAATTATTTGTATAATACGTGAACTTTGTGAGAATTACTAAAACATTTGTAAAAAAATATGTGTATTAAGCATTAGAAATACGTATGTGCATGTACAATACGACTATTGTACGTTTGCCTTTTAAAAAATAGTAGACGTGTATAGAATACGAATGTATTATTGAAAAATACGGACATACATATGTATATATATATATATATAAGACTATATTTTAAAGACACTAATTTTACATATTTTTTAAAAGAAATTTAAAAAATACCATAAACACTTCTCCCGACGAAATTTCGTCGGCATAGGTCTATGCCGGCAAATAGTTGTTGGATTAGGTTTCTCCCGACAAAATAACCTATGCCGACGAAATTTTGTCGGGAGAGGTCTAATAGACTTTTCCCGACAAATTGTCGTCGGGAGAGGTCTTTTAAACAAAATTAAATATAAAATTAGGATGTCTAGGTTAATTAATTTTTCAAAATTTTATTTTTAGAAATTAAATAACAGATTTGACTGATTTAATTAGTTAAATTAGTAATTATATTTTCATTATTATTTATTTAATTAGTATTAAATATTTTAATTAATTTCATGAATTATATTACTTAATAAATAGTAATTCAATTTTTCTTTTTCTTTTTTTCCTTTAATATTCACTAAGTAAATAATAACTAAAACATAATTACTAATCAAAGTAATTAGAAAGGAGAAATACATATTATGCTCCTTAAAGGGTTCGTAAAATAGTATAGCCGTGCGGCTATACTGTTTTCAAAAAAATTTATAAATCTGCGTATAGCCGTCCGGCTGTACTATTTTATATATAAAAAAAGAGGACCCCAATCATTAGGCGCCACGTGTCAATACAATTCTACATTTTTCTAAAAATTAAAAACATAGAGTATAGCCGGCCGGCTGTACTAATTTATTTATTTATTTTTTTAAAGGACTCTCCAGCGATTGGACGCCACGTGTCACTATATTATTTTTGGAAAAAAAAATCGTAATATTGCCGCACGGCTATACTATTCTAAAAGGTCTATCTATACTATTTAATATATAAATTAAAAAAAGAAAAGAGGACCCTCCAAGTTTCATTAGCTTGTACTTTATAGATATTAATTTGCTAGTTTCAACATATCCAAAGTAGATATTAATAAGTCACTATATAATATTTTAGTATAATTTTTATAACATATATTATTCGTATTTAATAATATGTGAGAATTATTTGTATAATACGTGAACTTTGTGAGAATTACTAAAACATTTGTAAAAAAATATGTGTATTAAGCATTAGAAATACGTATGTGCATGTACAATACGACTATTGTACGTTTGCCTTTTAAAAAATAGTAGACGTGTATAGAATACGAATGTATTATTGAAAAATACGGACATACATATGTATATATATATATATAAGACTATATTTTAAAGACACTAATTTTACATATTTTTTAAAAGAAATTTAAAAAATACCATAAACACTTCTCCCGACGAAATTTCGTCGGCATAGGTCTATGCCGGCAAATAGTTGTTGGATTAGGTTTCTCCCGACAAAATAACCTATGCCGACGAAATTTTGTCGGGAGAGGTCTAATAGACTTTTCCCGACAAATTGTCGTCGGGAGAGGTCTTTTAAACAAAATTAAATATAAAATTAGGATGTCTAGGTTAATTAATTTTTCAAAATTTTATTTTTAGAAATTAAATAACAGATTTGACTGATTTAATTAGTTAAATTAGTAATTATATTTTCATTATTATTTATTTAATTAGTATTAAATATTTTAATTAATTTCATGAATTATATTACTTAATAAATAGTAATTCAATTTTTCTTTTTCTTTTTTTCCTTTAATATTCACTAAGTAAATAATAACTAAAACATAATTACTAATCAAAGTAATTAGAAAGGAGAAATACATATTATGCTCCTTAAAGGGTTCGTAAAATAGTATAGCCGTGCGGCTATACTGTTTTCAAAAAATTTTATAAATCTGCGTATAGCCGTGCGGCTGTACTATTTTATATATATAAAAAGACCCCAATCATTAGGCGCCACGTGTCAATACAATTCTACCTTTTTCTAAAAATTAAAAACGCAGAGTATAGCCGGCCGGCTGTACTAATTTATTTATTTATTTTTTTTTAAAGGACCCTCCAGCGATTGGACGCCACGTGTCACTATATTATTTTTGGAAAAACAAAATCGTAATATTGCCGCACGGCTATACTATTCTAAAAGGTCTATCTATACTATTTAATATATAAATTAAAAAAAGAAAAGAGGACCCTCCAAGTTTCATTAGCTTGTACTTTATAGATATTAATTTGCTAGTTTCAACATATCCAAAGTAGATATTAATAAGTCACTATATAATATTTTAGTATAATTTTTATAACATATATTATTCGTATTTAATAATATGTGAGAATTATTTGTATAATACGTGAACTTTGTGAGAATTACTAAAACATTTGTAAAAAAATATGTGGATTAAGCATTAGAAATACGTATGTGCATGTACAATACGACTATTGTACGTTTGCTTTTTAAAAAATAGTAGACGTGTATAGAATACGAATGTATTATTGAAAAATACGGACATACATATGTATATATATATATATATATATATATATATATATATATATATATATATAAGACTATATTTTAAAGACACTAATTTTACATATTTTTTAAAAGAAATTTAAAAAATACCATAAACACTTCTCCCGACGAAATTTCGTCGGCATAGCTCTATGCCGGCAAATAGTTGTCGGATTAGGTTTCTCCCGACAAAATAACCTATGCCGACGAAATTTTGTCGGGAGAGGTCTAATAGACCTTTCCCGACAAAGTTTCGTCGGGAGAGCTCTTTTAAACAAAATTAAATATAAAATTAGGATGTCTAGGTTAATTAATTTTTCAAAATTTTATTTTTAGAAATTAAATAACAGATTTGACTGATTTAATTAGTTAAATTAGTAATTATATTTTCATTATTATTTATTTAATTAGTATTAAATATTTTAATTAATTTCATGAATTATATTACTTAATAAATAGTAATTCAATTTTTCTTTTTCTTTTTTTCCTTTAATATTCACTAAGTAAATAATACGTGCCCTTAAGAATATCTTAAGGGAGAATCGTCCCGATTTGGTCTTCTTGGCTGAAACCAAGATGACTCATATGCAGATGGAGAAGATTTGTATTGAGGTAGGTTTGTCTGGATTCTTTTCTGTAGAAAGAGTTGGTTTAAGCGGTGGCTTATTGTTTATGTGGCAATCAAATTGGCATGTCCTGTTAGTAGGGTCGTCTGCAGGTCATATGGATGTTTCTGTTTGTTCTCCAGATCGTCAATTTTACCGGGTAACTGGGTTTTATGGAAATCCTATTCCTCAACTAAGATCCCATTCTTGGGAACTTTTAAGACGATTATCGACATCTATTCAAGGGGGCTGGTTGGTTGTCGGAGATTTTAATGAATTATTAGATGTGAGTGAAAAGACCGGCCTTTGTCAACGTAGCTCGATTCAAATTGGTCAGTTCCGAGATGTTTTGGTTGATTGTGGTCTTAGTTCCATTCCTTTTGTGGGCCATTCCTTTACTTGGTCTAATTATCGTGCTGGTGATGATTTTGTTGAGGAACGTCTTGATCGGGGTTTGGTAAATGATACTTTTCTTCTAGACTACCCACATGTGTTATGTCATCATCTGGTCAACTCTGTCTCTGACCATAAGGCACTCTTATTTGATGTTTTCACTGATAATGAATTTACTGCACAACAATCCCGAAAACGCCGGCGTTTTCATTTTGAGGAATTTTGGGTTGGTGATTCTGATTGTGAGAGGATTATTCAAGGGGCATGGCAAGGGTCTGATGGTTCTGCAATTGGTATTAGTCAGGGACTTACTCGTTGTGCCAATTCTCTACAACGTTGGAATTGGATACATTTTGGCAATTTACAAGTGCAAATCCGGAAGGTGAAGGTTGATATTGCTCATTTGCAGGCTACTGTTCCTTCTCCTATTTACTTGCCAAATCTTAAACTCCTGGAGGCTCGTTTAGATCTTCTACTGGAACAGGAGGAGACAATGTGGCGACAACGCTCTAGAGTAACTTGGCTGCAACAAGGGGATAACAATACACGTTTTTTCCATGAAAGGGCAAAAACAAGGCAACGAGTTAATTTAATTCGTCAACTGCAAGATGATCATGGGGTTTGGCAAACCGATTCTGATGCAATTGGTAATATGTTTTGCTCTTTTTTTAGCAATCTTTTTACACGTGTTGGAGGTATTAATATGGATCGTGTTTTGTCTGTTCTGGAGCCTTGTGTTTCTTCCGGTATGAACTCGCATTTACTATCTCCATTTACGCGATCTGATTTGGAAAAGGTTTTATTTCAAATGCCAGCCACTAAATCCCCTGGTGTTGATGGGATGTCAGCTTTATTTTTTCAAAGGTATTGGCATATTCTTGGTGATGAGGTTAGTCTGCTATGTTTAAGTGTGTTGAATGGTTTGAGTAGTGTCCAGCCTTTTAATCACACTTTGCTCGCCTTGATTCCTAAGCTAAAGTCTCCTTCAAAAGTTGGTGATTTTAGACCAATAAGTTTATGTACTGTCATTTATAAACTTATTGCAAAATGCTTTGCAAATCGTCTGAAGTTGGTTTTGCAATCTGTCATTTATCATACTCAGAGTGCTTTTGTACCATCAAGGAATATTCTTGACAATGTCATGGTGGGTTTTGAAGTTATGCATGCTGTCAAAAGGAGGAAAAAGGGTAAACAGGGAGCTTTGGCAATTAAACTGGATATGGCTAAGGCTTATGATAGGGTGGAATGGTGTTATATTGAGGCTGTTATGTTACGGTTGGGATTTGCACAGGAATGGGTACGACGCATAATGGATTGTATTTCGACTGTTTCCTTTTCGGTGTTATGGCATGGCAATTCTTTTGGTCATTTCAACTCACAGAGGGGATTACATCAGGGCTGTCCTTTATCCCCTTATCTTTTCTTGTTTTGTGCTGAAGGCTTTTCTGGTTTACTTCGTTTTGCTTAGAGGAATGGAAGTTTAATTGGGGTCTGTGCTGGTCGTTATGCCCCTCCAATTACGCATTTATTATTTGCAGATGACAGTTTATTATTTTTAGAGCAAACTCCAGATGTATGTTCCATATTGAAGAATATCTTTCAAGTGTTTGAAGAAGTAACAGGTCAGGTAATTAATTTTCAGAAGTCAGCTTTGTCTTTTAGTCCTAATACTTCTATGGAATTTCAACAACTAGTGACTGATTCTTTATTCATTCCGGTGGTGGTTTGCCATGAGGTTTATTTGGGTTTGCCTACTTTGGCTGGTAGGGGAAGAAAGGAATTATTTCGATCTGTTAAAGATCGTGTTTGGCATCGTCTCAATGGGTGGAAAGAAAAACTTCTTTCACAAGCTAGTAAAGAAGTTCTTATTAAATCTGTAATTCAAGCTATTCCTTCTTATCCTATGGGGGTGTTTCATTTACCCAAAAGCCTATGTAAAGAACTCTCTGCTATGTGTGCGAGATTTTGGTGGGGAAAAACTCATAATCGTCATGGGATTCATTGGCTCAAATGGTCTTCCTTATGTAAAACCAAAAAAGTTGGTGGCCTGGGTTTCAGAGATTTTGAACAATTTAATCAGGCTTTGGTGGCTAAACAAGGTTGGAGGCTTCTCACCAATGCAAATTCTTTTGTGGGGCAGGTGTATCGTGGAAGGTATTTTCCTAATGGAGATTTTTTGACTGCTCCATTAGGGAATTCTCCTTCACTTATTTGGAGATCCTTAATTTGGGGTCGGGAATTATTGACTGCTGGTCTTCGTTGGAGAGTAGGTGATGGTTCATCAATTAAAATTAATCGAGATCCTTGGCTGCTTCTGCCGTCCTCTTTTCGGCCTTCTTCACCTCAATTTTTTAGGGATGATGCTACTGTTCAATTTTTAATCGATTCAGCTGGTTGTTGGAATTTAGATTTACTTTCTGCAGTTTTTTGGGAAGAAGAAGTTGCTGCTATTTTGTCCATTCCTTTGGTACCAAATTCTTCAGATAGGCTAATTTGGCATTATGCTGTGAATGGGAAATATAGTGTCAAAAGTGGTTATTGGCTATCTCAAAGTTTAATTTCGAGACAGCAGGGAGATGTAAGTGGGTCAGATTATTCAGTGGATTTGTTATGGTCATCTATCTGGTCCTTGCGAGTTCCAAATAAATTGAAGGTGTTCTTATGGAGAGCGGTACATGACATTATTCCATGTAAGGTGAACCTTTTTAAGCGTCAAATTGTTCTGGATTCACTTTGTTTTAGATGCTCTCAACAGCCTGAAACTGTTATACATGCTCTTTGGTTTTGTCGATTGTCAAGGGAGGTTTGGCAGCATTCGCCTATTCATGATTTGACTATTCCCCTACAGGTTGGTACTTTTAAGGAGTTATACCGATATATTACCTCAGTTTTGACTAATGACGAGTTATTCTTCTTTGTTTTTTTGAGTTGGGGATTATGGAGCTCTCGTAATGATTTTTTACATTCTGGCCGAAGTACTTCACATCTTTGTCTTTTGGCTCGCACTCGAAAGCTTGTTTTGGAGTATCAACGGGCTATTATTTTACTACCATCTCGTGTTCCAGCAAATAATCATACGCGGCATTGGTCTCCACCTACTGGTAATTTTGTGAAGATAAATGTTGATGGTGCTGTCAATTTGCTGTTTGGATTTAGGGGTTTGGGAGTTGTGATACGGGATAATATGGGTGATTTAATGATGGCTGGTTATAAAGGTCTTCACGGCATGTTTTCTCCTAAAGCTACTGAACTTTATGCAGCAATTTTGGGATTACAGATTGCACGTCAACTGGGACATCTTTCTGTCATTTTGGAAATGGATGCAAAGGAGATTATTATGAATCTTCAATCTTTTGAGGAAAGCTGGTCGGTGGAGGGTGTTTTAGTCGATGAAGTCAAGGGCCTTTTTAATCATTTTACTCATATTTCCTGTCAATATGCTCCTCGGGAATGTAATCAGGTTGCTCATCTATTGGCTAAGTAGGCACTTCTGACTCAGGATTTCAAAGTGTGGTTAGAGGATGGTCCTTTATGGATTTCTGATGTTTTGGCCAGTGACAAATTATTTTCTTAATTATTTTCTTCTGGATGTGATGTAGTGGTACTCTTTTTCCTTGACCGGATTTTCCCCATTTGGGGTTTTTAAAGGCAAGGTTTTAATGAGGCCACATTTGTTACATTACTAAGGTCCAGTTTTCCTTTGTACTATGACATTGTTGATTCAATGAAGTTATCTTACTTTGATAAAAAAAAAACTAAAACATAATTACTAATCAAAGTAATTCGAAAGGAAAAATACATATTATGCTCCTTAAAGGGTTCGTAAAATAGTATAGCCGTGCGGCTATACTGTTTTCAAAAAAATTTATAAAACTGCGTATAGCCGTGCGGCTGTACTATTTTATATATAAAAAAAAGAGGACCCCAATCATTAGGCGCCACGTGTCAATACAATTCTACCTTTTTCTAAAAATTAAAAACGCAGAGTATAGCCGGCCGGCTGTACTAATTAATTTTTTTATTTTTTTAAAAGGTCCCTCCAGCGATTGGACGCCACGTGTCACTATATTATTTTTGGAAAAACAAAATCGTAATATTGCCGCACGGCTATACTATTCTAAAAGGTCTATCTATACTATTTAATATATAAATTAAAAAAAGAAAAGAGGACCCTCCAAGTTTCATTAGCTTGTACTTTATAGATATTAATTTGCTAGTTTCAACATATCCAAAGTAGATATTAATAAGTCACTATATAATATTTTAGTATAATTTTTATAACATATATTATTCGTATTTAATAATATGTGAGAATTATTTGTATAATACGTGAACTTTGTGAGAATTACTAAAACATTTGTAAAAAAATATGTGTATTAAGCATTAGAAATACGTATGTGCATGTACAATACGACTATTGTACGTTTGCTTTTTAAAAAATAGTAGACGTGTATAGAATACGAATGTATTATTGAAAAATACGGACATACATATGTATATATATATATATAAGACTATATTTTAAAGACACTAATTTTACATATTTTTTAAAAGAAATTTAAAACATACCATAAACACTTCTCCCGACGAAATGTCGTCGGCATAGGTCTATGCCGGCAAATAGTTGTCGGATTAGGTTTCTCCCGACGAAGTTTTGTCGGGAGAGGTCTAATAGACTTTTCCCGACGAAATTTCGTCGGGAGAGGTCTTTTAAACAAAATTAAATATAAAATTAGGATGTCTAGGTTAATTAATTTTTCAAAATTTTATTTTTAGAAATTAAATAACAGATTTGACTGATTTAATTAGTTAAATTAGTAATTATATTTTCATTATTATTTATTTAATTAGTATTAAATATTTTAATTAATTTCATGAATTATATTACTTAATAAATAGTAATTCAATTTTTCTTTTTCTTTTTTTCCTTTAATATTCACTAAGTAAATAATAACTAAAACATAATTACTAATCAAAGTAATTAAAAAGGAGAAATACATATTCTGCTACTTAAAGGGTTCGTAAAATAGTATAGCCGTGCGGCTATACGTTTTTCAAAAAAATTTATAAAACTGCGTATAGCCGTGCGGCTGTACTATTTTATATATAAAAAAAAAGAGGACCCCAATCATTAGGCGCCACGTGTCAATACAATTCTACCTTTTTCTAAAAATTAAAAACACAGAGTATAGCCGGCCGGCTGTACTAATTTATTTATTTATTTTTTTTAAAGGACCCTCCGGCGATTGGACGCCACGTGTCACTATATTATTTTTGGAAAAAAAAAATCGTATTATTGCCGCACGGCTATACTATTCTAAAAGCTCTATCTATACTATTTAATATATAAATTAAAAAAAGAAAAGAGGACCCTCCAAGTTTCATTAGCTTGTACTTTATAGATATTAATTTGCTAGTTTCAACATATCCAAAGTAGATATTAATAAGTCACTATATAATATTTTAGTATAATTTTTATAACATTTATTATTCGTATTTAATAATATGTGAGAATTATTTGTATAATACGTGAACTTTGTGAGAATTACTAGAACATTTGTAAAAAAATATGTGTACTAAGCATTAGAAATACGTATGTGCATGTACAATACGACTATTGTACATTTGCTTTTTAAAAAATAGTAGACGTGTATAGAATACGAATGTATTATTGAAAAATACAGACATACATATGTATATATATAAGACTATATTTTAAAGACAGTAATTTTACATATTTTTTAAAAGAAATTTAAAACATACCATAAACACTTCTCCCGACGAAATTTCGTCGGCATAGGTCTATGCCGGCAAATAGTTGTCGGATTAGGTTTCTCCCGACAAAATAACCTATGCCGAAGAAAGTTTGTCGGGAGAGGTCTAATAGACTTTTCCCGACAAAATTTCTTCGGGAGAGGTCTTTTAAACAAAATTAAATATAAAATTAGGATGTCTAGGTTAATTAATTTTTCAAAATTTTATTTTTAGAAATTAAATAACAGATTTGACTGATTTAATTAGTTAAATTATTAATTATATTTTCATTATTATTTATTTAATTAGTATTAAATATTTTAATTAATTTCATGAATTATATTACTTAATAAATAGTAATTCAATTTTTCTTTTTCTTTTTTTCCTTTAATATTCACTAAGTAAATAATAACTAAAACATAATTACTAATCAAAGTAATTAAAAAGGAGAAATACATATTCTGCTACTTAAAGGGTTCGTAAAATAGTATAGCCGTGCGGCTATACTTTTTTCAAAAAAAATTATAAAACTGCGTATAGCCGTGCGGCTGTACTATTTTATATATAAAAAAAAGAGGACCCCAATCATTAGGCGCCACGTGTCAATACAATTCTACCTTTTTCTAAAAATTAAAAACACAGAGTATAGCCGGCCGGCTGTACTAATTTATTTATTTTTTTTTTTTTAAGGACCCTCCAGCGATTGGACGCCACGTGTCACTATATTATTTTTGGAAAAAAAAAACCGTATTATTGCCGCACGGCTATACTATTCTAAAAGGTCTATCTATACTATTTAATATATAAATTAAAAAAAGAAAAGAGGACCCTCCAAGTTTCATTAGCTTGTACTTTATAGATATTAATTTGCTAGTTTCAACATATCCAAAGTAGATATTAATAAGTCACTATATAATATTTTAGTATAATTTTTATAACATTTATTATTCGTATTTAATAATATGTGAGAATTATTTGTATAATACGTGAACTTTGTGAGAATTACTAGAACATTTGTAAAAAAATATGTGTATTAAGCATTAGAAATACGTATGTGCATGTACAATACGACTATTGTACGTTTGCTTTTTAAAAAATAGTAGATGTGTATAGAATACGAATGTATTATTGAAAAATACGGACATACATATGTATATATATATATATATATATATATGGGGGCGGATTCGTAGCACCATATTTTTGACATAATTTTTGACACAATTTTTGGGTCATTAGATTACTCCACTTTTAATGGTTGAGATTAAACCTCACATGGCAAAACAATATTTTTTTCTTTAATTAATATTTATACATTTGAATTAAAATTCTGATACCATATTAATTAAGAATTCATTCTCTCTCATCTCATTAATTATCTTTAATTAATTAATTCTCTCTCTTTCTTCTAAAGAGAATTGACGCCTCCTCCTTTGCCTCTGCTTCTTCTTTCTCTCTCTCTCTCTCTCTCTCGTCCCATTCTCATCCCCAAAGCCACCCTAACCACCACCACCACTCCAACCCCTACCCTACCTAAACCACAAATCACAGGGACTCTCTCTTTCTCTCTCCTTCCTCTCCAGTAACACCATTTCGCTTCTGTACAAGGAAAGAGGGATTTTGAAGATCGCCGATCTTGGACTCGGCCGCTCCTTCACCCCTCAAGAGTTACACGCACGAGATTGGTTTAGCTGACTTTGTCTTTCTCAATTCCATTATGAACTTTGTAGCCTAATAAAACAAATATTATAAATAAAAAAGTGCAAAACGATCTGGTTTTCTCAATTCCTTTATGACTCAGTTTGGCTTCATGTCAGACTTTTTAATTCTTTCAAATGTTGTCCCTTAAAATAATTATGCATGGATTTTATAATATTGGGAGGGATAGTCCGAGCTACTCTCTGAGCTTCTTCCAAATCTTTCAAGAATCTGTTTTTCCCAGCCAAACAATAATTAGACTGGAGCATCTCATATTAGACAATTTCAATAAGCTAAAATAATTCACTAGAATAGCCTCAAACAATTACAACATATAATTGAAAACCTCCAACAGTCGATGCATAAGCTACAATAATTCACTAGAATAGCCTCAAACAATTACAACATATAATTGAAAACCTCCAACAGTCGATGCATAAATACTTGTACCAAAATCTCTTAAGCAACTGTCTACCAAGCACAACCTCCCATTGTCCAGGATTGATCAGGCGAACGAATATGCTTAATTATCATGTTCTCAAAACTTTCTAGGAACTAATATGCTAGATGAATTGTACCTATATGGAGAGAGAGAGAGAGAGAGAGAGAGAGAGAGAGAGAGAGATTAAATTACCTAGAAGAGAGATTACGTTTCCAAGAAAAAAGGGAGGAGAGAGAAATTTATTTTATTTTATTTTTATGAGAGAGAAAATAAAATTAATTATTGTTTATTTAAAACATTAAAACTATTTCCCATGTCAGATTTAATCTCAAACATTAAAAGTGGAGTAATCTAATGGCCCAAAAATTGTGTCAAAACTTGTGTCAAAAATATGGTGCCACGGATCCGTCCCCTATATATATATATATAAGACTATATTTTAAAGACACTAATTTTACATATTTTTTAAAAGAAATTTTAAAAATACCATAAACACTTCTCCCGACGAAGTTTCGTCGGCATAGGTCTATGCCGGCAAATAGTTGTCGGATTAGCTTTCTCCCGACAAAATAACCTATGCCGACGAAATTTTGTCGGGAGAGGTCTAATAGACTTTTCCCGACAAAGTTTCGTCGGGAGAGGTCTTTTAAACAAAATTAAATATAAAATTAGGATGTCTAGGTTAATTAATTTTTCAAAATTTTATTTTTAGAAATTAAATAACAGATTTGACTGATTTAATTAGTTAAATTAGTAATTATATTTTCATTATTATTTATTTAATTAGTATTAAATATTTTAATTAATTTCATGAATTATATTACTTAATAAATAGTAATTCAATTTTTCTTTTTCTTTTTTTCCTTTAATATTCACTAAGTAAATAATAACTAAAACATAATTACTAATCAAAGTAATTAAAAAGGAGAAATAAATATTATGCTACTTAAAGGGTTCGTAAAATAGTATAGCCGTGCGGCGATACTTTTTTCAAAAAAATTTATAAAACTGCGTATAGCCGTGCGGCTGTACTATTTTATATATAAAAAAAAGAGGACCCCAATCATTAGGCGCCACGTGTCAATACAATTCTACCTTTTTCTAAAAATTAAAAACACAGAGTATAGCCGGCCGGCTGTACTAATTTATTTATTTATTTTTTTTAAAGGAACCTCCAGCGATTGGACGCCACGTGTCACTATATTATTTTTGGAAAAAAAAAATCGTAATATTGCCGCACGGCTATACTATTCTAAAAGGTCTATCTATACTATTTAATATATAAATTAAAAAAAGAAAAGAGGACCCTCCAAGTTTCATTAGCTTGTACTTTATAGATATTAATTTGCTAGTTTCAACATATCCAAAGTAGATATTAATAAGTCACTATATAATATTTTAGTATAATTTTTATAGCATATATTATTCGTATTTAATAATATGTGAGAATTATTTGTATAATACGTGAACTTTGTGAGAATTACTAAAACATTTGTAAAAAAATATGTGTATTAAGCATTAGAAATACGTATGTGCATGTACAATATGACTATTGTACGTTTGGTTTTTAAAAAATAGTAGACGTGTATAGAATACGAATGTATTATTGAAAAATACGGACATACATATGTATATATATATATATATATATATATATATATATATATATATATATATATATATATAAGACTATATTTTAGAGACACAAATTTTACATATTTTTTAAAAGAAATTTAAAAAATACCATAAACACTTCTCCCGACGAAATTTCGTCGGCATAGGTCTATGCCGGCAAATAGTTGTCGGATTAGGTTTCTTCCGACAAAATAACCTATGCCGACGAAATTTCGTCGGGACAGGTCTAATAGACTTTTCCCGACAAAATTTCGTCGGGAGAGGTCTTTTAAACAAAATTAAATATAAAATTAGGATGTCTAGGTTAATTAATTTTTCAAAATTTTATTTTTAGAAATTAAATAACAGATTTGACTGATTTAATTAGTTAAATTAGTAATTATATTTTCATTATTATTTATTTAATTAGTATTAAATATTTTAATTAATTTCATGAATTATATTACTTAATAAATAGTAATTCAATTTTTCTTTTTCTTTTTTTCCTTTAATATTCACTAAGTAAATAATAACTAAAACATAATTACTAATCAAAGTAATTAAAAAGGAGAAATACATATTATGCTACTTAAAGGGTTCGTAAAATAGTATAGCCGTGCGGCGATACTTTTTTCAAAAAAATTTATAAAACTGCGTATAGCCGTGCGGCTGTACTATTTTATATATAAAAAAAAGAGGACCCCAATCATTAGGCGCCACGTGTCAATACAATTCTACCTTTTTCTAAAAATTAAAAACACAGAGTATAGCCGGCCGGCTGTACTAATTTATTTATTTATTTTTTTTAAAGGACCCTCCAGCGATTGGACGCCACGTGTCACTATATTATTTTTGGAAAAAAAAAATCGTAATATTGCCGCACGGCTATACTATTCTAAAAGGTCTATCTATACTATTTAATATATAAATTAAAAAAAGAAAAGAGGACCCTCCAAGTTTCATTAGCTTGTACTTTATAGATATTAATTTGCTAGTTTCAACATATCCAAAGTAGATATTAATAAGTCACTATATAATATTTTAGTATAATTTTTATAGCATATATTATTCGTATTTAATAATATGTGAGAATTATTTGTATAATACGTGAACTTTGTGAGAATTACTAAAACATTTGTAAAAAAATATGTGTATTAAGCATTAGAAATACGTATGTGCATGTACAATATGACTATTGTACGTTTGCTTTTTAAAAAATAGTAGACGTGTATAGAATACGAATGTATTATTGAAAAATACGGACATACATATGTATATATATATATAAGACTATATTTTAGAGACACTAATTTTACATATTTTTTAAAAGAAATTTAAAAAATACCATAAACACTTCTCCCGACGAAATTTCGTCGGCATAGGTCTATGCCGGCAAATAGTTGTCGGATTAGGTTTCTTCCGACAAAATAACCTATGCCGACGAAATTTCGTCGGGACAGGTCTAATAGACTTTTCCCGACAAAATTTCGTCGGGAGAGGTCTTTTGAACAAAATTAAATATAAAATTAGGATGTCTAGGTTAATTAATTTTTCAAAATTTTATTTTTAGAAATTAAATAACAGATTTGACTGATTTAATTAGTTAAATTAGTAATTATATTTTCATTATTATTTATTTAATTAGTATTAAATATTTTTATTTAATTTCATGAATTATATTACTTAATAAATAGTAATTCAATTTTTCTTTTTCTTTTTTTCCTTTAATATTCACTAAGTAAATAATAACTAAAACATAATTACTAATCAAAGTAATTAAAAAGGAGAAATACATATTATGCTACTTAAAGGGTTCGTAAAATAGTATAGCCGTGCGGCGATACTTTTTTCAAAAAAATTTATAAAACTGCGTATAGCCGTGCGGCTGTACTATGTTATATATAAAAAAAAAGAGGACCCCAATCATTAGGCGCCACGTGTCAATACAATTCTTCCTTTTTCTAAAAATTAAAAACACAGAGTATAGCCGGTCGGCTGTACTAATTTATTTATTTATTTTTTTTAAAGGACCCTCCAGCGATTGGACGCCACGTGTCACTTTATTATTTTTGGAAAAAAAAAATCGTAATATTGCCGCACGGCTATACTATTCTAAAAGGTCTATCTATACTATTTAATATATAAATTAAAAAAAGAAAAGAGGACCCTCCAAGTTTCATTAGCTTGTACTTTATAGATATTAATTTGCTAGTTTCAACATATCCAAAGTAGATATTAATAAGTCACTATATAATATTTTAGTATAATTTTTATAGCATATATTATTCGTATTTAATAATATGTGAGAATTATTTGTATAATACGTGAACTTTGTGAGAATTACTAAAACATTTGTAAAAAAATATGTGTATTAAGCATTAGAAATACGTATGTGCATGTACAATATGACTATTGTACGTTTGCTTTTTAAAAAATAGTAGACGTGTATAGAATACGAATGTATTATTGAAAAATACGGACATACATATGTATATATATATATAAGACTATATTTTAGAGACACTAATTTTACATATTTTTTAAAAGAAATTTAAAAAATACCATAAACACTTCTCCCGACGAAATTTCGTCGGCATAGGTCTATGCCGGCAAATAGTTGTCGGATTAGGTTTCTTCCGACAAAATAACCTATGCCGACGAAATTTCGTCGGGACAGGTCTAATAGACTTTTCCCGACAAAATTTCGTCGGGAGAGGTCTTTTAAACAAAATTAAATATAAAATTAGGATGTCTAGGTTAATTGATTTTTCAAAATTTTATTTTTAGAAATTAAATAACAGATTTGACTGATTTAATTAGTTAAATTAGTAATTATATTTTCATTATTATTTATTTAATTAGTATTAAATATTTTAATTAATTTCATGAATTATATTACTTAATAAATAGTAATTCAATTTTTCTTTTTCTTTTTTTCCTTTAATATTCACTAAGTAAATAATAACTAAAACATAATTACTAATCAAAGTAATTAAAAAGGAGAAATACATATTATGCTACTTAAAGGGTTCGTAAAATAGTATAGCCGTGCGGCGATACTTTTTTCAAAAAAATTTATAAAACTGCGTATAGCCGTGCGGCTGTACTATTTTATATATAAAAAAAAGAGGACCCCAATCATTAGGCGCCACGTGTCAATACAATTCTACCTTTTTCTAAAAATTAAAAACACAGAGTATAGCCGGCCGGCTGTACTAATTTATTATTATTATTTTTTAAAGGACCCTCCAGCGATTGGATGCCATGTGTCACTATATTATTTTTGGAAAAAAAAATTCGTAATATTGCCGCACGGCTATACTATTCTAAAAGGTCTATCTATACTATTTAATATATAAATTAAAAAAAGAAAAGAGGACCCTCCAAGTTTCATTAGCTTGTACTTTATAGATATTAATTTGCTAGTTTCAACATATCCAAAGTAGATATTAATAAGTCACTATATAATATTTTAGTATAATTTTTATAACATATATTATTCGTATTTAATAATATGTGAGAATTATTTGTATAATACGTGAACTTTGTGAGAATTACTAAAACATTTGTAAAAAAATATGTGTATTAAGCATTAGAAATACGTATGTGCATGTACAATACGACTATTGTACGTTTGCCTTTTAAAAAATAGTAGACGTGTACAGAATACGAATGTATTATTGAAAAATACGGACATACATATGTATATATATATACACGACTACATTTTAAAGACACTAATTTTACATATTTTTTAAAAGAAATTTAAAAAATACCATAAACACTTCTCCCGACGAAATTTCGTCGGCATAGATCTATGCCGGCAAATAGTTGTCGGATTAGGTTTCTCCCGACGAAATAACCTATGCCGACGAAACTGTGTCGGGAGAGGTCTAATAGACTTTTCCCGACAAAATTTCGTCGGGAGAGGTCTTTTAAACAAAATTAAATATAAAATTAGGATGTCTAGGTTAATTAATTTTTCAAAATTTTATTTTTAGAAATTAAATAACAGATTTGACTGATTTAATTAGTTAAATTAGTAATTATATTTTCATTATTATTTATTTAATTAGTATTAAATATTTTAATTAATTTCATGAATTATATTACTTAATAAATAGTAATTCAATTTTTCTTTTTCTTTTTTTCCTTTAATATTCACTAAGTAAATAATAACTAAAACATAATTACTAATCAAAGTAATTAAAAAGGAGAAATACATATTATGCTACTTAAAGGGTTCGTAAAATAGTATAGCCGTCCGGCTATACTTTTTTCAAAAAAATTTATAAAACTGCGTATAGCCGTGCGGCTGTACTATTTTATATATAAAAAAAAGAGGACCCCAATCATTAGGCGCCACGTGTCAATACAATTCTACCTTTTTCTAAAAATTAAAAACACAGAGTATAGCCGGCCGGCTGTACTAATTTATTATTATTATTTTTTTAAAGGACCCTCCGGCGATTGGACGCCACGTGTCACTATATTATTTTTGGAAAAAAAAAATCGTAATATTGCCGCACGGCTATACTATTCTAAAAGGTCTATCTATACTATTTAATATATAAATTAAAAAAAGAAAAGAGGACCCTCCAAGTTTCATTAGCTTGTACTTTATAGATATTAATTTGCTAGTTTCAACATATCCAAAGTAGATATTAATAAGTCACTATATAATATTTTAGTATAATTTTTATAACATATATTATTCGTATTTAATAATATGTGAGAATTATTTGTATAATACGTGAACTTTGTGAGAATTACTAAAACATTTGTAAAAAAATATGTGTATTAAGCATTAGAAATACGTATGTGCATGTACAATACGACTATTGTACGTTTGCTTTTTAAAAAATAGTAGACGTGTATAGAATACGAATGTATTATTGAAAAATACGGACATACATATGTATATATATATATATATATATATATATATATATAAGACTATATTTTAAAGACACTAATTTTACATATTTTTTAAAAGAAATTTAAAAAATACCATAAACACTTCTCCCGACGAAATTTCGTCGGCATAGGTCTATGCCGGCAAATAGTTGTCGGATTAGGTTTCTCCCGACAAAATAACCTATGCCGACGAAATTTTGTCGGGAGAGGTCTAATAGACTTTGCCCGACAAAATTTCGTCGGGAGAGGTCTTTTAAACAAAATTAAATATAAAATTAGGATGTCTTGGTTAATTAATTTTTCAAAATTTTATTTTTAGAAATTAAATAACAGATTTGACTGATTTAATTAGTTAAATTAGTAATTATATTTTCATTATTATTTATTTAATTAGTATTAAATATTTTAATTAATTTCATGAATTATATTACTTAATAAATAAATGATGAACACACAAACTTGAACATATTCGAAAACCCTAGCCACTAAGAGAGAGAGAGAGAGAGAGAGAGAGAGAGAGAGAGAGAGAGAGCAAGAGAAAGCTTTAGATCCAAGGGGTTTCCTCCCACCCGATCCCGTCGAATCTTTGGTGTTCTTCTGCTTTTGGTAGACTTATGTCAATCTAATGTTTCCTTCAGCCAAGGTTGGAACTATACTATGGACTACAGTGGGCTGCAGCCTAGGGAGGTTTTGGGTGAAAATATGATAGGCTGACTGAAATTGGTATTTAGATTGAAGAGCGGTTAATCAAATTAGAACATTGCATCACCGCTTCACAAAATTTAATTCAAGGTGCTCTGTTTATTGACGTTTCAATTGTTCAGTTTAATTCAAAGTACTAGGCTATGATTATACTTGGCCATACCGACTCCCAATCTTTGAATTTTAATGGATCAGTGCAACATTTATCCCATTTAAGTTTCTCCTTAATATTAATTATTGAGAAAAACCCAAAACGAAATTTTGGATTTGGACAATGGAAAAAAAAAACAAAGTTTTGATTGGATCCAATAACCTTGATGAGATGAGACCATAGAAACATTAAACTTAGAAAATTACACAAATACTAAAACTGAAAACCTCATTGCAAATTGATCCTAATCAAACCTCACACTGGTCATATCCTCTCGCATGCCGTTGACTGATGAGCCGTCGTTATTATTTTCAAATTCCCGGTGTCATTAATATGATTATTATCAGAGGAAACTCGAACTTGGATCCGGTCGCAAAAGTAGCTCGCAAATCTGGGCAAGGGAGTTTTCTGGTCGCTCATCAACTGAGCCCTATACCTGGACCAAACCGAAAGCTTAAGCCCGAACCTGAGCGACAAAGTTGTGGTGTTGCCATCTGAGATTTCTTTGACCACGTCATTGGCCACGTACGCGTTGAGCATGGGGAGTTTGAAACTGATACCTATTTGGTCCCTCGTGGATAATGCGAAGGGGACCAAGGACGTCGCTGCGAGCACCACGAGTTCCTTCTCCTTCTCCTTGTGCCTTTGCGGCGGCTCCGTAATATGTTGGTAGCCGCCGGGTCTGTAGAAGAGCAAGGCCTGGAGGCTGTCGCAGTCGATGTCCCACTTGTCGTTGGGATTTGTGGCGAGTAGCGTCAGATCCCAGGTTGCGGTTAATTCGGAGGAGGAGGAGCGAGTCGCATTAATGTGTGGGTACCGTAGGGCCGCTGAGTGGATTCGGAACTCGGGGTTAAACCCTTCCGGTGGCCTCAAGAAGATCAAGGTTCCGAGTGCTATTATCCATGGCAGGTAAAAGAAGATGAATACCTTCCATTCGGGCCAAGGAACAAATTCTTGGCGTCTCCTTGGATTATTCGTTCGACTTGGGCGTCTCTGGTGATCTGATTGTCTTCTTCGGCTCCTCTGGTAGTAGTTGCTACGCATTGCTTAATTAATTGTTAATGATTTGGTTGACTCAAAAGATGAGAGAGAGTAAGACGGCAAAGCCGCACATATATGATATAACCGAAACCTCCTGCACCTGAAATGGTCAACCACGTCAACATACGTGCTTTTATTTGTTTTTATTTTTTTTATTCATGGAGATTTTCTAAAATATTATTTGTTCCTTTTAAGTAAGTGTTGTGTTTTGAAAACTTTCCTTGAATGACGACAATTCTGTGAATTTTCGAAAAACTAAAACCTAGGATCTTTAAGGCAAATTAATACTTGTTTCTGTTTCATCTGAGTTGATTGCATCAGCTTGGAAAACATGAACCAGCCATGGTTGGTAGCAAATCAGAACAAGTTAAAGCAAACTTGGCTCCCCAAATTAATACTTAATTATGTTGATTTGTCTTGATCCTACTCAGTTTGTTTTTTTCTTATCCAATGTGCTCCTGTTATTTTTACTTTTTGTATGTAACTTTATTGGTTTTGGTTTTTTGTGTTTCAATAATTAAAAAATAATAATAATATTTACCATTTGTGTACTTTGTAAGGTTGGTTGTAATGCTCTCCTCTTCATCTCTACTTTTCTCAGTAATTCATTTATTTAGAGTTGTGTTCCAGATTAAGCATTGGTTTTTGTTCTTCTTCTTTTGTTTTCTCAGGGGATTCTTTTGGCAGAGGAGTTGAAGGGTTAGAAGCAGTTAGGTGAAGAAAATGCTTTCTTTGAGTTACTTCTATTTCAACTTTCTGTGAAATTCCTTTTTCTTTTGACTGAAAATGACCTTCTAATGCAGATCTTCTAAGAAATAAACAAATTGGATGATATTTAATCCAAGTTATATGATATTTATATGTTGAATAAATTGTTTTAGTATTCGAACCCAAAGATTGAGTCTTTGGGTGACTATGCCTTTGTTTGTTTGTTTAAACTTATTTATCTGTTTTGCAGATCAATAGCTTCAATTTTGGTTTATTAACAAGCATCCATTTGGTATGTAATTTGGCAATAGAACATAAATTCAACCACTATTCCTGTTTTCATTAGTTGATATTAGTTTTGTATGGTGACAACAATTTGATAGGAAATTTGGTGAAGTTGATATGAGGAAGTTCATATTACTAGCAAAGGGTAGCTACGTCCTCATCATCACCATCTCCTCAACACCCATCTTAGACTCTCCTCATGTTTTGCTTAGTGATGCAAGGAGTTCAATACATCAAGGAGTTTTGTAATTGTGAACTTTTGTTCTTTATACTATCCATTCTATTTTGTTGTGCATAATGGATGAACTCAAAAAATTTCAGAGATTGAAATGACCTACCAAACTCTCAAATATGTTTTCTGTCTGTTTTATTAAGGCAAATTAATACTTTTTCTGTTTCCATTTCGTCCATCTTATTTGGTTTTTATTTCACTTTTAGTTCCTGCATTCAAAAACCCTAAACACTCTTTGAGAAAACCCTAAGGAAAAAAGTCTTAGCAGCTGCCCCCTTCGGGTGTTAGCTAGTATTTTCAGGGATATTCAAATTCAAAATTGGTCCAGTATGTGGTACGAAGGACAATGGAGAATTCTGATTAGCATTTCCATGACCATTATATTGCAGACTAGTATTTTCCCTTCTTGGACTTTTGGACTTTTGCTGCAATAGTTCAGCAGTTTTATTGTAACTAGCCTCGACTGCCATTATGATGGCATTGTTCTGGTTTTGAGTCAAACCACTAAGGCTCTCTTGTATTCTGCTGAACCCTTCCCTCATGACTTACAGCATGTTGTCGAATTGCTGCGATGAAGGGATCATAGTGACTTGATGTTCCTGCTCATTGATTTGAACATAAATAGCATTTGTTCCAGCCTCCTGGATGGGTTCCATTTAGTGAGCAGATTCCCTCAAATATATGTTTTGTCAACAATACAAGTGGTCCCACTAGGAGTGCCAAAAGTGCTTGTGGGCTTTTGGTGAACATTGCGATGCCCCAGTTTCTTTGCAGGTTGTGTTTAGCCGCGATGTGTTGCTTGTTGATTAAGAAAAGCTAGTATGGGCCCTTTATGTTGGGCTCGAAGTTGACCTTCTCTCTATATGCATTGGGTGTGCCACTACTAGTGTTTTACACTTCTAGTAGATAGAGGAGATGAATGATTAGGTAATGTGAAGATGCTTGGCAAAGAAATTTTTTGGCTGAGTATCAATTTCTTCCTTTTGGCAAACCTTTTCTTTCCCTTAATCTTCGTGATTTAGCTAGTTTAAACTAATGTGGCTGAACCTCATGGTTCAAATGGCATTTAATACAGCTCTCTCGCCTTCTTTTCTGCCGCCTGATTTCTTATTAGCTGTCGAGGTCAACCTTGAGTTCAAAACTGGATGTTTGCGTCTTTAACTGGGTAAAAGCAACGGTCTTCTGGGTTTTAGCTAAAATCTTTCAAATAAACAAATCCCCAAATTCTTGTTCATTTAACTCAATAATTTCTTTTTCAGCACCAATCATGGAGCGCCACGTGTTGGTAGGAAATTCAATTTCCCTTCTAATTCATAGATAAACATTGCCTTGCTAATTTATGGGTTTTAAGAAAAGAAATAGACTGGTTATTTTTGGGGATTTAATCGCTTTATTTATTTCAACAGCCATTAGATTTTGGCTTTAAAAACATTAATTGAATTCTATAATCTTCTTTGGACATATTCTGTCTGATGAGCTCTCGTCCTTTATGTTTAACCAAACATTGGTCAATGTTTGTAATATCCGGTGTTGTTTGATGGGCCGTTGAGCCTTTGGATATGCTTTTGACAGGTTTGGGCCATTTATACTGGATTTGATAACTGAGTTTTAATCAATTGTTCACAACATTGGCCCATTAATGATAAAAATTGAGTTGTGCTAATTTTGATCAATTGTTCGCAAATTGATCCGAATCAAACATCACACTGGTCATATTCTCTCGCATGCCGTTGACTGATGAGCCGTCGTTATTATTTTCAAATTCCCATTGTCATTAATATGATTATTATCAGAGGAAACTCGAACTTGGATCTGGTCGCAAAAGTAGCTCGCAAATTTGGGCAAGGGAGTTTTCTGGTCGCTCATCAACTGAGCCCTATACCTGGACCAAACCGAAAGCTTAAGCCCGAACCTGAGCAACAAAGTTGTGGTGTTGCCATCCGAGATTTCTTTGACCACGTCATTGGCCATGTAAGCGCTGAGCATGGGGAGTTTGAAACTGATACCTATTTGGTCCCTCGTGGATAAAGCGAAGGGGACCAAGGACGTCGCTGCGAGCACCACGAGTTCCTTCTCCTTCTCCTTGTGCCTTTGCGGCGGCTCCGTAATATGTTGGTAGCCGCCGGGTCTGTAGAAGAGCAAGGCCTGGAGGCTGTCGCAGTCGATGTCCCACTTGTCGTTGGGATTTGTGGCGAGTAGCGTCAGATCCCAGGTTGCGGTTAATTCGGAGGAGGAGGAGCGAGTCGCATTAATGTGTGGGTACCGTAGGGCCGCTGAGTGGATTCGGAACTCGGGGTTAAACCCTTCCGGTGGCCTCAAGAAGATCAAGGTTCCGAGTGCTATTATCCATGGCAGGTAAAAGAAGATGAATACCTTCCATTCGGGCCAAGGAACAAATTCTTGGCGTCTCCTTGGATTATTCGTTCGACTTGGGCATCTTTGGTGATCTGGTTGTCTTCTTCGGCTCCTCTGGTAGTAGTTGCTACGCATTGCTTGATGAATTGTTAATGATTTGAGAGAGATCCACATTCAATATTCAAAGCGCTAATTAATTGTTAATGATTTGGTTGACTCAAAAGATGAGAGAGAGCAAGACGGCAAAGCCGCACATTTATAATATAACCGAAACCTCCTGCACCTGAAATGATCAACCCTTATAATACTAACCAAATTGTTTACTCAAAATTCAACTTCTCACACGCGCTAAACGGAGATTTTCTAAAATATTATTTACATTTGAATAAACTCTATTTTACGTATTTGTTCCTTTTAAGTAAGTGTTGTGTTTTGAAACTTTTCTTGAGTGACGAAAATTCTGTGAATTTTCGAAAAACTAAACCTGATCTTTAAGGCAAATTAATACGTTTTTTTTTCTGTTTCATCTGAGTTGATTGCATTAGCTTGGAAAACATGAAACAGCCATGGTTGGTAGCCCTTCCTCCATCCAAACTAGCAGCAAATCAGAACAAGTTAAAGCAAACTTGCTCCCCAAATTAATACTTATGTTGATTTGTCTTGGTCCTACTCAGTTTGTTTTTTTCTTATCCAATCTGCTCGTGTTATTTTTACTTTTTGTATTGGTTTTGGTTTTTTGTGTTTCAATAATTTTAAAAAATTAATATTTACCATTTGTGTACTTTGTAAGGTTGGTTGTACTGCCCAAATCAAAAGAAAGTTGTGGCAAGAAATTTTTTACCGATTACTGAATAGTTATTAAGATCATATGATAAGAATTGGAAATGAAAAACATAACTTCCCTTTGTTTCCAAATTTCAATACATGCTTTCATCAATATGAATGGTGAATAAATTTTTTAGTACAAGCGATTGGGGAGGTGAAAAGAGCTTAACCAATTGAGCTACACCGAATTGGCATAAATGGTGAATAAATTGTTGAATGATCAAGTAATTAATTCATGTAAAAAAAAGTGATTTTACTTTTCTTCATGACGTGGACAACTTGTAATAGTTTGATTTATGTATTTCGATTGTGCCAATATTGGTCTAGCTAGCTAGGCTGCAATTTTCATTCTTGGAATGTCATATGTACATATATACGCCCCTTGTAAATTATAATTCTAATTACTCTGAATATAAATTCAGCAATAAACTATAAATTTTATTTGGTCTACAAAAAGAATTCATTTAAACTAACTAAATAAAAGGTCATGCATAACAAAAATTATACCACTTCAGTGGACATAAACACAAAGCAAGCTAATTGACCCCAAAAAGAAAATTATAAGAGCTTACTAAAGTACAAAACCCAAAAGACCTAACACAAAAGCAATAACAGCAAATCCAAGCTTCGAAGAATTAAGAGTTGAAGCACTGCTTAGAGTTGAGCTTGGTGACGACGGGCTTGGACTTGGGATCAAATTTTCTGGAACAGGCAAAGTGACCTTGATGTCAACCTTTTGTCCGGCTTGGCAATGGCCAGGAGCACCACAAAGAAAGTAATAATGGCCTGGCCTTTTAAGGGTAATTGTGTCAGAACCAGAGGTATAAGATGAGATGGCAGATGTAGCATTGCAAGATTGAAAGTCTTGATCAGAAACTTGCATCACATTGTGGAATTGATTGTCGTAAGCAAAAATGAGAGTGTCGCCGACGTGAAAATCTTTCGTTGAAGCCCACTTGTTGTAATCAACAAGGCCTCTCGAAGTCCACCCATCAGAATCTCCAACTCTATAAACAGAACTAGAATAAGCACCACTGAACGCCATCATCACAAAGGAAACAAGAGTAGCAATATTTCTAAAAGCCATGGTCAGAACAAGCAGAGCAGAGAAAAGATGAACAAATTTAGAATGAAAAGAAAACTCAAATTTTGTGTGTGAAAGGTACTACGCACGACCTTGCATTTATATAGGGTTAGGGGTGTGTTGTATCCGAGTCCTATTCTGAAAAGGTTTCCAAATACAACTTCCTTTTTTTGGGCATGAGTTTCCGAATACTTATGGATTAATATAAGAAGGCGCAAGGCCCATTTTGTAATATATTTTTGGAATAATTAGAATTGTACAATTTCGCAAAAAAAAAAAAAAAAGAAAAGAATTGTACAAGGCTCAAACGAGGCAAAGTCCAACAGGGGCAAAAGCCAAAAAATTGCCCACAACTAAACAAAGCCCCAATTATAAACCCTCGTAGTAAAAGATAAAAACAAAGCCCCAATTATAAACCCTAGTAGTAAAAGATAAAAACTCCACAGCCACTGTCGCCCTTTCCGCAACAGTGAGCAGAAATGAGAAGCAATAGAGGGCGTCTGCAGCAAGAGGAGGGCCAAAAGAAACAGCACGAGAAACAGACCCCAAATCAACCAAAACAAAATCTTAATGCAAAAATAACACAAAAAGTATAATTTTCTGTAGACTCTACTCTCTATAAAAAGGAATCCAAAAGTTTTTTCTTTTTCAGTTTGTTTAGAAAATTCTACTAAATACTAAACGAACCAATAATTTGGTTTTTCTTTTGATAAAAGTTCAACACACTCTTTTTGTTGGATTTTTTTTTTTTAGTACAACATATTCTTTTTGTTGGATTAAGTTAAGTCTAAAACTTCAAATTTTGTTTATGTCACGGATATGACATCATTTAACAATATTGGAAGGGGAACTCTTCTAATTGGATTAAGTCTAAAACTTCAAATTTTGTTTGTCATTTCGATATGACATCACGTGAGAGACAATCTTAAGGCAAAACAATATAACATTCCCCCCTCCTCCTCCCTAGCGAATGAAAAAACAAAGGGCAAAAACCTAATCCTGGAATTAATCCCACAAAAACCAAAACATCAAACCAAGGAGACAAAGTTATAAATAAAATTAAGACTTTTTAGTTGCCAAAGTCCTTGAATTTAGACCTAAATTGCATTTTGGTATCAAATTAGTAAAATGACTAATGTCAAATTCGCAATAAAACATACTCTTTTTGTTGGATTAAGTTAAGTCTAAGGGGGGTGTATTCAATTAAGATTTTAAAAGAGTTTAAAAGAGTTTAAAAGTTTGGGTGTATTCAATTCAGATTTTAAAAGAGTTTGTAAACTATATACGATAAAACTATTTTAAAATTTTAGAACTCTAACAAACACCATCAAAATCAATCTAGGAATTCAATCAAACTCTATGTGGAGTTGATAGAAATCAATTACTACATTGAACTCTATAAACTTTATAACTCCATTTAACTCTTTTAAAATCTTAATTGAATACACCCCCCTAAAACTTCAAATTTTGTTTATGTCATTTGGATATGACATCATTTAACAATATTGGAAGGGTAGAACTCTTCTAGTTGAATTAAGTCTAAAACTTCCAAGTTTGTTTGTCATTCTGATATGACATCACGTAAGAGACAATCTTGAGGCAAAACAATATAACACTGCCCCTCCCTCTTCCTAGCGAATGAAAAAAAGGGCAAAACCCTAATCTCACTACCACAAAAAAACACTTTACGCGACGAAATAATTTTGTTGCGCAAAGTACAATTTCGTCGCGCAAAGTTTGCGCGACGAAATTTTGGTCGCGCAAGTTTTGTCACACAAAGATCGTAAAGAAAGGTTTTGCGCGACGAACGATAACAACTTTGCGCGACGAATACTAACGTCGCTCAAAGATACTTTGCGCGACGAATACTATCAACTTTGCGCGACGAATAACATTATTTTGTGTGACGAAAGTTAACGTCACGCAAATACACTTTGCGCAACGAATCCTAATGTCACGCAAATCTTTGCGCGACGAAATATTTAATTTTTTTTAATTTTTGTTTTTTAAAATTTTTTAATTAAAATAAACTAGTTTAATAGTTTGCGCGACGAAATATTTTGTCGCCCAAGGTTTTTGACATTTTGTTTTATTATTTCTCTTATATCAATTTCATTATATTAATTTTTCAAATTTTTACTTTTTAAATTTAATTTAATTTTATGATATTATTTTTTTTAATTACTTTAATTTAAATTGACATATTTAAAATAAAATTACATATGAAAAATAGTGGTCAAATTATCCAATATATATATAATATTCAAAATGTACACATAAATTAACAAAGTACAATAATAAAATCTACAAGCCTATTGTGGTGGTAGTGGCGGAGGATATGTTTCGATAGCGTCCAAATCCTCAACTTTAGCCGTCAAAGTCTCGACGATTCCCACAAAAAAAAAAAACAAATATTGTCAAATAACAACAAAATAACAAAAAATTGGCATAAACTCAAAACTAACTCCAAAAACACATATTAATGAAAAAAAAAATTTAAAGTTTGGAGAGAATATACCTTTTGGCAAGATTTTGAGTGAGTGAGAATGAGAGGGAGAAGTGAGTGTGAGAGAATAGAGAAGATAGTGAGAGAGAGAGATGAAAGAGTGAGTGAGAGTGAGAGATGATGAAAAGAGAGATAAGAGAGTGAGTGAGAGTGAGAGATAGTGAAGAGAGAGATGAGAGATTAAGTGAGAGGAGTGAGTGTGAGAGAAAGGGTAGGATTTGGGGAGAAGGAAAGAGAGAGGAGAGGTAAGAGTAGAAGACATTGAGAAAATGGTGGAGGTGTTATTTTGGTTTTAAAAACCGTATCACTTTGCGATACGAAACAATATATTGGTCGCGCAAAGTCTCGAAAAAAATTTTAAAAAACAATTCCCATTTTTGGTGCACGCCCAAATTTTTAGGGTTTTGCGCGACGAAATTTTGGTCGCTCAAAGTTTTGCGCAACCACAATATTCCCGCTTCCCATTTTTGTTACCCGCCCAAATTTTTTGGGTATACTTTGTGCGACGAACGACTATATATTGGTCCCGCAAAGTCGTAATTTTTTTTTTCAAATTCCCATTTTTGGTACCCGCCAAATTTTTAGAGTATACTTTGCATGACGAACTACTATATATTGGTCGCGCAAAGTTGGAAAAAAAATTTCGCATTTTTGGTACCCGCCCAAATTTTTCGGGTATATTTTGCGCGAACTTTGCGCGACGAACTATATATTCGTCCCGCAAAGTCGTAATTTTTTTATAAAAAAAATTCCCATTTTGGGTACTCGCCAAATTTTTAGAGTATACTTTGCGTGACGAACTACTATATATTAGTCGTGCAAAGTCGTAAAAAAAATTTTAAAATAAATTCGCATTTTTGGTACCCGCCCAAATTTTTAGAGTATACTTTGCATGACGAATTATTATATTGGTCTCGCAAAGTATTAAAAAAAAATTTAAGCTACTAATAAATATATATACTATTCAATTTCTTAAGTGTTATACGTACAAAATAAACAAATTTAATGCTACTCAGCGATCCAACCGTCAAACTTGTTTGTTTATACTTCGAGATCATATACGCCAAAATTCGGAAAAAATAAACATTAAGAGATCAAGTAATGGGACAAAACATTTCGACGGTTATAAAAGAAAAATCAAGATTTAACGGTTATTTCAACTCTGATTTTGATGATTTTTTACAACTACACTCCTTGACCCTATATGAATACAATGACTGCATTCGATCATCAATTTAAAATATTTACACTAGTGGATACCACAAAATCTTATGTTATATTTAATGAAAGTATAAATAAACTCTTAATTGTTAGTGAATATATTGTTTTGATGGCATACACATTCTATGAAACTAGTTTCAACGATCCAACCATCAAACTTGTTTGTTTACACATCGAGATCATATACGCCAAAAATCGGGAATTTTTTTTTTTCAGAGATCAAGTAACGGGACAAAACATTTTGACGGTTATAAACGAAAAATCAAGATTTAACGGTTATTTCAACTCTGATTTTGATGATTTTTTACAGCTACACTCCTTGACCCTATATGAATACAATGACTGCATTCGATCGTCAATTTAAAATATTTACACTAGTGGATACCACAAAATCTTATGTTATATTTAATAAAAGTATAAATAAACTCTTAATTGTTAGTGAATATATTGTTTTGATGGCATACGCATTCTACGAAACTAGTTTCAACGATCCAACCGTCAAACTTGTTTGTTTACACTTCGAGATCATATACACCAAAAATCGGAAAAAATAAACATTCTGAGATTAAGTAATAGGACAAAACTTTTCAACGGTTATAAACGAAAAATCACGATTTAACGGTTATTTCAACTCTGATTTTGATGATTTTTTACAACTACACTCCTTGACCCTATATGAATACAGTGACTTCATTCGATCGTCAATTTAAAATATTTACACTAGTGGATACCACAAAATCTTATGTTATATTTAATGAAAGTATAAATAAACTCTTAATTGGTAGTGAATATATTGTTTTGATGGCATATGTATTCTATGAAACTAGTTTCAACGATACAACCGTCAAATTTGTTTGTTTATACTTCGAGATTGTATACCCTAAAAATCGGAAAAAATAAACATTCAGAGATCACGTAATGGGACAAAACTTTTCGATGGTTATAAACAAAAATCACGATTTAACGGTTATTTTAACTCCGATTTTGATATTTTTTTACAGATACACTCCTTGAACCTATATGAATACAATGACTCAATTTGATCTTCAATTTAAAATATTTACACTAGTGGATACCACAAAATCTTATGTTGTATTTAATGAAAGTATAAATAAACTCTTAATTGTTAGTGAATATTGTTTTGATGGCATATGCATTCTACGAAACTAGTTTCAAAGATCCAACCGTCAAACTTGTTTGTTTATACTTCGAGATCATATACACCAAAAATCGGAAAAAATAAACATTCAGAGATCAAGTAATAAGACAAAACTTTTCGACAGTTATAAACGAAAAATCACGATTTAACAGTTATTTCAATTTCGATTTTGATGATTTTTTACAGCTACACTCCTTGACCCTATATGAATACAATGAACCAATTTGATCGTCAATTTAAAATATAATACATTTAAAATATTATATTTTTCTAACAAAATAATTTTTTTATTTTTTTTACTTTTATTTTTGTAAAGACTTTGCAAGACGAAGTTTAGAAATTCGTCGCGCAAAGTCATGCAAAGATTTTTATAAAAAAATTTATTTTATTTATTTTTGTAAAGACTTTGCGAGACGAAACACACTTCGTTGCGCAAGACTTTGTGCACCGAATTTTATTGTTTCGTCGCGCAAAGTCATGCAAAGATTTTTACAAATAATTTTTTATTTTCTTTATTTTTGTAAAGACTTTACGAGACGAACCACACTTCGTCACGCAAGACTTTGTGCACCGAATTTTATTGTTTCGTCGCGCAAAGTCATCCAAAGATTTTTAAAAATAATTTTTTATTTTGTTTCTTTTTGTAAAGACTTTACAAGACGAACCACACTTCGTCGCGCAAGACTTAATGCACCGAATTTTATTGTTTCGTCGCACAAAGTTATTTTGAGCGACGATGTTTTGTCGTCCCGCAAAGGTTTGTCGCGCAAAGTGACTTTGTGCGACGATTTCTGTTTCGTTGCGCAAAATTTAGTCGCGTAAGAATTTGAGCGATGAAGTTTAATTTTCGTCGCACAAAGTCACTTTGAGCGACGAATTGTGTTTCGTCGCGCAAAATTTGGTCGCGCAAGGAGTTTTTTTTTACTTGTGTCTTGGAATTAATCCCACATAAACCAAAATATCAAACCGAGAAGTGAAAGTTATTAATGAAATTAAGACTTTTTAGTTGCCAAAGTCCTTGAGTTTAGACCTAAATTACATTTTGGTCCTCAAATTAGTAAAATGACTAATGTCAAATTCGCAAAATAGTTGTTGTAGTTCCTCAACTCCACTTTCGTTAGCAGTGTTGGTCTTATCGTCATATTTGTTAAATTTAGGGGTAAATTCAAACCACCATCACTCACACCAGCAACTCCAACCACCACTTTGTACCCAAATTCACCGTTTCCACCATCAGAAGAACAAACAACAAAACCCAATTGCCTTCTTTTGAGTTTTTTTTTAACATACATGTCCCATCAAACATCCAAGTTCACCCCACTAATTTTTTTTTTCAATACCTTAAAATCCAACTATTCCTTTCACAAAAAATGTAAAAAAAATTAAAAGAACAAAGTAAAATTGAAAACTATACCTCCCATGACACACACACACACACACTCTCTCTCTCTCTCTCTCCAGTCCACCAACAACCACCATCCCCTCTCAACTAACTTACCGCAACCACTATCCCCCCTCAATTACTGGCGTGGTTGTCGTTGCACCACAATAGCCACCCAAAAAGTACCCCTCTTCATTTTGTAGCACACACCCCAAACCTGCCACCAAAGACCCCTTATCCCAAGCTTCGCGAACATTCAATTTTTGGCATTTCCTTGGAGAGCGTGACCACCTCTGCACAGTTTTAGCCGCCTTTGTTGGCTCCTTCCTATTCATGTGCACCCTTCCTCTTCTTACGGCATAGAATTTAGCAATCATTCACTGCACCTCATTAATAGTTCTGGGACACATAATTTTCTTATCAAACATAGAAACACACCTTCCTTTCTAGATCCCCAGTAGGTATAGGAAATTTGCAATAAAACTTACTCGTGCTATAAGCCATTCCCCAGCCAAGAATTCGTAGGCCTTATAAACTAGTCATGGAAGTCGATGATCCTTTGATGCTGGATTCTATAGCTGAGCCCACCCCCAAACCAAACACACTTTACCCAACTACGTTGCAAAAATAAAGGCCCCACCTCCTCACATATAGGGCACATCGGTACCTGATTAATTTGTCTTTTGTACAGGACCATATGAATTGGCAAAGAACCCATAGGCACCAGCCACATGAAGTTTTTTAGCTTTGGAATCAAGCTAGAATTCCTAACCACAACCCAACACTCCCTTCGAGTCCTTCTTGAAGTTGAAGGGTTTTAACTCCTAGACTTCAGCCAATGATACCCATGTTTAACTGTATATTTCCATATGACCGCACCATTCTATAGATTTCCTCTCCATTTTTAATTCGCATACTGGAAATAAGTCTTGCTTTATTATCAGAAGATGACTCCTGATACTACTCAAGTCCCAGCTCAACGTAGAAGGATTTATCACAATTGCCACCAGAGCCCCATCGTCTAATGCCCCAAACACAATAGGATGCTATATGGCCCCTAGAACTTTACCACCCACCGGTTCATCCAAATCCTCGCTCTACTCCCATCTAAGATATGCCATTGTGCAACATTTTCTATAACCGTTCTTCCTTCAATAATACTACTCCAAGCTCATGAAGCCATTGATCCCTTGCGAGCTCCCATAAGATCCCCGTTGGTAAAATAAAGGCTTTTCAGCATTCTACCTCAATAAGACTCAAGTTCCTTTAATATGCACCAACACTGTTTTGCCAGCAGCGCCAAATACCTTGCTTTTTTGCAACTCCCAAATCTTTACAACTTACGCAATGAATATGATTTTTCTCATGAGATTTCCCCTAGCAAAAGTCTGCAAATATTTCGTCCAGTTAGTTCCTAACAGAAACCATAAAAGAACTTAAAAACCATCATCGGGTAAATAGGTATGGCATGTGCCATCGATTTTATAAGCACTTCCTTTTTTACTTGGTTTAGAAATTTTTGGTTCCAATTTTGATCCTTCCCCAATACTCTCTCCTTTAAAAACCTCAACGCTTCCCTCTTTGATTTTCCCCGGATAGTTAGGAGGCCAAGGTACTTGTAAGACCCGTGTCTTGGGGAAACAAGAACGGTGAGCAATCCCACATCACTCGGGGAGGGAAATGTGAAGTGCTTTAAATGTGTGGGCACTTCTCTTCCTAGCACGAGGCCTTATGGGAGCTCACTGGCTTATGATTCTTAGGAACTTCAAAGTTAAGCGATTTGGGGGCTAGAGCAATCCCAAAATGGGTGACCCACTGGGAAGTTGCTTGTAAGCTCCAAGAAACAAAACCGTGAGGGCAAAGAGGGGATCCCAAAGCGGACAATATCGTGCTAGGGGAGTCGGGTCGTGACAGTACTTACCTGGATCCTCTGTAACATGTACACCCAGAATTGTTTGTAGCGTTCTCTCATGTCCACCCTAGACCTCTGTTTCCAAAATTGTCTGTAAGGTTGAGTGATGAAAGAATGCAATATTTGCATCACCCTTATTCAACCATTGAACCCTAGACCTCTGTTTCCAAAACGCCTCCTCGTTTGACCATAACTTAGAAACTTCCGCCTTAATCTAACAGATCCTCTCGTGATTTAGCTCCCAATCACTATGTAGGCTCCTCATAGTCCTCATGAGGTCATCAATTCTCTTTCTATTGAGTGCGGCAGTGAGTAACATTATTTTTCCGCCCTATACACTTTTTATATGATTCCCAACATCTTTTTCCTAACTTTTGTCCACTACTACCCTACACTATGGATCTCTTACCCAATATAACTCAAACTTGAACAGCTTCCTTCCCCTCCCATGACTCGGACTTGCACAAGTTTACATCCAGTCACCGCACGATGTCGCTTCTAGTATTTTTGACTGCTCAATAGAGAACTTTCAACTACGTAAATTCAGATAACCTTTCAATTTTGAGCTCCAACTCAGTTTCTGGCCCTCCAATCGTGATAGCCAGAAATCCAATGACAACAACTCTTTGACATTGATGCTCACTCTAAAGTGCATAAAATCCTAAGGGCCTCTAAACCATAGATCTTCAACTTCAATCACATGCCCTAGCTTTTCTCCTATCTCTATGACAAAATGGTTTGACAACAAATGTTAACAGTTCACATGTTGTGAATGGACATTAGCACTTATACATCATTTATTTGATCCATTTGAAACCATTTGAATGTCCATTTGACTCCTCTTTTGATGATTGCATAACCTTCACATGAAGTCTACTATCCCAAAATAGACATAAACCCCTTGCATATCCAACTGATTCCAAAAAAACCTCCGCATTGAGTCTCATAGTCTCTTGCACAAGAGTTGTTGAAGGAAATGTAGATTTGGCAAAACCAATCTTCCAGTAAAATAACGAGCACCCAATTTCATTTTCTTGATGATAAAAGCAGCAGTAATTGGAACCAATTGGTCCTCTTGAGTTTTGGTTTGAGAAACTAGTATTTGCACAAAACACTCATTCCTTAGTGTTTTTTTATTTGGCATGGAGCATTCCTTATGATTTTTGAATTTCTTGGATTAATACCCAATGTCCTTTTTTATGGATATTTAACACCCAGAGGCTCCATGGATATTTCATCCAAATAATGTTTTCCATCCAAAATAGATTCATCATCTAGTTAAAACTTATAAGGTTTATACCTGATGGATTTCTCATCGAACTAAAATTTGTGAGTTTCTCACCCAATAATAGATTTATCAATCAAAGGATTTGATTGAGGGTTAAACACCCATGACTTAGATTAAGGGTTCAACACTCATGCATGGAAGCATGTGATGATCAAGAGGATTTCTCAAGAATTTAGAGGAGATATATTTGAAGAGATGCGACAACAGCTGGCTCGTTGGTTGTCTTTTTTGGCTTATTCATTCTCACACTCTTAGATTTGGACGAGAAGAACCTTAGCTTGATGAGCCTATATATACTAGCAAATTTAAGGAACAAACACACAACTTTTCTTTCTAAAAAAGACTTCAAACTCAATCCCGTTGAACTCAACTATTTTTCATTTTTATTAGGATTTACAGTCGACAACTCCTGAGTTATCTTTTGATTTTATTGCTCAGCCAACACTTGGTATGATTCTTAGTTGCTCTACCAACACTTGGTACATACCTATAAGTTTATAAACTGTTCATTTATCATTTTGCATTTGTTAAATCTCATATCGGACTAGAAAACAACAAAATGTGCAGCAAAACTACAACAAAACCCTTTGCACCATCACATTAGTAAAATATTGAAGTCTTTAATTGTACAAGACATTAAAAGAATTAATCTGAGTAAGTTTTCGACTTGGAGCACAATGGCATGATTAGAAATTAAGATTTTGAGCGCAAATATTTAATATTTCATATAACATATCAACTAATCAACTTTCTATTGGGATTAGCCAAGCACAAATAATGGCATACATATCTAACAAACCATCTAGATCACTCTAAGACCCATTACTTGGGCTTTAAGCAATCTATCTGCTTAGTTTGATTCAACAAATAGAAAATACAATATACAACAAAGGTTCAAAGCACATTCTACCAACTCTTTTTGGGGTGAACACTATTAATATTATGAGCACTTACACAATTACGGGGCATATGCGTATCTTCTAGTCTTTTCTAGCTTTTGATTTTATGACAATTGTCCAGCCGACTCGCTGCACAATCGTAGCCCTTATGTTCTTTATTTCTTAGGTGCTTTAATGGGATATGCAATTATGTTTTTAAAGAGGTTTTTCTATTTTTAATTTATAGGGCGTATGTTTACCTTATAAGGAATGCTTATTGGTGACATTATTAATTTCTTTATGAAATACAAAGCTAGTATGATCTTCTTTGCACCAAACACATATTTTTTTTACCTCATTTGACAAATGTTGTGATGTGGCGGTAAGATGACTTGTTATATAATAATTGTAGTTAGTTGTTGATTAAGTCATCGAATCTAACACGAAACTACATTGTTGTTATCTTTGCAGTTAATTTTAATTTAATTTCTTCATTTTAGGCCCACAAAAGAAAAAACCGTTCTCATCGAGTTTGAGACAAAGTCAAGAAGTTCTAGAAGTAGATGATGAACCACCAGTTGATTAACAAGCACCTCCATTTCCACTGAGTGCGGCAGTGAGTAATATTACTTACATCTATGTGTATATCTAGGGCTACATGATGATGTATTGGAGGATTTGTATGATTTAGTTGGATGGATTCAATGGCTACACCGTCACCTTGAACAATGTGGGTTATGATGAGTTGGTAGTCAAAAAGACGGATGAAAAATTGTTTGTCTTTTCTTCTTTGTGGTTGCTCGGGTGGAAGAGGTTCTTGATCTCGTTCATTATTAGTGGTAAGGTGGTTGCACAAAAAGGGATGGTACATTAATATTGGTTTGGTAGTGATTGGAATAATATTGTTGGTTGGATATGGAGTCGTTGCAATCCATTTTATTGAGGACATGGCTGGGTAGATGCTTTATATTTGTCAAATGCCTCGGTTACAACAGTTGGACATTGGTATCACCATTTCAAAACAAAGAAAGTGGTTTGTAGTGTTTTGGTTATACTTAAGCACCATTATTAGTTGAATGCCCAATTTAACTACTATAGGTATATACTACATTTTTTAAGTCATAGATTTTTAATGACATAAATCATTGTTTATAATTGTTTTTTTAATTTGAACATGTCAAAAGGTTTTGTAATATGACATTATTTAAAGGCATGATTGACTCATCCAAGCCCAAGAGAGAGTGTGTCAAGTGCAGAAGTATCAAATGTTATAAGTTTCTATTATCTACCACTATTATTTTAGTTTATACTGTTTATGTGTAACAAGAATATGTAGCGTTTCCAAGAATGGGAAAACAAAGAAAGGAAAATGCTCCATAATGAACGTTGGGCATGTATACTAGTTCTAAAATACAATATACAACCAAGGTACAATGAACATGCTACAAACTCTTTTTCGGGTAAACACTATTAATATTATGAACACTTGCACATTTTCGGGGCATATGCGTATCTTCTAGTCTTTTCTAGCTCTTGATTTTATGACAATTGTCCAGCTGACTCGCTGCACAATCGTAGCACTTATGTTCTTTATTTCTTAGGTGCTTTAATGGGATATGCAATTATGTTTTTAAAGAGGTTTTTCTATTTTTAATTTATAAGGCGTATGTTTACCTTATAAGGAATACTTATTGGTGACACTATTAATTTCTTTGTGAAATACAAAGCTAGTATGATCTTCTTTGCACCAAACACATTTTTTTTTTATACCTCATTTGACATATGTTGTGATGTGGCGGTAAGATGACTTATTATCTAATTATTGTAGTTAGTTGTTGATTAAGTCATCGAATCTAACATGAAACTACATTGTTGTTATCTTTGCAGTTAAATTTAACTTAATTTCTTCATTTTAGGCCCACAAAAGAAAAAACCGTGCCCATCGAGTTTGAGACAAAGTCCAGAAGTTATAGAAGCAGATGATGAATCACCAGTTGATCACTAAGCACCTCCATTTCCATTGAGTGCTGTAGTGAGTAACATTACTTACATCGATGTTTATATCTAGGGTTACATAGTGATGTATTGGAGGATTTGTATGAATTAATTGGATGGATTATGTGGCTGCAACGTCACCTTGACCACTGTTGGTTATGATGAGTTGGTAGTCAAAAAGACGGATGAAAAATGGTTTGTCTTTTCTTCTTTGTGGTTGCTTGTTAAGCTCATAATTTCATACATATACATGCCCAATTTACTTACTTCTTTTGCTTAGTTCCTATAATTCTAAGTTATTTCCCTCCCTTTGTGTGTTTTGTAGGCCAATAGAGCAAGAGAGCATAATTCATGCAATTCAAGCATGTTAAGGCCTAATTTGGATGAATGGAAGAAGAGCTTAAAAGACAAACTCATTTTGGCTACAGCCCCCTGCCAGTCCAGTTCCGTAGGTCATATTGCAAGCTTTGTTTCAGCAACCTACACAGCTCGGATGAGGCAGTATTCTTCATGAAAGTTGTTCCAATGGGTGTGTACTATAACATATCCAAAATTCAGCCCCATTGGATAAATATGGAGTCTGTTACCTAGCAAACACAGAGCCATGCTCAGGATGGATTTTATCAGCGCGCAAAATGAGTTAGCAATTTGTTTTGGCCTTAACTTCCTCCTCCGACCTTGGATTGGCCCAAATGATATATGGCTGGAAAGAAGACATTCTGAACTTCAATTTCGAGTGCTTAAAGTCCTAATTTGATTAAGAGAAGCCCAATTTGTAAGCCCTTGAAGTTGCTGGTTATGCTGACCTCAGCATGTGCTGGTTGGATGCTTGGTCATGGTGAGCTAGGTATGAGCTATCATTTCTGGTTGGAAGCTTGGTCATGGTGACATGAAGATGAGCTAGGGCTGCTGGTGGGATCTATTGGTGAAGTGCATCAACCAATTCAGATTTTATAATGCAAGTGTTGTATGCATTAGTGAAGTGCATCAACCAATTCATCTTTTATAATGCAAGTGTTGTATGCATTAGCCATATTGAATTCAGATTTGTCACTCCCCTCTCCCTATAAATACCACATCCATTCCACATTCAAGACACAACAAATCCTGAGATTCACAACCCCCACAATTCACTCCAACCATCCTCAAACACTCTCAAAATCCCAAACACTCCAACAATCACCAAAACAACTCCAGCAAACCTCTCTTCCATTTCCCTACGAATTTCATCTTCCTTAGCCATCACCACTCACTCAAACTCATCCCAAATCACCTCCATATCCTTCATACATCTTTCTAGAAGTGGGGAAGCTCTTGGAGAAGCATTAGAAGTGGAGAAGCACTTGGAGAAGCCTTGGACACCACAAGAACTTCAGAAAAAGGGTTTTTCTACTCTTATTGTATTCATTATGTTTTCTCATTTCTGTTCAAGTCTCTTTTCCATTATGAGTAGCTAAATCCATAACTAGGGCTTCGATGTAACCTAACATGAATATTCTGGGTTTATAAGTTTGGAGTTTCAAGTTTGATTCATGATTCATGTTCTTATTCATTATGCTTATAAGTTAACATGCTTGTTTGAATGATTGATCACCATTAGAACTTGTTTGTTAACTATCTTGGTTTGAATTAAGAGTATACACCATGCTTTAATTCGAATTGAACTATGAATAGGAAGAGTATGTATGGACATTCGACAACAGGGATTAGATACATACTTGGTTGTTTAAAATGTTCTTCTATGCTTAATGGGTTCCTAATGCTTAATTTTAGGTTAGACAACAAATGATCAAATTAGGGAATTAGGAACACAAGGTTAGGACCAAACACCATGGCCTAATCATACTTTAGCTAGAATCAATCTTTGAATCTGAATTAGACTTGTTACTTGAATCTTTATAACCCAGAATTGAATTGTTATGGTGATTCGAATGCCCTAGTCTCAAAATCTGTTTTCCAACTCTTAAAACCACTCTTTGTTACATTTGTTTACTTGTTTTTGTTTGCAATTTCATTTTGCTTCTTTTGTTCAACAATCACAACCACTCTTGTTTTAAATTCTGTTTTAGACATAACCTCCTACTTTCTTGAATTTGGTAATCTAAGTACATAACTAGTTTTAACTTCTCAGTCTTCGTGGGTACGACCTCGTACTTGTCTTGCTATATTACTAATTGCCCCGTACAATTGCGAGTTAACATAATATTAACAACAAATTTTGGCGCCGTTGCCGGGGACTGAACGAAAGTTCTTCCCTGGTTATGTGCCCAAGGTTACCCTATTCTTTTTAGTGTTTCTAATTAATCTAATTTTCTGTTTCAAGTAGTTTATGTCTAAAAATCCATTACTTGAACAAGTGAGGTCTTCGTTCCAACGTTCTAGATCTTTGAACGCAGGACCATCATTGCAACCCAGACGAGTGACCTCTGAAATTCAGAATCGTCTAGAAAGGGAGTTGTCAACTGCAAAAGAGCAAGCTCTTGCTACATTTACAAGTCTTGCTCTCCACACTGAACTTCCCGGTTCTTCACTTTCAAATTCGGAAGCAAGTTCAGACCAAGAAGAAGAAGAAATGATGGCTGCCATTGAGTTCATGGGAGAACTTGATATCCCAACAATTCCAGCATCTCCTTCAAGCATTTTGCTGCCCACTGTAGCTCGAAATTATGAGCTTAAATCTTCTCATCTTAATATGCTGCCTTCCTTTTATGGTTTACCTAATGAAGATCCATTGACTCATATAAAGGATATTTTTAATGTTGTGAGTTCTTTTCCCTTGACAGGTGTGACAGAAGATCAACTTCGAATGAGAGTGTTTCCATACACTTTAAAGGATAAGGCGAAGTATTGGTTGAATTCTTTGAAGCCTGGTTCACTCACTACATGGTCTGCCATTCAAAAGAAGTTCCTGGAAAAATACTTCTCCACGCAAAAGACCGACATGCTTAGGGACAAGATCTTGTTATTTGCACAGCAAGATGATGAATCGTTTTGTGAAGCATGGGAGAAATTCAATGGGTTGCTCAACCAATGTCCTCATCATGGGATTCCATTGAAGCTTCAAATGCGTATGTTTTATAAAGGACTAACCCCTTCTAGTCATAATATAGTCACCAATTTTGCAGGTGGTTCTTTTAAAACCAAAACTCCAGAAGAAACGTACGAACTCTTTGAGGAGATAGCAATGGAGACCCAACATACGGATACAAGAGGTAAACGTGTTATTAGTGGTTCTAATGATGCTTCTAGTGTGCAGATTTCAAAACTGGAACAAAAGCTAGATGCTCTTCTTGCATTAAACTCAAGAAGCCCTCCGAAGGAAGTGTGTAGCATTTGTGAATCTCATGACCATGCTACCACAGCTTGTCCACTTGGGGCTGGATATCCAGAATTTGTGCAAGAGCAAGCTAAGTTGGTAAATTCCTACAACCAAGGTCCAAGAAATGATCCATACTCTCAAAGTTATAATCCAGGTTGGAGGAATCATCCAAACTTTTCATGGAGAAATACCCAGAATCAAGCAAATCCCCCTTCATTCCAAAGGCCACAACAATCATCATCATCATTGGAAGATATAGTGAAGCAGATGGCAATCAACCAATCCAATTTTCAGCAAACTACACAAGCTGCCATCTCCAAATTGGAAGTCCAATTAGGCCAAATAGCTGCTGAAATAACTCAAAGAGTGCCTGGGAAATGGCCAAGCCAAACTGAGATCAATCCAAAGAACCCAGAAGCCAAGGCCATTCATGTGCTCAGATCAGGTAAGATCATTGATAATAAAGATGATTCTAATCTTTCAAATGATGTTGTGATTGTAGAAAATGAAGAGGAGGAGACCATGGCCACGGAAGGAGAACAACTCAAAACTTCTCAATCTGCTCCTAAGGCCAAATCAGATTCTCAGAAATCCGATCAATTCCAATTGCATAAAAGGGATGACAAATTTGTGCCACCACATCTTCAAGAAGATAGATACGTGCCACCCGCTCCATATGTTCCACAGATTCCATTTCCAGGCCGTCTTAAGAAAGCAAAGCAAGATAAGGCTTTTAAAGAGATTTATGATATTTTGAGTAAAGTTAATATCAATTTGCCTTTGCTTGATCTTATTGAACAGATTCCTGCATATGGAAAATTCATCAAGGACTTGAAAACTCACAAGCTCAATTTCGCTCCAAATGAAGGAGTAAAGCTCGACCAGAATGTAAGTGCTGTATTGCAAAGGAAGCTTCCACCAAAACTAGATGATCCTGGCAGCTTTGACATTCCCATTAACATTGGAGGCAAGAAGGTTGGAAGAGCCATGTTGGACTTGGGAGCAAGCATCAATGTTTTGCCATATTCAGTTTATCAAGAGCTTGGCTTAGAAGGGATGAAGAAGACTTCAATGCGACTTGAACTAGCTGATCATTCTATAAAATATCCAAAAGGTATTGTAGAAGATATTCTAGTTCAAGTTAATACACTAATTCTCCCTGCTGATTTTGTAGTGATGGACATGGAAGACAATCCAAATGGAGATCGTGTTGATCCCATTCTCCTAGGCAGGCCATTCATGGCCACTGCAGACACAATCATCAAAGTGAAAGATAGCACTCTCTCCATGACTGTTTTGGGTGAAACTGTTGAATTTAAAATGCTTAATGCTCTATCTCAACCTTCTATCTCTCTTGATTCTTGCTTTTCAATTGATGTTGTGGATCATGAGGTTTCTTCCAAAATTTTGCAGAGCAAGTCTAATGATGCTCTAGAAGCTGTCTTAACACAAGAAGAGGAAGATCTTTGTGAACCGGAGTTCCAAGAAGTGGTGGCTGCCTTAGAAGTGTTTCCGCCATACCCACCATCCTTTAGGCCACCAATCGAGCCTCTTGGACCATCATCCACGAAATTGGAGCCATCCATTGTCATCCCACCAAAGCTAGAACTTAAACCTCTTCCCAATAATCTTAAATATACATATTTGGGTGCTAACGAAACTCTCCCTGTTATAATTGCTGCAGGTCTCTCCTCACATGAAGAAGAGAGCTTAATTAAAGTTCTAAAAGAGCATAAAACAGCCATTGGGTGGACCATAGCAGACATCAAAGGAATTAGTCCAAGCATGTGCATGCACCGGATTTTAATGGAAGAAGACAGCAAACCATCTCGTGATGCCCAAAGGAGGCTAAATCCCAACATGAAAGAGGTGGTTAGAGCTGAAGTTTTAAAGCTACTCGATGTAGGAATCATCTACCCAATTTCAGATTCTAAGTGGGTGAGCCCTGTGCAAGTTGTTCCAAAGAAGTCCGGAATCACCGTTGTGAAGAATGAGAAGAATGAGCTAGTTCCTACACGAACTGTCACTGGTTGGAGAGTTTGCATTGATTACAGGAAGTTGAACACATCCACTAGAAAAGATCATTTCCCCTTGCCTTTTATTGATCAAATGCTTGAACGTTTATCTGGCCATGCTTACTATTGTTTTCTTGATGGTTTTTCAGGTTATAATCAAATTCCCATTGCTCCGGAAGACCAAGAGAAAACCACATTCACATGCCCATTTGGTACGTTTGCTTATAGAAGGATGCCATTCGGTTTGTGCAATGCCCCAGCAACTTTCCAAAGATGCATGATGTCAATCTTTTCAGATATGGTGGAACGATTCATTGAGGTATTTATGGATGATTTTTCAGTTTTTGGTTCCTCTTTTGATAATTGTCTTCACCATTTGTCTCTAGTGCTTAAAAGATGCCAGGAAACAAATCTGATTTTGAATTGGGAGAAGTGTCACTTCATGGTGAGACAAGGCATTGTGCTAGGCCATGTGATTTCAAGCAAGGGAATCGAAGTGGATAAAGCCAAGATCGATCTCATCTCAAATCTTCCACCCCCTACCTCTGTTAAAGGAATTAGAAGCTTTCTAGGTCATGCTGGATTCTATAGAAGGTTCATCAAAAATTTCTCAAGCATTACAAGGCCATTGTGTAATCTCCTTGCTAAGGATGCTGTTTTTGAGTTTAATGAAGCTTGCATGGAAGCTTTTTCTACCTTGAAGAGGGAGCTAACTTCAGCCCCTATTATCATAGCTCCGGATTGGTCTTTACCATTTGAAATAATGTGTGATGCCTCTGACTTTGCTATTGGTGCAGTTTTAGGTCAAAAGAAGAACAAGCTGCCCCATGTGATTCATTATGCTAGCCGGACCTTGAATGATGCTCAAATCAACTACTCCACAACAGAGAAGGAGTTGCTTGCTGTGGTTTTTGCTTTAGAAAAATTTCGTTCTTACCTTGTTGGTTCTAAAGTAATTGTTTATTCTGACCATGCAGCCCTTAGATACTTGCTCACTAAGAAGGATGCCAAACCACGCTTGATTAGATGGATTCTCTTGCTGCAAGAATTCGATTTGGAGATTCGAGATAAGAAGGGATGTGAGAATGTGGTAGCTGATCATTTGAGCAGAATTGTGGTTGAAGAAAAAGGAGGAGCTGTGCTACCCTTGAATGAGACTTTCCCTGATGAACAACTATATGCTGCCCAAGTCAAAGAGCCATGGTATGCTGATTTTGTTAATTATCTTGCTTGTGGTGTTCTTAGAAATGATCTAACTTCTCAGGATAAGAAGAAGTTCTTTTCCATGGTGAAACATTATGTATGGGATGAACCTTTCTTATTCAAGCATTGCCCGGATCAACTCATCAGAAGATGTGTTCCAGAAGAAGAGCAAGAAAGCATACTTAGGCATAGCCACGAATTGGCCTGTGGAGGTCACTTTGGAGCTAAGAAAACAGCACTTAAAATTCTGCAATCTGGTTTCTTTTGGCCCACTCTATTTAAAGATGCATTTAATTTTTGTGTTAAGTGTGATAGGTGCCAAAGGATGGGGAACATAAGTCGCAGGAATGAAATGCCATTGAATAACATACTTGTTGTGGAGCTCTTCGATGTGTGGGGTATTGATTTCATGGGACCATTCCCATCTTCCTTTGGTTATACTTACATACTTGTTGCTGTTGATTATGTGTCTAAATGGGTGGAAGCCATAGCCACCAAAACCAATGATTATAAGGTGGTGCTGAAGTTCTTGAAGGATAATATTTTCACAAGGTTTGGTACTCCAAGGGCTGTCATTAGTGATGGAGGCAGCCACTTCTGTAACAAGCCATTCGAAGCACTCATGAAGAAGTACAACATCACCCATCGAGTCTCTACACCATATCATCCACAAACTTCTGGTCAAGTGGAAATAAGCAATAGAGAAATTAAGCACATCCTGGAGAAGGTGGTGAACAATACAAGGAAAGATTGGGCAGCTAAGCTCAATGATTCATTATGGGCTTATAGGACTGCATATAAGACTCCCATTGGAATGAGCCCTTATCGTCTTGTGTTTGGGAAAGCTTGTCACCTGCCAATGGAGCTTGAACACAATGCTTTTTGGGCCATCAAGAAGTTAAATTTTGATCTAGACAAGGCAGGCTATGCAAGAAAGTTTCAGCTCAATGAATTGGAAGAAATTAGACATGAGTCTTATGAGAATGCAAAGCTTTACAAAGAACGAACCAAGAGTTACCATGACAGAAACATTCAACGGAAAGAGTTCTCCAAAGGTATGTCAGTTCTTTTGTTTAACTCACGTTTGCGTCTCTTTCCAGGAAAATTGAAGTCTAGATGGCAAGGCCCATTCACCGTGGTCAATGTTTCTCCCTATGGAGCTGTGGAGATTCAAAACCCTAAAGATGGCTCGACTTTCAAAGTAAATGGACAACGTTTAAAGCCATTCTATGAGGGAGTTTCAGCTGGCATCCAAACTGGCCATGTGGTAGATCAACTTCCCTTCGTACCATCAACTTAGCTGATTGCACAATGTCTTGCCAAGACAGTAACTAAGGCGCTTCTTGGGAGGCAACCCATGTGTTCAAGAAGAAGGTGCTTGGTAGCAATCGACCTAATCGTATCAAGGGGGAGCATTTCAATCCTTTCTCTTTACTTGTTATTATTTTAAATTTCTGTTTTTTTTTTTTTATAAAAATTTAAAAAAAATAAATAAAATTTAAAAATTTAAAAAGATTTTTCATATGAGCTAACTTATGGTAACTCCAGTGAGCACTTCCGTCAATACAGTGTCTAGGAGTTCTTTAGGCGACACCTTCGGTGTCTAAGAAGTTTGGGTTTTAAGCGGGACCATTGTGACCCCTCCAACCTTCCCGGATCCCCTGGCTGTGTTTTCTGAGGCCCTTAACTGGTCATCCATGAGTTGCTTATATATTCATTTTTTTTATTTTTTATTTTTCCTAAACCTTCTTCTAAACTTTTCCCTTTATCATTTGTTTGTTCTCAATCATCTTTTGTATGCTTTCACATTGAGGACAATGTTCAATTCAGGTCTGGGGGGAAGGTTTTCAATTTCAATTTTCTTATCCATTTGTGTTTTCAATTTTCGTTCTCTTGTCACTATTTTTTTTTTTTTTTTAAAGAATGTCATACAATCAATGCTATGGAGCTGCTATTTGAGGTTTTCATATCAGAATTTTGCACTTCACAAAGCTTTTGCTCTTAGAATTCTGGTGGCTAAAGTACCACGCTCAAATTCTTGAAGGAAAATAGTGGAGACTACCCTAGTGAGCTATATCGAGCCTAATTGCTTTCTTGAGAGGGTTTAAAGTGTTCTATTTCTCATCCATACTTATTTTCTTCAATTCACTCTAATTGATCTCATTATTCCATTTTGATTGAATACTAAGGATGATTCTCTTTTTCAGATATCATGTGCTTGCTCTCATTCATGAATGAACTCATTGAAGTGATGCTAGGCTATGTGTGCATAACCATTCTATGTGCTTTCTTTTCACCCTACCTATATGTGTGTTCCATCAACCCTCTTGAAGCCAAACACTTAAAGCCTTTTCTTCTATCACCCTCATCATTTCCCTACCTTTGTATCTCAATCTGAGATACTTGACCTATTGTAGCCATACCCTATAGCTTAGAAATATACCAAGGTGTGCCAAGATAAAGTTTGAAGCAAGGAAGTTGCAGCCATGTACCTAAATAAAGATGATGTGAATCTGTGCAATGAAGTTAATGAAGATGCAGATCAAATCAACGAAGATGAAAGTGTTTCGATTTGATCTAAGTGTGAAAAATAAAGTCTATGCCAGGAGATACCATGAAGTTTGCTGCCATGCCAATCTAAATCAATGATGCCTTGCAGATTAATGAAGCATGCAACCTTGGTATGTTCTTAAGTTATTTGTTTTTCCTTCCAATTCTTCCATTTCCCCTAAACCTTAGCCTTTCATTACAACATTGTGAAAGACCTAGCTGATCTTTGAGGATGTATTCATGGGTGCTGGTAAGTATGTGTGTATCTCTATTCTTAGTATTTAATTCCTTTCATGAGATCTAACCAAATTTGTGCTTCTATTTCATACACTCACTTATGCTTTCTTGAGAGAATTAAAACATAGGTTCTGAGTGATTGAGTGTTATCTGTGAGAATTAGAGTCGAAGCATGTTCTCTATTCAAGGTTTGAGTGTGCTTGCTTTGAAACTGTGTGCCTTTGAGCTATAGCTTCCACTTGTACACACTGATTGATGACCTATCTTGGCAACTCTATGGTGTTGGAGGTATGACTAAAACTTTCTTTCATTTTCATTGGTTGATTTCAAAGTTGTTTTTCTAACCATTTTGTTTTGTAGAGTTAGAAAAACGTTTGTGGGTATCGTATCTGTTAAACCCTCAGGAGACACAACTCCTCCTACTAGGGATGCCTAGAGGTTTAAAGGCTTGTTGCATACGCTCAATGCAATCGAGTTACCTACGAAAGTGGTCTAGTTAACTTCTTGTTTTGTTTTTATCTTTGTTTCTCTTTTGTTTTGCTCGAGGACTAGCAAAATCTAAGTTTGGGGGTGTGTTAAGCTCATAATTTCATACATATACATGCCCAATTTACTTACTTCTTTTGCTTAGTTCCTATAATTCTAAGTTATTTCCCTCCCTTTGTGTGTTTTGTAGGCCAATAGAGCAAGAGAGCATAATTCATGCAATTCAAGCATGTTAAGGCCTAATTTGGATGAATGGAAGAAGAGCTTAAAAGACAAACTCATTTTGGCTACAGCCCCCTGCCAGTCCAGTTCCGTAGGTCATATTGCAAGCTTTGTTTCAGCAACCTACACAGCTCGGATGAGGCAGTATTCTTCATGAAAGTTGTTCCAATGGGTGTGTACTATAACATATCCAAAATTCAGCCCCATTGGATAAATATGGAGTCTGTTACCTAGCAAACACAGAGCCATGCTCAGGATGGATTTTATCAGCGCGCAAAATGAGTTAGCAATTTGTTTTGGCCTTAACTTCCTCCTCCGACCTTGGATTGGCCCAAATGATATATGGCTGGAAAGAAGACATTCTGAACTTCAATTTCGAGTGCTTAAAGTCCTAATTTGATTAAGAGAAGCCCAAGTTGTAAGCCCTTGAAGTTGCTGGTTATGCTGACCTCAGCATGTGCTGGTTGGATGCTTGGTCATGGTGAGCTAGGTATGAGCTATCATTTCTGGTTGGAAGCTTGGTCATGGTGACATGAAGATGAGCTAGGGCTGCTGGTGGGATCTATTGGTGAAGTGCATCAACCAATTCAGATTTTATAATGCAAGTGTTGTATGCATTAGTGAAGTGCATCAACCAATTCATCTTTTATAATGCAAGTGTTGTATGCATTAGCCATATTGAATTCAGATTTGTCACTCCCCTCTCCCTATAAATACCACATCCATTCCACATTCAAGACACAACAAATCCTGAGATTCACAACCCCCACAATTCACTCCAACCATCCTCAAACACTCTCAAAATCCCAAACACTCCAACAATCACCAAAACAACTCCAGCAAACCTCTCTTCCATTTCCCTACGAATTTCATCTTCCTTAGCCATCACCACTCACTCAAACTCATCCCAAATCACCTCCATATCCTTCATACATCTTTCTAGAAGTGGGGAAGCTCTTGGAGAAGCATTAGAAGTGGAGAAGCACTTGGAGAAGCCTTGGACACCACAAGAACTTCAGAAAAAGGGTTTTTCTACTCTTATTGTATTCATTATGTTTTCTCATTTCTGTTCAAGTCTCTTTTCCATTATGAGTAGCTAAATCCATAACTAGGGCTTCGATGTAACCTAACATGAATATTCTGGGTTTATAAGTTTGGAGTTTCAAGTTTGATTCATGATTCATGTTCTTATTCATTATGCTTATAAGTTAACATGCTTGTTTGAATGATTGATCACCATTAGAACTTGTTTGTTAACTATCTTGGTTTGAATTAAGAGTATACACCATGCTTTAATTCGAATTGAACTATGAATAGGAAGAGTATGTATGGACATTCGACAACAGGGATTAGATACATACTTGGTTGTTTAAAATGTTCTTCTATGCTTAATGGGTTCCTAATGCTTAATTTTAGGTTAGACAACAAATGATCAAATTAGGGAATTAGGAACACAAGGTTAGGACCAAACACCATGGCCTAATCATACTTTAGCTAGAATCAATCTTTGAATCTGAATTAGACTTGTTACTTGAATCTTTATAACCCAGAATTGAATTGTTATGGTGATTCGAATGCCCTAGTCTCAAAATCTGTTTTCCAACTCTTAAAACCACTCTTTGTTACATTTGTTTACTTGTTTTTGTTTGCAATTTCATTTTGCTTCTTTTGTTCAACAATCACAACCACTCTTGTTTTAAATTCTGTTTTAGACATAACCTCCTACTTTCTTGAATTTGGTAATCTAAGTACATAACTAGTTTTAACTTCTCAGTCTTCGTGGGTACGACCTCGTACTTGTCTTGCTATATTACTAATTGCCCCGTACAATTGCGAGTTAACATAATATTAACAACATTGCTCGGGTGGAAGAGGTTCTTGATCTCATTTATTATTAGTGATAAGGTGGTTGCACCAAAAGGGATGGTACATCAATATTGTTTTGGTAGTGATTGGAATAATATTGTTGGTTGGATATGGAGTCGTTGCAATCCGTTTAATTGAGGACATGGCAGGGTAGATGCTTTTTATTTTGTCAGATGCCTCGGTTACAACAGTTGGGCATTGGTATCACCATTTCGAAACAAAGAAAGTGGTTTGTGGTGTTCTGGTTATACTTAAGTACCATTATTAGTTGAATGCCCAATTTAACTACTATAAGTATGTACTACATTTTTTAAGTAATAGATTTTTAACGACATAAATCATTTTTTATAATTGTTTTTTAAATTTGAACATGTCAAAAGGTTTTATAATATGACATTAATTGAAAAGCATGATTGACGCATCCATGCCCAAGAGAGAATGTGTCAAGTGCAAAAGCATCAAATGTTATAAGTTTCTATTATTTACCGCTATTATTTTAGTTTATACTATTTATGTGTAACAAGAATATGAGTCACTCCCAAGAAGGGGAAAACAATGGAAGGAAGATGCTCCATAATGAACGTTGGGCATGTATACTAGTTCTAAAATACAATATACAACCAAGGTACAATGCACACGCTACCAACTCTTTTTCAGTTAAACACTGTTAATATTATGAACACTTGTACAATTTCGAGGCATATGCGTATCTTCTAGTCTTTTCCAGCTTTTGATTTTATGACAATTGTCCAGCCGACTCGCTCCACAATCGTAGCCCTTATGTTCTTTATTTCTTAGGTGCTTTAATGGGATATGCAATTGTGTTTTTAAAGATGTTTTTCTATTTTTAATTTATAGGGCGTATGTTTACCTTATAAGGAATGCTTATTTGTGACATTATTAATTTCTTTGTAAAATACAAAGCTAGTATGATATTCTTTGCACCAAACACATATTTTTTTTACCTCATCTGACATATGTTGTGATGTGGCGGTAAGATGACTTGTTATATAGTAATTGTAGTTAGTTGTTGATTAAGTCATCGAATCTAACATGAAACTATATTGTTGTTATCTTTGCAGTTAATTTCAACTTAATTTCTTCATTTTTAGGCTCACAAAAGAAAAAACCGTGCCCATCAAGTTTGAGACAAAGTCAAGAAGTTCTAGAAGTAGATGATGAACCACCAGTTGATCAACAAGCACCTCCATTTCCACTGAGTGCGGTAGTAAGTAATATTACTTACATCTATGTGTATATCTAGGGCAACATGGTGATGTATTGGAGGATTAGTATGAATTAGTTGGATTGATTCTATGGCTGCACCGTCACCTTGACCACTGTGGGTTATGATGAGTTGGTAGTCAAAAAAACGGATGAAAAATTGTTTGTCTTTTTTTCTTTGTGGTTGCTCAGGTAAAAGAGGTTCTTGATCTCATTCATTATTAGTGGTAAAGTGGTTACACCAAAAGGGATGGTACATCAATATTGTTTTGGTAGTTATTGGAATAATATTGTTAGTTGGATATGGAACTGTTGCAATCATTTTATGGAGGACATGGGTGGATAGATGCTTTGTATTTTTCAGATGTCTCGGTTACAACAGTTGGGTATTGGTATCGGCATTTCAAAACAAAGAAAGTGGTTTGTAGTGTTCTGGTTATACTTAAGCACCATTTATTAGTTGAATGCCCAATTTAACTACTATAGGTATATACTACATTTTTTAAGTAATATATTTTTAATGACATAAATCATTGTTTATAATTGTTTTTTTAATTTGAACATGTCAAAAGGTTTTGTAATAAGACATTAATTTAAAGGCATGATTGACGCATCCAGGCCCAAAAGAGAGTGTGTCAAGTGCAGAAGCATCAAATGTTGTACGTTTCTATTATATACCACTATTATTTTAGTTTATACTGTTTATGTGTAACAAGAATATGCGGCATTCCCAAAAAGGGAAAAACAAATAAACGAATATGCTCCATAATGAACGTTGGGCATGTATACTAGTTTTAAAATACAATATACAAACAAGGTACAATGCACATGCTACCAACTCTTTTTCGGGTAAACACTATTAATATTATGAACACTTGCACAATTTCGGGGCATATGCGTATCTTCTTATCTTTTCTAGCTTTTGATTTTATGACAATTGTCCAGCAGACTCGCTGCACAATCGTAGCACTTATGTTCTTTATTTCTTAGTTGCTTTAATGGGATATGCAATTATGTTTTTAAAGAGGCTTTTCTATTTGTAATTTATAGGGCGTATGTTTACCTTATAAGGAATACTTATTGGTGACACTATTAATTTCTTTGTGAAATACAAAGCTAGTATGATTTTCTTTGCACCAAACACATATTTTTTTTTTATACCTCATTTGACAAATGTTGTGATGTGGCGGTAAGATGACTTATGATCTAATTATTGTAGTTAGTTGTTGATTAAGTCATCGAATCTAACACGAAACTACGTTGTTATCTTTGCAGTTAAATTTAACTTAATTTCTTCGTTTTAGGCCCACAAAAGAAAAAATCGTGCCCATTGAATTTGAGACAAAGTCAAGAAATTATAGAAGCAGATAATAAATCACCAGTTGATCACTAAACACCTCCATTTCCACTGAGTGCGGTAGTGAGTAACATTACTTACATCTATGTGTATATCTAGGGTTACATGGTGATGTATTGGAGGATTTGTATGAATTAGTTGGATGGATTCTATGGCTGCACTGTCACCTTGAACACTGTGGGTTATGATGAGTTGGTAGTCAAAAAAACGGATGAAAAATGGTTTGTCTTTTCTTCTTTGTGGTTGCTCGGGTGGAAGAGGTTCTTGATCTCATTCATTATTAGTGGTAAGGTGGTTGCACCAAAAGGGATGGTACATCAATAATATTTTGGTAGTGATTGGAATAATATTGTTGGTTGGATATGAAGTCGTTGCAATCCGTTTAATTGAGGACATGGCTGGGTAGATGCTTTTTATTTGTCAGATGCCTCGGTTACAACAGTTGGGCATTGGTATCACCATTTCGAAACAAAGAAAGTGGTTTGTAGTGTTCTGGTTATACTTAACCACCATTATTTGTCGAATGCCCAATTTAACTACTATAAGTATATACTATATTTTTTAAGTAATAGATTTTTAACGAAATAAATCATTGTTTATAATTGTTTTTTTAATTTGAACATGTCAAATGGTTTTGTAATATGACATTAATTTAAAAGCATGATTGACGCATCCAGGCCCAAGAGAGAGTGTATCAAGTGCAGAAGCATCAAATGTTATAAGTTTCTATTATCTACCACTATTATTTTAGTTTATACTGCTTATGTGTAACAAGAATATGCGGCACTCCCAAGAAGGGGAAAACAAAGGAAGGAAGATGCTCCATAATGAACATTGGGCATGTATACTAGTTCTAAAATACAATATACAACCAAGGTACAATGCACATGCTACAAACTCTTTTTCGGGTAAATACTATTAATATTGTTAACACTTGCACAATATCGGGTCATATGCGTATCTTCTAGTCTTTTATAGCTTTTGATTTTATGACAATTGTCCAGCTGAGTCGCTGCACAATCGTAGCACTTATGTTCTTTATTTCTTAGGTGCTTTAATAAGATATGTAATTATGTTTTTAAAGAGGTTTCTTTATTTTTATTTTATAAGGCGTATGTTTATCTTATAAGGAATGCTTCTTTATGACACTATTAATTTCTTTGTTAAATACAAAGCTAAAATGATCTTCTTTGCACCAAACACATTTTTTTTTTACCTCATTTGACATATGTTGTGATGTGGCGGTAATATGACTTATTATATAATGATTATAGTTAGTTGTTGATTAAGTCATCGAATCTAACACGAAACTACATTGTTGTTATCTTTGCAGTTAATTTTAACTTAATTTTTTCATTTTAGGTCCACAAAAGAAAAAACGGTGCCCATCGAGTTTGAGACAAAGTCAAGAAGTTCTAGGAGTAGATGATTAATCACTAGTTGGTCAACAAGCACCTCCATTTCCACTGAGTGCGGCAATGAGTAACATTACTTACATATATGTGTATATCTAGGGTTACATGGTGATGTATTGGAGGATTTGTATGAATTGGTTGGATGGATTCTATGGGTGGACCGTCACTTTGACCACTGTGGGTTATGACGAGTTGGTAGTCAAAAAGACGGATGAAAAATGGTTTCTCTTCTTCTTTGTGGTTGCTTGGGCGGAAGAGGTTCTTGATCTCATTCATTATTATTGGTAAGGTGGTTGCACCAAAAGAGATGGTACATCAATATTGTTTTGGCAGTGATTGGAGTAATAATCTTGATTGGATTTGGAATCGTTGCAATCCGTTTTATTGTGGGCATGGCTAGGTGGATGCTTTTTATATGTCAGATGTCTCGGTTACAATTGTTGGGCATTGGTATCGCCATTTCAAAACAAAGAAGTGGTTTGTAGTGTTCTGGTTATTCTTAAGCACCAGTGTTAGTTGAATGCTCAATTGACTACTATAGGTAAATACTACATTTTTTAAGTCATAGATTTTTAACTACATATATCATTTGTTTATAAATATTTTTCTAATTTGAACATGTCAAAAGGGTTTATGATATGACATTAATTTAAAGGCATGATTGACGCATCCAGGGCCAAGAGAGAGTGTGTCAAGTGCAGAAGCATCAAATGTTGTAAGTTTCTATTGTTTACCACTATTATTTTTGTTTCTACTGTTTATGTGGGAGAAGAATATGCGGCACTCCCAAGAAGAGGAAGACAAATGAAGGAAGACGCTCCATAATGAACGTTTGGCATGTATACTTGTTCTAAAATACAATATGCAACCAAGGTACAATGCTCATGCCACCAACTCGCTGACTTGTTGCACAATCGTAGCCCTTATGTTCTTTATTTCTTATTTGCTTTAATGAGATATGCAATTATGTTTTTTAAGGAGGTTTCTCTATTTTTGTTTTATAGGGTGTTTGTTTACCTTATAAGGGATACCAACACTATTAATTTCTTTGTGAAATACAAAGCTAGTATGATCTTTCTTTACACAAAACACATTTTTTCGTACCTCATTTGACATATGTTGTGATGTAGCGGTAAGATGACTTATTATATAATTATTGTAGTTAGTTGTTGATTAAGTCATCAAATCTAACACAAAACTACATTGTTGACATCTTTGCAGTTAATTTTAACTCAATTTCTTCATTTTAGGCCCACAAAAGAAAAAACCGTGCCCATCGAGTTTAAGACAAAGTCAAGAAGTTCTAGAAGTAGACGATAAACCACCAATTTGTCAACAAGCACCTCCATTTCCACTGAGTTCGGTAGTGAGTAACATTACTTACATCTATGTGTATATCTAGGGTTACATTGTGATATATTGGAGGATTTATATGAATTGGTTGGATGGATTCTATGGCTGCAGCGTCACCTTGACCATTGTGGGTTATGATGAGTTGGTAGTCAAAAAGACGAATGAAAAATGGTTTGTCTCTTATTCTTTGTGGTTGCTTTGGTTGAAGAGATTCTTGATCTCATTCATTATTAATGGTAAGGTGGTTGCACCAAAAGGGATGGTACATCAATATTGTTTTGGCAATGATTGGAGTAATATTCTTGGTTGGATTTGGAGTCGTTGCAATCCGTTTTATTCATGGCATGGCTGAGTGGATGCTTTTTATTTGTCAGATGCCTTGGTTACAACCGTTGGGCATTGATATCACCATTTCAAAACAAAGAAGTAGTTTGTAATGTTCTGGTTATTCTTAAGCACCAGTGTTAGTTGAATGCTCAATTGACTACTATAGGTAGATACTACATTTTTTAAGTCATAGATTTTTAACTACATAAATCATTTGTTTATAATTGTTTTTCTAATTTAAACATGTCAAAAGGGTTTGTGATATGACATTAATTTAAAGGCATGATTGACGCATCCAGGACCAAGAGAGATCGTGTCAAGTGCAGAAGCATCAAATGTTATAAGTTTCTATTGTCTACCACTATTATTTTAGTTTCTACTATTTATTTGGGACAAGAATATGTGGCACTTCCAAGAAAAACAAAGGAAGGAAGACGCTCCATAATGAAGTGGCATCTTCCCAGGTTGCGTTGGATGTTCGAAAATCTTTCCACTGAATAATTCATTTTGTGTAAGCATTGTTGTAGTGTTTGAACAATGTGCGTTGCAGGATAGGTTCTTGTTCCAACTATGGATCCCAAAGAGGTGAGATTGGGTGCAGTTCAGGGGTTAGAGTGATGTTGGTTCCCGATTTTTTTTCAGGAAAAAAAAAACATGAAAGACTGGATGGATTTTGTTCGGTAGTGGAAGTTGAAGGCGATGAGCGACCTCTCCATTATGAGGCACCTTCAATGGACTATAAAAACGTGGGGAAAGCTTGTGAAAGTTGCAGGCAGCCACTAAATGTTGACATTAGTCTTAGACGCGGAGAAAGACAGTTGTCAACCAAAAAAGTGGCGTTTTGTTATGTGTTTGTCAACATACACCTTCATACCTTCATACTATTCTGAGTAAGTAGAATGTATTGTTTCCCTATTGCCATGAGCAGATCATGAGCCATGAGGGTGATGTCGATGGCATGCACAACTATAGATCCTGACAAATATGAGGTGAGTGTTAGGGGTGCTAGCCATATGAAGCTTGAAATGAGGACATTTGGATAGTGGCTTGATAGTGGTGTTGTACCATCACTCTGCCCATGCCACATAGCCCAAGATTGAGATTTATCCCTTATTGTGCATAACAAATATTGCTCTAGCATTCAGTTTGCCACTTCCATTTGGCCATCGAATTGAGGGTGGTAAGCTGAGCTGTGATGGAGTTTTTTTCCCGATATTTTAACAAAGGATTCCCAAAAGCTGCTGAGAAAAATTGGGTCACGATTTGAGATGATTTATTGAGGCATGTCGTGAAGTTTGAAGATGTTGGTGATGAAAACATTGGTTAGGCGACAAAATGAGCATACTTAGTTAGGCGATAACCAAGCACCATGGTAACTATTTTGCCTTTGGAAGGGGGAAGGCCTTTAATGAAGTTCATGCTTATGGATTGCCTCGTAGAGTTAGGGATGGGCAACAGCTATAAGGGGCAAGGGGTGGATTGCTTCACACTGCTGATGTTGACAAATGTCCTAGGTGGAGATGAAGTGTTTGATATCTGATCATATACCACGCCATTTAAAGCTGCGTTGAATGCGGTGAAGTAAGCGGCGATACCAGAGTAATCTGTTGTAATAGTGGCATGGAATTCCTCAATGATTTTGGGTCGCCAATTAGCAACGGATGGTACAAACATTTAGCCTTTGTAAAACAGAGTGTCCCCTAGTAATGAGTAACCTTTTGGAACCACCATCAAGTTGGTGTTGAGTTGTTGTATACTTGTTGTTATGAGCGAATCAGTTAGGCATGCCTTCTCGATGTGTTCGAGATCATTAAATATTGGAGACGTGACGGCCATGAGATACATCATTTTGTGTTTCCTAGAGAGAGCATTTATTGCCTTATTTTAGGAACCAGGGCGATACTAGAGGATAAAGTTGTAACCTATTAGCTTGTATAGCCATTTATGTTGCATAAAGGTTGTGATGCATTGATCCGAAAAGTAACAGAGTGTCTGGTGATTTGTAAGTATTTGGAGTTGTTGCTCAACAAGATAAGGCCTTCATTTTTTTTATGGCAAAGATAACAACCATCATTTTTTTTCTTCATAAAACAACAAATTAAGATATTATGACCAGCCAACGGTTTGGAGAGGACAACAATTAAGTGGGCCTCTTAGGAAAAAACCTCGCCAAGTCCACAACGGGATGCATCACATTCTACCCTAAAAGTCTTGGGAAAATCGGGTAGAGCAATCACCAGTGTGGATGAAAAGGGATGTTTTAAGAGCTTCAAAGGTTGATGTGGTATGGGAGTCTAAGTAAAGCTATCTTTTTTTAGGAGTTGTGTCAATGGTGCAACAATAAGGCCAAAGTTTCTCACAAATTTATAGTAGCAACCCGCTTAGCCGAGGAATCCACGCTAGGACTTTGGAGTATATGGAAGGGGCCAAGAATTGATGCACTCAATTTTGCTTTGGTCTACAACTACACCCTGAGCAGTGATGAGATGCCCCAAATACTCCATGCGAGATTGGGCAGTGATGAGATGCCTTAAGCTTTGGAAAGTTAAAGGAGCATTGGACAAACTAAATGACATTACGAGAAACTCGTAATGCCTATCATGTGTTCGGAAGGTTGTCTTGTGAATATCATCCAAGTGCATTAGGATTTGGTGATAGCCTGAGCGTAAGTCAAGCTTGGTGAAGATGGTGGCGCCGGTCCTTAATGGTGATAGGAATTGATGAAGAAGGGTAATGTTTTAAGGAGGAATGTCATTGGGTGAGGTGGTATGGGAATGTGCCGCTCGTACAATTTGGAGCAAAAAACCATCTTTTTCGATATTGAGGGCGCGAGTCATTTCGAGGCTACTAATGATGGTAGGGGTGGGCTAGAAAGCTTGTGCAAACGGTGTTGGTGGCCTTCAACCTTAAAGCCCATGACTTTATTGTGGAAATCTCACTCAATTAAACCCAATGACTCAAGCCACTCAACTCCCAAGAGTAAATCACATCCAACAACATGTAACAATTTGATATTGGTGGTCAAGGTGCAAGTCTTGATGTGAACTAACAAGTTGTGGACAGTCCCTCTAGTGATAAGTTTTTCCCCATGAAGTAGTAAAAATGGTTTGGACAGAAGAGGTATCAATTAAAATCCCCAATTGTTTTTCAATGGAGGGGTGAAGGAAGTTGAAGGTTGCCCCTGTGTCCACCATAATGTGAAGGGGAACTTGGTGGGTAAGGCAATTAATCGCATGTTGCATGGAAAGTCAGGACCTGTGATTGAATGGATGGTGAAGTCAGCATCTAGGACGGGGGGGCTCTTGGGGAATTGGCTCTCGGGGGCAGTTATGGAAATCCAAAGTGTCCTCCTCTGGTTCGGGTGCCTTAGTGACCCGACTTGTATCTTTCATTACAGTTAAAGAAAATGTCTTTGTTGCGGCGGCCGGTCTTGCGCCTTAGCTTGTGTAAGGCAGCGAGATGGGGTGGATGTGGTTAGGGAGGTGGGTTGGTTTGTGTTTGGAGAAGGTGGAAGGGCGAGTGTAAAAGGTGTGTTGGTGAGCTTAGCAGGTTTGTATTTTGGTGTTAATCCACAATGGTTGTTGAATAGTTCCATGCAATAGTTCAATTGAACTATTTTGTCATCTATTAAATTGAAATGCAGTTTTACTTGCAATGGTACAGTTCAATAGCTTCATATCAATAGTTATATCTACTTAAATGTTTTTTTACATACTCAAATAAAATAAAATGGATAAATTTAATAACGCTAGAAATTGTACCATTGAAATATTCTCAAAGATATCTTTAAGAATATTTATTTTTTAAATATTATTTTATTGGAATGTAGGTCACATGGTTAGCCTATTGCAATTCAATAGAGTGTTCATCACATAACACCCTATATTGCAATTGCATTTATTGCAATGAACTAAATCACATCATGTCAAGTGAGATTTTATTGTTTTAGTTCAATTTCATGCAATAAATGTCAAGAAATTATGGGACTTAAACATTTTAAATGTATTGATGCTGGAATTGGCCTCCTCAAATAGCCTCCTCACTTTAAACTCCTCATTGTAGCCTCTCCTGTAGGGCCCATACCTAGTAAACGGGTCATGTTGGTCGTGTTCATGTTAACCTGTATTTCTTAACGAGTTGACACGACATGATAAGACCCGTTAAGAAAACGGATGAAAAATACCCAATAAAACACGACCCATTACAATTCGTGAATGACATGACACGACCTGTTTCACCTGTTAAGATAAAAACAAAAAAATAAAAAATAAATAGAAAAATAAATGAATAAAAAAACTCCTGGCCCCCTCTATCTCTCTCTCTCTCTTTCTCTCTCCTTCTCTTCCTCCCCCAATTTCCATCAAAGAAACCCAAACCCACCATGGCTGAAAACTTTGTAGGAAGGAAATTAAGGGGCCGTTTGGTATCTTACTTAGATCCAATTTTATAAACTCAAAAACATATTTGCCCCAAAAAGCTGTTTGGTAGGCCCATTTTTAAAAACTCAAACCCAAAAAAAATTCAAAAACACCCATATTATTAAAAACAAAAAAAGTGAAGTTTTACAGTCTTTTTTTTCTCTCTCTCTCTCATCGCGCTCTCTCTCTCCTCCATTTGTCATCTCTCTCTCTCTCTTGCGCACCACCAAAATTGATTGGGTTTATACCTCACATATTTTTCCTTTTCTTTTGTTAATTTCAATTGGGGGATTAGAGTTTATGATTTTATGATTTTATTTTTAATTTTTTTAAGATCTTAAAACTAGTTTGGAGTTCAATACCAAACAAGTTTTTAGATCTTAAAGTCACTATTTGAAAACTCATGTTTTTAAAAAGAATAATAGTTTTTCAGTTTATTTTTTTGAGTAGGATACCAAAAAGGCCTAAGCAATTCATTAAATTTGAGTGGGAAGGAAATAAAAGGGATTCATTCAGTAAGTCGGGTTGTGAAAACCAAAGAATTCAAATTAGGGTTTGCGAGACAATAGAAAACATGGGGAAATTTATGAACTTTCAAATTTGACTTTCAGAGAGAGAATATTCTCGAGCTGGAGCTAAAATGATCTTAGGGATTTCAACAACAATGAATAATAATAACACAATAATACAATAATGGGGTAGAATGACAAAGAGCAGTGAAAGGTTCGAACCCCCATTCTTGGAAGTTATAACTTTTTGTTAGTATAAACTAGACTCTCCGCACGCACTTCTGCGCTTGCGAGAGGCTTTTTTTTTAAAAGTTTAAATTTATTTTAGAATTGTGTTCCATAAAAAAAGGATCCATTATCTGATTTTTCTTTTAATTTTAAAATTTTTTTAATATGAAAAAGTGTGAATTTACTATATTATCCTCATTTAATTAATAATTTCAATTTTTAATGTTTGCATTAACCAATGGTATTTTTTGGTATTTTGAATGTTTCACCATTCTCTGCCTTTTGCTTTATATATATAGATACATGTAAAATTACAAAATTACCCCTCTTAACGGGTGAGTAGCCAACATTATATTCACGAATGAACACGACACGACCTGTTAACTTAACGAGTGGCCAATGAGTTCACCCATTTTCAACCCGATCCGTTAAACCCAACCCGAATACTGATTTTTTAATGCGAATTCATATGGTGTTAATAGGTCATGGACAATATTACCAGGACATCAAATCGGATTTCTTCTTTGAGTCAAGCACTTTTTCAACTGGGAATCTGCCCATTCTTGGTCTCTGCAAGCTAATTTGGTGAACAAAGTGAAATACTCTTCTAATAAACCGGTCTGTTGAATATGGGACAATCCCCCATGTCTGTGATGCCAAAATGTTGATGCAGTAGTGGTGAAGAGGGTCCTGTATTTGGGAAAATGTTACACATCCATAGTTAAGTGTCGCTGGCTAGGTGAACGTACGGCCACCACAGTGACTTTATCTTCCTCGGGGACGACATAACAGGCGAGCAAGTGTTCGTCTGAAGCCAACCGCCATAGGGGTCTTCAATAGGGGTCTTCACGGGCGAACCTTGTATTGGTTTGGTTTATTGAGATTTAATATCCTTTCGTGTTTCAATAAGAAATAAAAATATAGTTACCATTTGTCTTGCTCCTCCTAGTTATCAAGATCAAATGATATGAATTTGAAATGAAAAACTTCCGTTTAAAATTGTGGAATGTTCAAGCAATTACTTTTGTGATTCTTATCTTTAACATGTAAAAAAAGTGATTTTACTCATTTTCTTCATGATGTGGACAACTTGTAATAGTTTAATTTTGTTATGTATGACCTTGTAAATTATAATTATAATTACTCTGAATTAAATAAATTCGACCATAATAAAAAAAAAAATTGGTCTAGGAAAAAAATGCATTCAAATTAACTAACTAAAAGGTCATACATAACAAAAATTATACCATATCGATATCAGTCGACCAAAACACAAAGCAACCTAATTCACTCCAAAAAGAAAATTACAAGATCTCTCTAGAAGACAAAACGCAAAAGACTTAACATAAAAGCGGTAATAGAAAATCCAAGCTTTGAAAAGTTAAGAGTTGGAGCACTGCTGAGAGTTGAGCTTGGTGAAATCTCTTCAGGATGAGAGGCTGAAGGTGGTGAGAATCCATAAGGTGATGGACTAGGACTTGTGATCAAACTTTCGGGAACAGGCAGAGTGACCTTGATGTCAACCTTTTGTCCGGCTTGGCAATGGTCAGGAGCACCACAAAGAAAGTAATAGTGGCCAGGCCTTTTAAGGGTTACGGTGTCAGAGCCAGAGGTGTATGTTGAGATAGCAGATGCATTGCAAGATTCAAAGTCTTGATCAGAAACTTGCATCACGTTGTGGAATTGATTGTTGTAAGCAAAAATTAGCGTGTCGCCGACATGAAAATCTTTCATTGAAGCCCATTTGTTGTAATCAACAAGTCCTATCGAAGTCCAGCCATCAGAGTCTCCAACTCTATAAACAACACCAGAACAAGCACCACAAAAAGCCACCATCACAAGGAAAACAAGAGCAGCAATGTTTCTCAAAGCCATAACTGAAAAAGCACAGCAGACAAAAAACCAAGAGGAGTGAAAAACAAATTGAGAGTTGAAGAAGAAAGCTCCAATTTTTCGTGTGAAATACTATGCACGACCTTGCATATATATATAGGCTGGTTTTATCCTTGTCCCGTTCTGAAAAGGTTTCCAAATACAACATTTTTTTTAGGTCAAAGGTTTCCATATACTACTAGTAGTAGGAAATATAACACCTTTTCATGAATGGATTAATATAAGAAGGCGCAAGGCCCATTTTGTTTTCAAAGCCGTTGCAAAGTTTTCAAACTTTCCACTGTGAGACCTTTTTTACCTTCACAGTCTCACAACTTCCACTCCCTGTACTCTTGAGTGTTTTTCTTCAATTTTTAAATTTTCTTTCTATTTGGGTGTTTTGAAAACACATTCTTTCGTGGGGGTGTTGGCTAAATCCAATTTTTTTTTTCAAACACCTACATTACATCATAAGATTACTGACTTGTTACTAAGATCAGATATAGAATATGAATTGGAAATGGAATAATGGAAAACTTCGATTTATTTTTAATAGACTTTCTTATGAATGGTGAATTGTTGAATGATCAAGTAATTATACTTGTGTGATTCTGTAAACATGTATATACAAAAAGTGATTTTACTCAATTTCTTTCTGATGGGAATTTTATATTGTTGGATTTTTATGTTTTTCCCATTGTGCCGATATTGGTCTAACTAGCCTGCAATTTTCATGAATGGTAACGTATATACAAAGACGCCTTCAACCATAACTATACATTTATTTAGAGTGTTTTTTTTTTGTACGAAAAGAATTCATTTAAACTAACTAAATAAAAGTTCATTCATAACAAAAATTTTCTACCCACAATTAGCACCACATCCGTGGACCAAAACACAAAGGAAACTAATTTACTCAAGAAGAAATTACAACAACTCTCTAAAACACAAAACCCAAAAGACCTAACATAAAAGCAGTAACAGCAAATCCAAGCTTGCAAGAGTTCAGAGTTGGAGCGCTGCTTAGAGTTGAGCTTGGTGACATCTCTTCTGGATGAGAGGCTGAAGATGAGGATCTATAAGGTGATGGGCTTGGACTTGGGATCAAACTTTCTGGAACAGGCAGAGTGACCATGAGGGTCAACCTTTTGTCCGGCTTGGCAATGGCCAGGAGCACCACAAAGAAAGTAATAGTGGCCGGGCCTTTTAAGGGTGATGGTGTCAGAACCAGAGGTGTCTGTTGAGATAGCAGATGCATTGCAAGATTCATCAGAAACTTGCATCACGTTGTGGAATTGATTATTGTAAACAAAAGTGAGAGTGTCGCCGACGTTAAAATCATTCGTTGAAGCCCACTTGTTGTAATCAACAAGGCCTCTTGAAGTCCACCCGGCAGAGTCTCCAACTCTATAAACAGCACCAGAACAAGCACCAGAGAAAGCCATCATCACAACGAAAACTAGAGTAGCAATGTTGCTCAAAGCCACGACTGAAAAAAGCAGAGCAACCAAAAAAAAACCAGAAGAGGAGCAAAGAAACAAATTGAGAATTGAGCGCTGAAATTTTTTTGTATGAAAGGGCTATGCACGACCTTGAATATATAGGGTGTGTTTTGACATATTTGATAAAAGTTCAACATATATATTGTTTCTGTTATCAAAGTCTAAAACATGTTTGACTATATAAAAAAAAAGGCTAAAACTTCAAATTTTGTGCATGCCATTCCAATCTGACATCATTTAACAATATTGTATAAGTCAGTTGGAGTGTGACCAAACCAAAGGACCAAAATAGAGAGGGCAAAGTTATTACAACTTACATTTATTCCTTGAGGTCACAGCTTACAAGTACGGAAGTGGATATCAATATTAATTTAATATCGGCCACAATCACAAATAGATTCCTTTTGTGCGATCCATTGGCCACAAATAGATTCCTTTTGTGCTTGTCGTCTTAGCACGGACGTGCAACCCCAGCAGTTGTGTTGTAGTGACGCAAACAAGTTTCTTTTCGGTGATAATCTTTATTACACACAGAACATTCAAACACCAATCCTTCGCAAGGTTCACCACACCCGTGGACGGTACTACTAACAAGCTAACCTGGGCTATAGCCCAGGAGACTTGTTTTTTTAAAGACTAAAATAATACCCTAGCCTAGGCCAATCTTATTAACTAATCCCCACTAGGCTGGCTAACCAAACAGAAAAAAACCCAACAATCTTATCAATCGGCTGTACCAGTTCCAAGGTCGCTTCTTCTCAACTCCACAGAGGTTTTTTTTCCTCGACCTTTGTATTGGGCTATTGTTTTTTGGGGAATTCTAGTAACAATTATGCTAATTTGGAAAATGACTAGTTTGAATATTTGTTATTTTAATAGCGGTATCGAATACGGGGTTTTTTAGGGGTAAGGCTAATTATGTCCCCCGTGAATTTTTTTGTTATAAATGAAATGCTTTCGTGCCGTCGAGTTTTCAATAAATTTGTACGTAAGGTAAATTTAGCCCATGTTATTTTCAAATCCTGGGTCCGTCCCGTGCCCGTGGCAAGGAAGAATGCTCTCTCTCTTATCAAAAGGAATGACACTCTTTCTCTTATCAACAGTAGTGACAATGTGTGGGTGAGCATCAAGCTTGTAACTGCTCCCTAACTTAACTTGCGGATGCCGCCCTAGAATGCAATGAGGATGGCATTCAAAGTCACAATGTTCGGACTTGTAGAACCAATGTGTTGGATCTCGTTCTCCTTCACATATGTCGCAGTAATATTCACCTAGTTCATTTTTAACGGAATGGTAGGCGAGTTCCAGAGGATCATCCTGGTATTTGTACCTAGCAGTAAGCGGTAGTTTAAAACATGGAATGCACAAATGAAACTTACATTCGAAGCAACTGAAGCGAAAATCCGCAAGAGAAATACCACAACCCCTGCAATGGTCCTCGCTTGAACCAGAGTTCAAGTGGAGGCGGTGTCCATGAACCTAACGTCTACGAAGAGGGTTGGGAATATGTCACATCCTTCACCATAAAAACAGAAGCCTTGGCTCAAGCTGTGGCACATACGACAGTTAAACAGTCCGTCAAATGTATGAGCTTTTGTGAGGAGTTGGAGCTCGTATGGATGAAATGGGTGAAGCTGTTTTTCGCATAATTGAGCACATGTTTCGTGGAGAGTAAAAAGGCAATCTTGTGTACAACAATAAAAGTTACCGGTACTGATGGTGATGGGCTTCATGCAACCGTTACAAGTAATTGCATCATTATCTCTAAGCTTATCAATGAGGATTAAGATATGATCATGACTGATGTGCTTGAGCCCCCATCCCTCAACTCGCTCACTTGGATTTATCACCCGTAATTTCAATTCGTGTCCCCTATATTGCCTCAACATCTTGATTATTGGGGAACGATTGTTACGTCGTAGTCTCTGATAATCTCGGCCATCATCAAAGGTGCGGGTTATTTTGTCCCTGGAACATAGAGTGTGGGCAACGTAATCACAACGACCACATACATAAACAGCGCGACTTCTGTTTGTGCTTGTATAGCAGATTTTACAAATTTGGTCATTCGGGTAATCTTTTTCAAGGAACCAGATGAGACAAAGATGGTGTTGGTGCGAGGTAATTTCGATGGTGTGTGGTAGTGATTGTGTGCATTCCTTACCGACCAAGAGGTGGTAGATGGTACAAAGGTAGCGGAGTGAATCCTGACTTGTGCTGTGACCTCACAATCAAATGGATTTCCTTTCCGAAGGACGCTGAATTGATGCACGTGGGGCTTTTTCCTGTCAAGAATGTGGCGCCAATTGGAAGCACATTTGAGGTCAAGGGCGAGATGACATGGGGAACAAGCGTAGGCTAATCTGCAAGGTTGGTGGCAGGCATTACAAGTGAAAAGTACTGCGGAAGGCTCTGTTTTACATTTGAATTTCAATTTGTGCTTGTGAATCGGGTGCTTGATGATCTCGCAGGATAACTCCTCCGCACATGATTTATGGAGGTTGAAGGTGGAATTGGGGTCAACACATCTGTTGCAACTGTATCTAGGGCCAAACACTGGCTCCTCGCACGCATTGCAAAAAACTACTTCGTCATCATAGTTTTTCTCTTTCTGTTCTTCTTTGAACATCAATTCATGGCTGTGACTGAAATGATCAAGTTTTGATGGATGGCTACTACTGGAATGTTGAGCCTCCATCTCTTTCTTTCTGCAACCAGCAATTAAGTAAATTCAGTATAAATTTATTACATAATTACAGTAAGGAGTTGCGTCAACAGCTTTTCCATAGTATAATGTAAAGGTCCGATCAAAACTGGGCACATTTCCTCGATCATATTCATGTGGACAGACCCATGATTCCAAATTGAGGCAGGCTAAATTTAGCTTACGTACAAAACCTAATAAGAAGAAAGAAAACTCGACGGTACGAGTGAATTTAATTGATAATCAAAACATACCTAGTTGGGGGACATAATGAGCCTTACCCCCTCAAACTGCATCTAGTACATAGATAGAAACTAGTAAACTTTTTTAAATTTTTTTAAAAAAACAAAAAAAGACGAGAAGAACCTATTGAAGAATACATAGAAGACAACATGTTAGCAATTAATTAATTAATTCACCTAATCCCTGATTAATAATTCATCATTCATATAATCAATTTACAATTTATAATACTCAATTGCAAATCCCTAATTTTTTTAGGGTTTATAAAGTATCAATTAGGGATTTTCAATTTCATAAAAAAATTGATACTTTATAAACCCTAAAAAAATCCCCAAATTTCAATAAAAACAAATTGAGGGAAGAAAATAGTATGAAGACAACAACAAAGAAGATGTTGATGAATGAATATAGGAACATGCCAGCTAAGCTAAAGCAACCAAAACAACCAGAAGTTCAGAACAACCGAAACATGCCAACCAAAGCAAACAACAACATCAACACAGAAGACAAACAACAACATCCCCTCTACTTGTTTTTCTTCAATTTTCAAATTTTCTTTCTATTTGTGTTTTTCGAAAACAAATTCTTTGAAGGGGGTGTTGGCTAAACAAATTTTTCAAAGACGTGCAGTCTCGTTTAAAAGAATCGTAAGATTTCTGAATAGTTATTAGATCATCACGTATATAATATGCACTGGGAAAAACTTGGGTTTGTTCCGATCGGTGCCGCTCTTCAAACGTAAGATATGCTGACCTTCTTATGAATGGTGAATCAAGTGTTGAATGATGAAGTAATTACACATATGAATTTTGAAATATTTACCTGATCAAGAAATTACTTATGTAGTTTAAATTCGTAAAAGTGATCTTTACTAATTTTCTTTCTGATGGGAAATAAATAGTTTTTTTCATAGCAAAAGCAATAAACTTTTATTGATAGGAGGAATAGAAACAAGTAAGAAAAAAAGGGGGTGCTAGCCATCTTGGGGGTTTTAGTTCGAACTACATTTATCAACAGCAAGATCACATGGAGGGGATGAAAAACCATACCTTATTCGATGGATTCCGTGACCGGAATCGCCGGAGAAACTCTGAAAACCACCGGAGCTATTTTTCGTTAAATCGGAGAAATCCTCAGTTGTTGGCATCGATTAACCACTGGACTAAGTAGAGGAGGAAGAGAGGAACATTTCTCGTGTAGGTCACACTGGAAATCGAGGTTGGATGGCGCCAGAAAAGCCACTAAACATGGCGGAGTTAGTATTCACGCGAGAGGAAAAAGGAGGAAGAAGAAGTGGGGGAGCGAGAGAGAGAGACAGAGAATAAAATAAAAGAGAAATAAAAAAGTAGTGACCCTACCACATAAAAGAAAAGAGAAATAAAAGAATTCATATAAACTAACTACATAAAAGTTCATAAACAACAAAAATTATCTAACCCTACCACATCCGTGGACCAAAACATAAAGCAACCTAATTTACTCTAAAATACAAAACGCAAAAGACCCAACACAAAAGCGGTAGCAGCAAAACCAAGCTTGGAAGAGTTAAGAGTTGGAGCACTGCTTAGAGTTGAGCTTGGTGACATCTCTTCAGGATGAGAGACTGAAGGTGATGAGGATCCATAAGGCGACGGGCTTGGACTCTGAATCATACTTTCTGGAACAGGTAGGGTGACCTCGATGTCAACCTTTTGTCCGGCTTGGCAATGGCCAGGAGCACCACAAAGAAAGTAATAGTGGCCGGGCCTTTTGAGGGTGACGGTGTCAGAGCCAGAGGTGTATGTTGCGATAGCAGACGTAGCATTGCAAGATTGAAAGTCTTGATCAGAAACTTGCATCACGTTGTGGAATTGATTGTTGTAAGCAAAAATAAGGGTGTCGCCGACGTGAAAATCTTTCGTTGAAGCCCACTTGTTGTAATCAACAAGACCTCTTGAAGTCCAGCCATCAGAATCACCAACCCTATAAACAGCACCAGAACAAGCACGACACAAAACCATCATCACAAACAAAACCAGAGCAGCAATGTTTCTCAAAGCCATGACTGAAAAAGCAGAGCAGCTCAGCAGACGAATAAAAAACAAGAGGAGCAAAAAATAAATTGAGAATCGAAGAACAAAGCTCAGATTATGTTTTTTTGTGGAAAGGGACAATGCACGACCATGCATATTTATAGGGTGTGTTTTTATCCTTGTCCATTTCTGAAATGGTTTCCAACTACAAGTTGTAGTAGGACATGTAAAAAAGGCTCAAGGCCCATTTGAGGCCCATGGTCAGGCCCATTCAGAGACTAAGGCCCATACAAAAACTCCACCTACAAATCTAAGCACCACCAAATCAGATCAAAAGTCACTCCAATTTTCTCGCGTTTTCTCACCAAATTTTCCTTCTTCTTCGTCTTCCCCAATGGCCGCCACCTCGTTCCTCTCCAGCTTGAAGTACTCAGACGGCCTAACAGTGGTGGGCATCTCATTCTGCACCGCCATAGTCTGCGAGGCGATCTCATGGGTCCTCATCTACCGCACCAACTCCTACAAGTCCCTCCGCTCCTCCATTGACAAAGCCGCGAAGAAGCTGGAGACCATGAAGACCGATCCGGCCATCAAAATCGCCAAGAAGTCCAAGACCAAGAAGATCGATCGGGTCGAGACGAGCTTGAAAGAATCGAGCCGCGACCTCTCGCTCTTCAAGTTCAAATCCGGCGCCGTCGTCGCGCTCGTGCTGTTCGTCGTCTTTGGGCTGCTCAACTCGCTGTTCGAGGGGAAGGTGGTGGCGAAATTACCGTTTAAACCCTTTGGGTTGGTGATGAAGATGAGCCACAGAGGGTTGCAAGGGGAAGATTCGACGGACTGTTCGATGGCGTTTTTGTACTTTCTCTGCTCGATTAGCATTCGGACAAATTTGCAGAAGTTCTTAGGCTTCTCGCCTCCGAGGGGTGCCAGTTCCGGGTTGTTCCCCTTGCCCGATCCGAAAACCAATTGATGGGTCCATGGCTTGTGGCTCCACTGCACACTGGGTTTGTTCTAAATCTTAGTTTTACTTATTGCTAGGTTCTCATTGTTATTGTTCTAATTAGTGTTGTAGTTCTCTAATGACAATTAAGTTGAATTTGAGTTGCTTTATAATTTTCTCATCATTGGGTCTCTAAAAAAGAGACGAATTTGACTCCTTTTGTTATTCTTTTTCATTTGTTTCAGTGAATTGCATAATTTCAGGTCCTTTATTAACAAAAAATTTAAAGTTTTTCAGTAATTAGTTAAGATGGGAACATTTTCTATGTAGTAGAAGGGTCTCTAAAAAAGAGACGAATTTGACTCCTTTTGTTATTCTTTTTCATTTGTTTCAGTGAATTGCATAATTTCAGGTCCTTTATTAACAAAAAATTTAAAGTTTTTCAGTAATTAGTTAAGATGGGAACATTTTCTATGTAGTAGAAGATGTTCAAAATGCTGCTATTTTGAACTAACATCATCTCTGTCAGTTCTGTGCCAATGAGTATAAATAGTTCTTATGGGTCAACTTATGGGTTCCTCAATGTATTTACTATGAATCTGAATCAAATCAAATCTGTTCTTTAATCATGTCAAAGTTTTTGTTAATGTGAAGTACAATTGAGTCTCCTTATGTTTCTTTCAGCCATTGGGTTTCCTTTTATAAGCTTGTGTGTGTTTTGTCCTAATCTCTGGAATTGGATTCTTTCTCTTGAGTGCTGTATTTAATCATAGTTGTCATAGTCATTGTAGTTTTAACCTTGTATTTTGAATGAGTTGTTTCGTTGAACACGATCAACAACACTGTTCTTATATTCTTAAATCAAAATGTCAGCAACATTTCCATGAGAATTCTAAACACATACAATGGTTTGCACAATTTTTTCGTGTTCGTAGTCATGACGGTTTCACTTTTTGAATTGATTCTTGAAGAAGTAATACAAAGGGATACAGACACACACATGTATTTGGGTACCCTAGTGCATAAATTCTGGATATCTATGTCCACTTTTTTGCATTTGCTGGGGATATGCTGGGTTGCTTAAGAGGCAAGGTTTGGTTTTAAGGCCTACTCTGGTTGCGGCCAGTTTAGATTTATGGGAAAGTGGAATGATGGCGTGAGAGTTTCATTGTTGATAAGAGTTGCAGACCAGGACTCTTCATGATCAGCCTAAACTCAACAGAAAAACAACCAGAAACAGGAGAGTCTATTTGTGGTATTAAGAATTGATCGGTTGATTGGTCCAGGCCCTTAGTAAACTCTTCATGACAGTTTTGTAGAGTTTTTACCAAGGTTTGGTTTGGAGTCTTAATTGTCTCTCTAGTTAGCTCCTTGCATCTACCATGCATACAAGCTCCACCACGTGTTGCGTTTTCCCTTCTCTTGCATTGCTCGTTATAGTGTATATCCCACCTGCATCTTCCATGGAGAAAAATTTGGTTGCAACGATCCTGGCAAATAATGCTATGCCACGTGAAAGTATTGGAGATAACAAAATAGTGCTATTCCCATTTCATGGGATAAATTTGGCAGATATTTGTGTAAAACCTGATATCATTGTCATTAGAAAGAGAAGAACGTAATTAACAAAAGTTTAATCATAAATTAGTTTTACACCATATGGTAATAATTTTGCATTTGCAAAGACGGCGAAGGTAATGAAGATTAGAAGGTGGACATACTTTGAAGTTACACTTATATATATAAATTGTACATGGCTTTTCTTGAGTATAAATACCAATAATAACTGTCGGAAAATATTCATGAAGTTAAAGGTAAGGAAGGGTTAATATGCATTTAAGCATCTCTAATGTAATTGGATTGAAAAGGGCTCACACATCCTACTTCAATTCTTTGTACAATAACTTTCGACTATTAGAAAAGGGCTTATGGGCACCTCTTCATTAAAACTGTCTTTATAAAATGACTCTGCAGGACCCCCAACATATACACACCACAAATTCTATTGGGGTAAAAATTGTGTTCTTTCTTTTTACCCATCCATTTAAGAGTTATTCTTGTTATCTTTTGAGATATGCAAAATAATAATAATAATAATAATAATAATATTATTATTATTATTATTAGTTTTTTTATTATTATTAATATTTCTCATATACGCACACAAACACTATTGTAGGAGTGCCCAACATACACTTCAAGCCCCAAGTGGTCATTTGGTGTGCACCAAATAAGGGAATTGTCAATTTCTCTTTTTAAATTTCCGACTTTTAGCTAAATTTTAATCATGATGGGTTTCTATGAGATGATAGCTCCATTTTAATCAATTTTTTAGGTATGTGCTTGATAACTTTCAAGTTGCATAGTAGTAGTAACTATTTTTTTGTCAGGTAAAGGACAAAGACCATGAAATAATAGCTTTCTACCTCACCCTCACCCTCACCCTCTCTCTCTCTCGGTACTTGCCACCTCACATCCCTCTTCTTTTTTTTTCTTTTTTTTCTTTTTTTTAATATTTAATTTTGGCAAAACGTGGAATAAATCCAATTCAACATCCAAAAAAAAACATGATCATCCACATTAAACTCAAATTCATATTATTTTATTATAGAAGCAAACACATTACTTAATTATAAAAAGATACACCAAGCATTCAGTATAATATGGAGATGTACAGCTAGACCAAACACGAATCTTAGGACAGTAAGAGAGCTTCAATTAAGGAATTCTTTAAATATGAAGATTTAAAAATAAATAATTTGGATTATTGAAGTAAAATACCTAATGCACCACACAAAAGATCACTCAAATATATTTGAGGAATCCCTCAATAAAAAAGGACTGTCGAATAAACTGATGACGCATTTTCGGAGTCATAATATATTAGCTAAGATCCACCAAGGTTAATACTTATTACTTTTCTTGAAGCATTTGCATTTACCATGTTCACATGCTCCACCTTCTGCATTTTCCCTTTTCTTGCATTGCTTGTCACAGTGTCTCTCCCATCTGCATCTTCCATGCCATGTAGTGCTCATAAATCCGTCAGTACATTTTGGTATATAGACTGATATCATTTTAAGACACTCACGAGGAGGCTAATAAATACTATTTTATCAAAGAGAAACTTCAACAAAGTTACATGTTTTTTTTCTTGAATATCAATAAAGAAAAATTATCGATAATTATTATCGAAGAATATTCATGATATTAAAGGGAATGAATCAATATACATTAAGCATCTCTAATGTAATTGGATTGAAAAGGACTCACACATCCTATTTAACTTTCGACTATTGTAAGGGGCTTTTAACTCAAGTGGTTAAGAGCATTTACTTATATACCATAAGTCTTAAGTTCAATTACCCCATCTCCCAATATCGCTTATATAAAATAATAATAATAATAATAATAAAAAGAAACTTTGGACTACTAGAAAAGGGCTTATAGGGACCTCTTCATTAGAGACAAAAAATTAAAACTATCTTTATAAAATGACTTTTTGCTTGTGTTCTTTGGCCAATGGATGCTACGCGGTAAGGCCCTTTCACTTTTGGTGCTTCTAGTTCCATGTTCATGCAGAATCAATTGTTCTCATGGTCTCTCTGTAGTACTGGTGCTATAAAGAGTCTTCTTGATCCTCTATCTGTCAACTCTCTGAGTGAGCTTAGTTTGATTTTGTAATATTTATTACTGACTATCTTGTTGGATTTATTTTTCCCAATTTATGGTATGCAGAATCTCCATTTAGGGTGTGTTCTTCTTGTACATCTCTTGAATTTACCCTTTTATTAATGAAATTCTGCTTATTCTTCAAATATATATATATATATTGACCTCGCAGCAGGACCCCCAACATACCATACCACCACAAATTCTATTTATGTAAAAATTGTGTTATTTCTTTTTACCCATCCATTTAAGAATCATTCTTGTTATCTTTTGAAATATGCATAATTTATTTACTCCTCAAAGTTTGTCGGGTAGGGTTTCAAGATTTAGGAGCTAGGGAATGCATTTCAAATTGCATTCCTATGTTTGGTGAGTGCACTTTTGGGAATGCAATTATGGACTCATGGATATGGACTCACCTTGGGAAATTTTTTCCCCCACTTAGAAAAACAATTTATGCAGTTTTTTTGGATTAACTTACCCATGTTATTATTTTTAAATACTACTTTTGACAAACGAGCCTAAATGTATAATGAAAATCGATGGACTAAGTGTAAATCTTGTTAATCTTATTTGCTGTATGGTTAATTGTCAATCCTGCAATTTTTATACATAGGGAAGGGACTGGATGGTATGCATTCCAGCATTTCTAATGCATGTAATTGGATTAATGAACCCAGGCACTAATGCATTTGGAGAGACGATTAAAGGGACGGAAAAAATAGAAAGAAAGAAAGAAAGTTTTGCCATCCAATTGTGGCACTAGTTTGATATATCCCCACCCACTGCATATATTTGACAAAGAAAAAAAATTCTACATCCAATCGATTCAAGCATTTAATTAGCTTTCAACTGGAAGGAAAAAGTAGCCGGCTGGAAACAGGCTTTGGTGGAGACAAGCATCACGGTTAAGGCACTAATGCATTTGGAGAGACGATTAAGGTAATGAAGATTAGGAGTAGGAGGAGGTAGAGTGAGAAGTTACACCCACATATCTAGGAGTTTTCATGACATCAAGAGGTACTATTTTTCCAAGATGTAGGATATAAAAGGTATGATGGAAAACAAAGTCTAGTATAATTAAAATCATGGCTTGTAGATAAGTGATCTCATATTCGAACTCCTATGATACCTTGATAGTGTGTGTGAGAAACTCCCCTGCCTCAATATCGCTTGTATAAAAAATGATCATAATTTTAATATTCTCTTTTAAAGTAAGAGCCCAAGAAATTGAAATGGACTTCTCGAATATCATCATCCATAGCTCAATTAATCATAAACCCAAGATCACGAAAATGTCTAAGCAGGCCATAGCTCAATTTTAATTTTATTTTCTTGTATTTGTGGGCCTCAAGAGAATTGCAAGTAAAGGCACCAAAAGTGTTCTCCCGACCCATACATGAAGGCACACTACTAAGGATTTCTGCAAATCCTTATGATCAATTGCTAGCTTAGTACTTTTGGTTTTTAACTGCATATCCAATCTTTCCCATTATACTTACATGGATTTTTAAGGCAAGAGTCTTCACTAATTGGCACTGATAGTCTTCCACATCATCTCACATATCGTACGTCTCGGTTAAAACCTCTGATTTTTTTGCTTTTTCCTTGTCAAAAAAAATATGAACCATTTCTACAACTAGCTTGTAGACAAGAATTTGAAGGCCATTGTTAGAAGGTTCTCTGTCGCATTTATGGCATCTTTTGGAGTAATGTATATATATTGGCAATTAATTCGAGCGTGCGTGGTGAAGGAAAAAATTCCCAGCAGAGCTCAGCATAGCTTAAGTTTGAAGCTAACTCTTTCTGTGAGTTGGGCCAATGCAGTGGCAAGTCTTGTAGTTCAGTTAGAGAACCACATCTTATGGTTCAACTAGAACCAGATATTTTGATTGGGGGGGGGGGGTTTACTTAACAAGTGAACTAATGTTGAGAATATTATCTGTTAAACCAAGTGAAGATAGTCTTGCGGCTGTTTTAATAGATTCACATTCAAACACTCAGAATATTATACACTGCAAGGGGCTTGTAGCTCGGTGGTTAACAGCATTTACTCTTGCACCTGAGGTCTTAGCTCGGCTGTTTCAAAATGTTGGTCTATTATAATGAAATCAGTTGAATGAAAGAGGAATAAGCCAAACTTGTTTGGTTACATTCACTTAACTCCTGCACACTCACCCGAGGGTCTGACTAAACTTCTTAATGAAATCACTTTTAAAAAATTGGTAAAAACAAGAAGATGATCTATTCAGAGGAACCCCGGCCGATATATGGTTGATGGAGAGAAACTCTAAGTTTTGTGTAACACAATATAATTGCTTAAAGAGAGAAGCTTTCTCACAATGTGTTGCTTAAAGACAAAAGCATTTGAAGGCCGTTGGATGTGCATCAGATAGCATTTATGTCTATCCTCTAGGCAAGTAATATTAGAAATGACGAAGAACTTGGCCAAGAAAAAATCCAAAACCAGATTTGTATGGCTTAAGCTTGAAGCTAACTTTTTCTGTGGGCAGGGCCAATGGAGAAGCAAGTCTTGTACTTCAATTAGAGAACCAGACACCTTAGTTAAGAGTGAAAAACGTGAACAACCCTTAAACAAACCCTACACTTGAAAAGGCTATGCGAAAAGTTATTGTGTGAATCTAGACGGAGTAACCTAGAGACGGGAGATGTTATTTGCACTTTAAAATTAGACTTCATTTATAAATAATAAAAAATTAATAAGGTTATTCTAAAAATAAATAAATTCTCGATATATTGATCAAACGCAAAATAATAATAATTAAGGGAAGTGTTTGAAATGCACTTCCCCACATTATCTGAAAATTACAGTGTACAAAACATTAACCCCTTCTTAATTACCCTTTGGCCAAAGTGTTCGTTGAGGACATAGGCATTATATTGCCTGTATTAATGAAATATGTTGACTGAAATAGGAAGGAGACAAATTTGGTTATATGCTCTTTCACCCGAGGTGATAATTTAGAATCTTATTTATGTGTATTAAGACAAGAATACTAGCTCTCTTTTTCTAGTACAATTCAAGTACATGAGCATTGAGAGGCCTTTTGAAGTAAACCATTGGCAAGAGCATTGAGATTCTTTCTCAATTTGAGATGTATATGATGAAATTGGGAAGAATAATATTCTAAGATGGTAATTTTCAAAAACTCTCCAACCATCTAATCAGTGTTGTTGTTTTCCAAAAGTTTAGAGAAAGAGAATATATGTACATGTTGAGAGTATACAAGTTTAAATGATATTGAGCTTTTTTTTCCCATTTCCAATTGATGTTGGGCTACTCACATTCTACGTGTTAGGCCTAACGACCATACATGCTCTTATGTCACTGAATATGAATTATCCACGTGTTTGGCATGAGGGAATGTGTTGAGAGTGTAAATCTTTACATAAGAGTTTAGTGATCTTGGGTCACTAATTAGTTTTAGATTGGATGATCACATTCTAAAAGTAAACATATCATTTAAACTTGATATAATAAGTAGTGATGTCCCAAGTATTTCTCCCAATAAAATCATGATTTTTGAGAAACTAGTTTAAAATGTATCTACATATCCACAAGCAGCCTTGCTATAGCACACAATTCCCATACCGTACAATTAGCAGCTGGTTTTGCCGTTTTGAGTCTCCAGCAAGTGAAGCCCAAGTTATATATGTTAGTCTGTTTTTCTTGGTGGAACCCAGTTTAGTATCTCTCTTCGCCATGTAGCCCACGTGTCATGACGCCAACTCACCCCTAACGCATGCAGCTTGTACAACTCTCCACTTCTCCTCCCACGTTGCCTTCAAACCCTAACCCAGACCTCATCTTCAACTTCAAATTAGATTCCTTACCAATTTACATTACCCCCTCCCTTAATTCAAATACCAAAAGACTAAAAAACCCCTCACTTTTAACCCAGTAGGCCCCACCCATGCAACCCTTAATTAACCTATACCTTTCCCCTTTATATACACCATCCTCCTCCTCCTCCAGTAAGTGCTAGCTAGCTAGTAACCAAGCTCCATAGCTCACCTCTTTCTATTATCTCTCTCCTTCCTTCTTCTTCTTGCCTTTCTAATTTCTTCCCCATCTCAAAAAACAAAAAACCAATAAAACAAAAATGTTTAACCCTTACATGTCCTCAGCTCAAAGCTCAAGCACCACCCCAAACCTCCCAATCACCTCAAATACCCCAATTACTCCATCAACGGATCCAATCCCAATTAGGTTCCCCATGTCACCAGTTCTTGGTGCATGCTTCAGCTTCCATACCATTCAGTCTGGTGATTCCAGCAAGTACTCATGTACTTCTTGCGACAAGGTCTTCTCCACCACTCAGGCCCTCGGAGGCCACCAGAACGCTCACCGCAAGGAGAGGAATGCGTTGTTTGCTAGCGAGCAACAGCGCGCTGCCGAAGAAAATGACAGGGACAGAGATGTCGTTTTGTCTCCAGACCCTATAAGATGGGCATACCCAGCTAGTTATTATTACTTTGATGCTGAAATCATCACCACCACCACAACCACCGACGTCAACACCAACAACAACAACAACAACAACAACAAGATGTGTGAATATGAGTTCTTCCATTTCATGGGAATGGCAGGGGATTGTAATCCAAAACAGGCTGGGTTCAGGTTTGGATCGTCGTCCGGTGGCGGTCATGGTGGTGTTTCTGGGTCTGGAACCAAGCGGCCTCCTGAAGGTGATGGTGATGGGGCTGTCCAGAAGAAGAAGGCTAAGTATTATGAGGAGGATGATGATTTGAAGGTAGTGATGCCTAGTGTGAACCTGAGCTTGGCAACAAGATGTGGTTGTGATGATCTGATTGATGAGATTGAGGGTTCTGATTCTGATTTAGAGTGGGAGGATGGGGAGTACATGTACTTTTATCAAGGTGGTGGTGCAAGTACTTCCAAGACTGAAGAGCTGGACTTAAGTCTCAAACTCTAATAAGTCAATATTAGAGTGTTTGTCTCTCTCTTTCCTCACATGATCAATATGTATCCATATCTATGCTTTGCTTTATCTAGATAATCTAATTTTTTTTTCAAAATAAAAGAGTTAGGGAGCTGGTATCGGCACTCCAAAATTGATTTCCTCGACCTCAGATCTATGTACACACTCTGCTTAAAGAGTGTAGCAAGGGAGGTTATTTTTGAGGTGCGACTAATAATTCCCTAAAAAGATTTTAATGTATGTTAGGGCAGGTAGTGAGGGAGAGAGAAGAGTAGCAGCTTTAGCTTAGCTTTGTTCTTTATTTTTTCTTGTTGTTGTCGCCAGTGATGCTTACCGATGATGTATTAGGAGATTTGATCTCCTCAAATGAATTCAAATTTGTAATTGTGTAAGACATCATAGAATATATGTTAAAACTAGCCTTCTTGTTTGTAACTGCTGTTTTCATCTTATTGATGTGCGTGTGAGGTTAGGGGGTTCTTTTTCTTTACTTATGTAAGTTCATTAATAGGCAAGCTGGATGCAGTTCTTCTTACTGGCAATCAATTAGCAACGGTAGCTAGAAGAGTCTTGGACTTTTCTTTTTCTTTTTGTTAACTCCGCCGAGCAACCGAGCAAAAGAGATGCATGGCATTGGCAACCCTTTCTGTGCTGGCTGTCTATTATTTTGCCAAGTCAGAATTTTGTCGTTTGGTCTATTAGATCTAAGTGGAATGTTCTCTCTTTGTTCAGAAAAATGGTTTTCATTTCAAGATTAATTCGCTTCTGGGATTCTACTCTGGCTGTGGTTCCTGAAATTTCATCCATTTTTGGTAAATACTGGCTCTTGATGTTTATCTGAAGCTTTCCTTTTTTCGTTTTTCACTTTTTTTTAATGATTATCAATAACTTGCGTCTCGTCTCGAGCCTTTGATTGGAAAAAATGTGTTAAGTTTATGTAGAAGATTTATATTTCTATAGTTTATAACAATATACAGACAGTCTTTCTTTGTTGGTCGAAACAATAGGGTTTTGGCCATCACAGTACCATTTGGCGCCTAATATAGCGATCTTCGTCACCTTAACGATACCGGATCATTTTCGTCACTATAACTATTTTTGCAATAAAGGGAAAGTTCCTTGCAAAAAAAATTGACATCAAATATGGTTATTATCATTCCTAGGTTCAACCTAGAAATCCCATCTGAAAGTTTGATGATTCAAGTTTCAACTATGGCCAAAAAAATATTTGAAAAAAAAAACTGTGTGACACTCTTCGATGGTATGGCCCGCGTATCGGCGAAATGGACATTCCAGCTAATAGTTAAATAAGGTTCTTGATTGAATCAAGTAGTCCTAAAATAGTTTCATATTGTTTGTGATAAATGTCATATGTGATCTTATGTTATATGATATATTTCACTTGGTGTATGATAGGTATCATGTGATGTATATTAGTGTCCAACACAATGCAACAAACGGCAGAATAATGAATGCTTTAAAAGTTTTAGATGCACAATATATTAGTGTCGAACAGCTATACGACATCGCACTCACAAAATAATTAATGCTCCAAAAGTTTTCGGTACAATATTTGTGTTAGATGCAATTTTGCAACGCTTTATACTTATCATGTATATCAAGTCTACTGACAAAATAGTTGATTCTCGATAAGTGTCAGATCGAGTATCATAGGTAATGAGACAACCTCTCGACAAAACAGTTGATTGTCCAAAAGTTTCTGGTGCATATCTATGCCGGAAGCAATGTGACAACATCTCGACAAAGTAGTTAATTCTCCAAAACTGTCAAGCATTATATTAGTGTCAGACGCAATGCAACAATGTCCCGACAAATAGTTGATTCTCCAAAAGTCTCAGTATATTTCTGTCAGAAGCAATGCGACAACATCCCGACAAATTAGTTAATTCTCCAAAAGTTTCAAGCAGTATATTAGTGTCAGACGCAATGCAACAAAGTCCCGACAAAATAGTTGATTTTCCAGAAATTTCAAATGCAGTATATTAGTGTCAGACGTAATACGCCAACTGACAAAATAATTAATGCTCCAAAAATTTGAGCCACAAGTCTATTTTGTACAATGTTTCACTCAGGAAAACATGTGCTTATACTCATACGAGGATTCTTAGCTCAAGTTAAATCCCACCATGTTGCTACATATTTTTCGCGAGGAAAATTCTATTGCACACAGATACTCTTATAGAAATTGGACAAAAACTTACTGATACTTGGATATGGTCTCATGCTTACCATTTTTTTTTTTTTTTTTTGACAAATGCAATATTCTAAACTACTCTAATGTACGAGGGGGATCGAATTTGGGTGCAACTGGGCAGGCACACTACCTTGGTCAACTGGCCTAACCCACATATACTTTGTCTATTGATTGATTGACTTTATGGTATTGATTTCTCTACTAAAAAAATTTTGCTATAAGAAAACAAGAAAATCCGCCCTAAATACAATTCTCCCAAATTGGTTAGTATATGTTGCAATCAATTTATAGTTGTAATTGTTTGTGCTAATCTTAACTAACTATCTTGCAATATTTATAATAAGGGTGATGATTTTCCCACTCCCCTTTTTTCAGCTTACACTCCCTTTTGTTTTTTTAAATACTTTTTACTATAACATAAAAGCGAGTGTAAGTGAATAGAAGAGAGGTGGGAGCATACAATTTCTAACAAATGGAGTGTAAGTGGACAAAATGGGAGTGGGAAAAGCAGCTCCCTATAATAAAGGCAAATATATCATTAAAGGGCGCAAGTGTAAAGAGTCGAAGCTGGACTAGGAAAATCCAATGCAGCTAATATCAACCCAGAAACAACCAGCTAATTAAAATGCCATGGTAATAAAGCCTGCCCTCTAGATTTTCATCCCCAACTGGACCAACTTACATTCATACCAAAACCAAAGGTACAGAAATATAGGCGTTGTAATTCCAAAATCATCACCCTTTTCGAAAATTCATATATAGTATGTAATCAGCTATTATACGTTTCACATATGAGGCTCATTCATTAAGGCTCTTTTTTCAATGTGATAAACTTTGTGTAATTGCTATTATATATGCAGATTCCTTTTAGAAAGTAAAAAACAAAAATCAAAGCTGTCTTAATATGAAAGCACAAAACGAAAACTATGTGATTATCCAGTTTGCTCAGTTTTTTGTTATCGCAAGTTTTTCTTAGGCAGGCTCAAGAAGTTCCTCAATTCCTAAATGCACATACATAAAGTTCTCACAGGACCAAATCTGTCCAGAATCTCACTGCATTAAAAGTTCAAGTCCGTTCTCACTCCTTATAAACCCACTCTCAATTACACCATTTCCTCTAACCCAACTCTCTCTCTCTCGCTCTCTGTAGCTTTCTCGATCTCGTCTAAATTCCCTTGTTTTCATCGTCCAAAATCAATCACCATGTCAAACAGTGACTCTGAAGACAGCACGGCCAACTCTGGCCCGAAAGATCTCTTCAAATGCTGTCACTGTGACAAGGCTTTGGCCTCCGTTCAGGCCTTGGGTGGTCTCCAAAACGCCCACCGTGTGGTGAGGAATGTCATTGAAGCCCATACCAACAACTTCAGGCACACTGCTGAAGCTGGCCCGTCAGCCGCTGCTGCTGCTGTTGCCGGTGAGGTGCGTCCAGAGGTGAATGCAGGCGGAGCTTATTATCATCAGATAGTGTACCCTACTGCAGGCATAATGGCAGTTGCATGTGGTGATTATTTTGATGCCCAACCGAATGGAATGATTAGGGCAGAAGATCATGAGCCCAACAAGGCCCCAGAAGGTATTGTTAATGTCACAAGAGATTTTCTAGGGGAATGGAAATATAACAGTACTAATAGTGTTGGGTATAGTGCAGCTGCAGAGTCGGAGAGGTCTTCTGAGAGGACTTTGACTGACCCAATTTTTAGGGTTGGCCATGGAGAGTTTGCTCCAGAGGAAGATAGGGATGATGGTGAGGAGGAGGAGGAGGAGGTGACTTCGGAGAAGACAGAAGAGTTAAGCTTGGAGCTGAAGCTAGGATTTTGATTCTGAAGAGCTGCTATGGGGATCTCATTTATGTACAAAGGTGCTTAGAGTTGTTGGTATGGATTAATAAATGTCTGGAAATTATATTAGAGGTCTAAGTTTGAGTTATATATGCAATTATGAATTAATGTTACAAAGGTCTTAATATAAGTTTAAGTGCTTAGATTTGTTTAATGTTATGGACTATGCAATGCTCTAAGCATTCAAAAGCTTTGTTTAAATCTTTCTATATAGAGTTCATGTTGTTTAACTAGCCAAGAAAATGGTAACTAATACCTACAGGCTACATTTCTCATAGAGATGAGATATCCATTTTTTGTAGGACCTTTCCTATTGAGAGGGACAATAATATACTAAACTCATATACACTACACAGATATTAGGACTCAAACCCAGGACCTTGCCTGGATGAGCAATTGATTCAAACCACTACACTAGTGCGTTCTTTGCAGACATGAGATATCCATTTAATTATAATATAATTGTCAAATTAACAAATAAGAAATGGCCAACCAAGAAAAAATTGATTGAGTTCTATTTATGATTTCCAGCTTCAAACAGGAGATTAAGAGGAATTGAACCCTTTTTATCAGCTTTACCAAAAATTTTGGTGACTAAAGCCTTTAGTCACCCCCATATTAGTCACCAAATAATGGTGACTGTTGCCACTTTTTTTTTTTTGTAGTGAGTGACCCATTTAACGTGGTATGTATTAGTTGCCCATGTAAACGTACTCTAAAATCATTACTCATGTTGCAAGATTCTTTATTAAAATATAATATTTTTTTACATTGACAATAACTTGTAGCTCAAGCAGTTATGAAAATTTACCCTTGCACTTGAGGTTCTGTATTTGGACCACACTCCTCCAATATCACATATATCAAAAAATAATAATAAGAATTTTACATCGAAGTAAATAGCTACTTACTAAATTATTCTGTTGATTAATACAATTACACTTGGCCAGAAGAATCAGAAAAAATTGATTAAAGAAGTTTTATCCTAAAAAAGGAAAAATAAATAAATAAAAATTTGGAATTGCAATTGTTGTTTGAAAAAGAAATTTTCAAATATATCATTTGCTGATAGTTTCTGTTTACTCTGCTCATCTGGAGCAGAAATCGAAGCAGATTTACGCCCAATCAGGTCTTTTTTTTTCCCACCCATTAATTTCAGACCCATGACAACAAGCAAACCACTGGTTGTTTGAGAAGAGAGAGACAGAGAGAGATTGTTTCCGTCACTTTCGTTAGGTCTACAGTGTCAATTTTTCTCTTCTTTCTGTGCAGGTGGTGGGCCCCAAAGAATCTGGGTGAACTAATTTCAATATGATTTAATTTCTTTCTTTTGCATTTTCTTTTTTCTTTTTTCTTTTTCAATCTAGATATTGGAAATAATTTCTTGTTTATAAGTGACCATAGATAATGGGTGATTTTCTTTTACTTCCTAACTTAAAATTTTATAAACTATTTAATACATAAAATCTCAATATTACAGTTTTCGAAAGCCAATATTTTTCTTCTCAAATGTATTCAAAAGCCATATGTGTTGTCCACTTGGCATAACATTTTGTTTAGGGATGGTTCTGCATATGCCTTCTAAATTTAAGACCAGACGTTTTTTTTCTTTAAATTCTAGAAAACCACGAATCATACTCTTCAAAAGCTGCTGTAAGAAATGCACTCCAGAGCTCAAATTAGTAATTTACTTATAGTTCAAGTGATTACGAGTAGTTATCTTTGCACTCGACATTTAGTAGTGAGTGTTTAGGCTTGAAGTCCCATCTTCCGACCACCCATGATTCCCATTCTCGGGTCATGGATCAGTTTTCTAGACCACTCATGGACAGTTTTCTAGTCCAACGTAGCCCATGAGCAGAAATCTACTGTCCTCCCTTCTATGAAAATATAAAATAAAATAAAAACAAATTCCAGATGAACACAACCCAATACAAGAATTTATCTCTATATATAAAGCAAAAGACAGAGAATGGTGAAACATTCAAAATACCAGAAAATACACTAGATTAATTCAAACATTAAGAATTGAAATTATTAATTAAATGAGGATAATATAGTAAATTCACACTTTTTTATATTTAAAAAAATTAAAATTAAAAGAAAAATCAGATAATGAATCCTATTTTTATGGAACACAACTGCCCATTATCTTTTTTAATTTTAAAATAAAATCCAAATTTTTTTAAAAAAAAAGCCTCTCGCAGGCGCGGAAACGCGTGCGGAGAGGCTAGTATATATAAAGCAAAAGGCAGAGAATGGTGAAACATTCAAAATACTAGTGAATGCCCTTGATTAATACAAACATTAAGAATTGAAATTATTAATTAAATGAGGATAATATGATAAATTCACACTTTTTTAATTTAAAAAAATTAAAATTAACAGAAAAATCAAATAATGAATCCTATTTTCATGGAACACAACTACCCATTATCTTTTTTATTCTAAAATAAATTTAAAAATTTTATTAAAAAAAGCCTCTTGCAGGCGCGGAAACACGTGCGGAGAGGCTAGTTTTAATAAAGCTTGACAACATTATAAAAAGGCACTTTTCTCTTTTTAGTGGCCACATGTTAAACTAATATTACCTGGGGAAAAATAGAGAACCCGAATCGTGTATATGTAGAATACATTTGAATCAGCACTGTGAAAAACGAAAAAAGAAAAGATCCCTAATTTGTTACAAACAAACAGTAAACCCTTGCCAAGAAAAAGGGAAAAGAAAACAAAAAGCCCTAATTTTGTATTATACACAAACAAGAAACCCTTGCCATACAAAACAAAACACACATTTTTACACCTCTCTCACTCTCTCTCAAACCAATCTTATTGAAAGCTCATTATTGTTGGATCATCTTGAATCCCCCTCACCATCCTCCAAAACCATCAGATCGTCGAGTCTCTTTTGTTGATTCCGAAGAATCAGTTTCGGTTCCTTGGGATTTTTTTAACTTGGCCACAAGAACCCACATGTTGGCAAGTTCATTTTCTAAGTAGGCTTCTCTTTGTTTGGATTCCTCAACCCTTCTTTGAAGCTCAGCCTCTCTTTTATCCTTCTCCATAAGAGCAGCCTCGTATGAATGCTCTCTCTCCTTACTCACTGCCAGTTCTCTCTTCATTTCTGAGACAAACGCACCTTGGTCCTGTTTGGCGTGACTCTCTCTCCGACCATTTCGGCCTGTGCTACTACTTCGACGTTGGGTGGGAGAGTTCTTAGATGCGGCCAGCTCAGCAGTTAGTTTCTCGTTATGGTTCATGAGTTTGGCAACTTCTTCTGATAATGCCTTGAGCTCAACAGCAGCAGCTGAGGCTAGACCTTTGGCATACGAACTCTCTTCCACCAGTTTCTGGTTCCGAACTTCTAAATGTTCTTTTGACTTGGTCAGTTCAGCCACCTTCTGCTGCAGTTCTTCCACCTAAGTGAGGGTAAAAAAGAAAAAGGAAAAGATAAAAAGGAGTAATTTAATAGAGATGTAGCTTGACAGTGTTGAAACTGATATATTAAAAAATAAAATGAAACAAAATGGAAGAATAACAAGCTCATGAAATTGATCAGTGGTATTTTCCATGGGAATCCAGATCTTTTCGATGAAAATTTTCTTATCATAATTTAGTGCACTCCCAAATAAACTCTTAAAACAGAAAGTTCCACAGAAATAATCATTTTTTTCTTCTAAACATAGAGAGTTTCTGCATGCATCAACAGAATCAGTTACACTATGACTAGTAACTGCAACCTATTTTGCAGCACCCAAGTCTTCCGTTTGTTTGGGGCCGTACAAAACTCAAATTTTCCAACTAAACAAACACTCAGAGACCACAAGGGAAGGAAAACCTGCTTCTGTAGAAGGAAAATTTCATTTGTGTCATTCACCACTGCATGTTCTTTCTCTGTGCAAAGACCCTCATGCAATTTTGAATCAGTTTGAGAACTGACTATTGGGCTCAAATTTCTAGACTCTAGTGCCTCAGAGAGCTGCTGCTTCAATGAGGCAACTGTTTCCTGCAACCCTTTGCATTCAGAGACCTGGTAACAACGTAATATGAAGTCATGTGAGGCTCTGAACTCTGAAATCTTATTGCAAGATGAAATTAACAAATAAATTTTATTAAACTGGTTCCTGTACCTTTTGTTCCAGCTGCTCTTGGATTATACGATTATCAGCAACTTTAACCTGGCACGAAAGTAACGAAAAAACAGTCAACAGAATAGACTGGGATTATAGTAGGACAACCCTCAGTAGAGCCCTAGGAAATTTTCATTTTCATTTTTCCATATCTTTGATAGTGTAGTTGTAATTTGTATAATATCCAAAGTCTTGTAAACTGGAAACTGAAGTAACACTAATAAAGATATACCCAGAGAGGGTCATGCAAGTGGATATTTACGATGGGCTTTTTGGACATCCCATGGAACTCAAATGCTTCTATAGTGTGTCAATTGATCATGCAAGTCTCTTGCCCGCGTCATTAATTATCAAACAAAAATAATGTACAACTATAATCAACACAAAAGTATAGATATGATTGTAATGGACTGAATCCAATTATATGCCGGGGGGGTCAACTTGATGCTCCATATGATTTATTTTAGTGTTATTTATTTACTGTGCTATATTTTCTTGGATCAAGATGTAGTAAGTTATTATCACCTCAAGTTCGAAGGACTTCTCATTCAATTGTGCCATCACTTCAGCAAAAGACTGCAGCATAAACGACAAACAACATCAGTTTGACCATGAAGACAGATTTTTTATGTTTCAAGAAAAAAAAAAGAGGTACAAGCTGACCCAACAGTACGGAAGTCCAAACTTACTTGGGATATTTCCAGTTGATCCAGTTTGTTGGGTGAAACAATGAAGGACTCCGCAATTTTCTTTTCCAGCAAAGCTATTTGTTCATTCTTCGCCTTGATTTCATCTTTTAAATTTCGCATCTCCATCTTCATTACAGAACAACCATAAAATTGAAGGTTCCAGGAATATTAACAGCATTTGGAGACAAAGATGGTAAGGAAATAAGAGAATTACATTAATTCCATCCTTGTGGGGGTTTTTTGCTGCCTCCTCAGACAACCGCTTCAGAGCACTTGAATGGAGTGCTACCTCACCAGACAAGATTTTTTGCTGCTCCCTTAAAAGATCAATCTGATCAATTGATTTCGTGGTAGTCTGACAGTAGAAATGAATAAATGAATGAACGAATGAATCATAAAATTGAGAAATAAATTATATTTGGACCATACTTAGAATATCCCTCACATAATTTCTTAGCCTGTAAGTTTACAAGATTTGATATTTCACAAGGTAACATTCTTTATGCAAAAGATCCACATACCAGAGGTGTTGCTTGTCCCAGGAAATTTTCCTGACCAACTTCTCTATCCTCTCTAGCCTCGGACAAAAGATCAGCAGATGGAGAACTCTCTGTCAGTAGAGAATGTGAAAGTCTGGATTCTGCATGAAAATTACCACTTTCTGCTTGAGGTGTTGACGGTGTACTAGTAGATTTTATTCCACTGGATCTATCGCTGGTGCTTGTCAAGGTCCCCGCACCACTATCACGTTTCTGACCAAGAATTGACAAAAGATGGAAAATAAATCTATAAATAATACAAAAAGGTCTTGCAATGATAAATATATTGGGCTGTCAGGCAAGCAGCACAAGTTTGATTAACCAGTTCCTTCAGAAAAGCTGAAGGTTCAGACCATACTATGAAGTTCCTCATAGGATCCCATGCCATTTTAGTGGATCAACATGGGGTACTGGCTTTAAGGAAAAAAAGAAAAGAAGGAATATATACTTGGAAATTACAAGAATCAAAGGGATTTCAGAATAAAACTCAGACCCCCTTTAAGAGAGAGCCATTGAAACAAACACCTTAAACATCTATACTAATGACACACAACACACACCCCACCCCCACCCCCCCCCCCCCCACCCCCCTAAAAAAACAAAAAACAAAAACCCCCAAACCCTAAACAGAATAAAACTCAGCTTTAAGAGAGAGCCATTGAAACCAACACCTTAAACATCTATACTAATGACACCACCCCCCAAAAAATATTTCATATAAGACCATTACTCCAACCATAATCAAGGCACCTTAAGAAAGGACGAAATATTTCTACCAACCAAATGGCACATACCCGTAGCTTTAACCAGTTCAATAGTCCATGCTTCCGAGTCTTCTTCTCCCCCTTCAGTCTATCTTCAGTAGTTTCAGTACTCCCCTCAAGAGGAGGAACAAACAAGTCAATGCTTTCATCATCTAAAATCAAGTCCCGCCTTTTGTATGGTAGGTATGCAAGCTGTAATTTTACACAAGTAGTTACACACATATCAAACAGAATAAGGAATAGGAAAAGAAAAAAGTCAACAAAAAAAAGCAACTAAATAAGCAAACAAAAAAAAAACTAGTCTATTCATCTAGCAGAGGGAAATCTTAGGAAAATTCAATCCGACCTCCTCTTCACCAAAGGAATGTCTTCTTCTAAGACTAGGTCGATGAGGAAACCTTGATGATTGTGTTGCTTTTGTCGAGACCAAAATCAACTTTGTCAGCCTTTGGATTCTTCCCAATAAAGCAGCTTTGGCTTCTTCTTCTTGTTCCAATCTTGATTGCAGTTTGAATTTACCATCTTCTAACTTCACACATTACATCACAGCAAACGAAGCAGTTCAAGTCATGCAACATTGACTATTCAGAAATATATAATGCATCAATACTGAGAACTGTTCATTAATTGAATGACAAAAGGTCTGTTGGTAATACCAGAGGACTGAACCCCATCTTTATCAAGGATGGGGCCCAAGATGGCTTTACGATTGATCCATAACAATAATTGAAGTGGATTTTAGAATATAAAAATAAATAAACAAATAAATCTCAAAACTAGTTATACATTCACACTTAATTTATAGGGTTGCGCCAACTGAGAAAACAGCTATTGTCTTTTTTCCTTTAGGTGTCTAAACCAATTTTAATCATGTTTTAGCATTTCATTCAAGTTTGATCTCTATGAAAGCGAGAGAGTTTTAGAATCAGAATATCACAAAAGTTGCAGACCCAGAAATAACCCTGAGACCAATCCAGAAGAGGAATTTGAATGCACCTTTTGTTTAAGGAGCAGAATATCATCTTCCCCAGCATCTTTTAGTTGAGGAATTGTAACGATACCCCTCTTCACCTGGTCTAACTCTTCCTTCAAACTACGTATCTCATTTTGATATTTCTTAATAAGTGACTTCTCATCAATAATCTGCAGGTACATAAAATTATGTGAGGAGAAACAAATGAAAATACTAACAGTTTAAAGAAAAGAGATAAAACAAGCATACCTTGTTTTGTGCTGCTTGAATTTCAATGTGTTTTGCTCGGTGTGCAAATTTCAACGTATTATGTGTCTCTTCTGAACTGCTTGATGAAGGAGTAACATTGCAGATGAGCTGTAATAGTAGACAACATAAATAATCAATTACAAAACTTTCTTCGCAATCAATATTGGTTCTGCCACAAAGATGCATTGAAATAATGACCTTCATGCAGATAAATGGAATAGAGGAGGAACCATAAAGACAGGGGAAGCCTTACAGATACACGCCCATGACCACTTAGCGAAGATTGAAGAAGTCTGGTTAATTTAGAATCCCTGTATGGTATATGAGTTGCCCTTGCATCTGTCAACTTTGATATAACCTGCGTCAACAGAAGTTAAAATATTCTGAAATAAGTATATCATATAAGATAAACAATTACAGGGAAGAGGACAATCTAATACGATATTTCAAACTTCTTGGCTTAAAACAACGCTTGAGGCCTCACAGTTCCTAGAGTTAGCAGACTTTTATTTATATAGGATCCTTCTTTTCGCCTGACACCAGTAGTTTCAGCTTTCGAGCTCTCAGAACCTGCCAGATCGATGAGGTTCTGCACATACAAGTTAGATATGAAAGATCCATGAGAAAATCGTAAATATTGAACAAAAAAAAGCTGAATAGTTCACAATTGTAACCAAGAAATATAGCAAACCAGTCGTTTGTAACTAAGAAAGATAACAAACAAGTAATTGAAGTCAGTCCTTAGTGTTGAATACTTACCAATTGTGACAGACTTACAGCTTCGCCTTCACTATTTTCCCCACATGGGCTACTCTCTATTGTCTGTTAACAAAGTAGTCATACAAACATATTAAGTCATGTGCAGGTTTGTCCGTGTCAAGAAAACAATAGAAGAGAAATTAAAGGTAAGATACCACAAAAAGAAATTGAAATTATTAGCGAAAGAATTACAAAAAACAATCAAGATTACAATATGCTATATTAAGATAAGGGAAACACACCAGTGTAAATATTGTGTGGCTCCGGCTACTGAGTAAATTGAAATTTGTCGATCCAACATGCCTGTGCTCTGTTGGCAACAATTAAAATTCCATCACAAAGTGAAACAAGATTCGTGAAAGGAAAACGAGAAGTTAAAATTGACAAGAACCAATAGCATCTGGTCGACTACACAAATAAACAAGATTTTGGATAATAAGAAACTCCCATAATCACAAAATATCATTAATGTTCTTTTACCTTCTCCAGCTGCTATAAGTGAAAGGGCGTGAGCTGGGGATAGTACAACTTCTTCCTTTGTTCCTTCAACAAAGGTGCCCTACAGCCATCAATTAAGCAATTAACAAGACATTCTTAACAGTTTGGAAATGCCAGCTTTGACAAAGTAACTAGCCACATAATCATAAGTAAATATTCTGATTGTAACAGACTCCATACAAAAGTTAACAAAAAGATATTGTGTGGCGTCTTCAGTCATGCAGGAATTGTCAAAAACTCTAAGAACCAGGTACCTGCCTTAGACTGCAGGTAATAGGAATGTATCTTGGACCATGAATCAGTGATTGTATTTCTACACCATATATTGTCTACACTTCAAGTCATTGCCTAAAGCTCAAGAGGATGAGATTTCATCTCTATCTTACCTTGGATATTAAATGCATCATGAAGTGTAAAATCATGAGATTAATGATGTGATTGAAGCATTTGAAACAATGGCAGTAACCATCGTTATTTGCATAACAGTAATTTATGAAGATGATCGTAAGATCACAAAATGAGTAAAGCACCTGAGCATCCTCTCTAATTCGTAAATTCTGTCCTGCTGGATTCAACAAGTCATTAACAACCTGAAATGAAAGAAACCTTAAAAGGGTAATATAGTAAATTTAAAGGTACAAGCATCACTGAAGCTAGTATAAAGTTAAACAGTGCATCCAGAAAACTTGAAATCAAGAACAATCTCCAAATAGCAACAGCCAATAAGAGATTCATAAGTATGCTATAGAGAAAATAGGAGTGTAAAAAGTCTTACCTCATTATAAATCTCCAAGTATGACACACGAAGAAGAAACTCTCGATTTGGAGTCTGGAGAATAGACAGATATCATAATATGTAGTTTCTCTAATAAATAAAAAACCCACAGATGTTATGTTACATTAAGAAGTTAGTATCGCATATAAAGTACCTCCTGGATGATGCTAAAAGCATCCTTCACAGCCAGTGGTATAATTCCAGGCGACCTCTGATCACCCTGAAATTCATAGGAGAAAGCATATTGATAATCATAATGGATCCAAGCACATTAATACCTAATCTCACTACAAAGCACAATGTATGTTACTTCTATGAGAAACTATGAAGAAATAGAGGTGCCTGATGAATGCATATTAACCAGTTATACTCTATATAAGAATATGATGAGAATCTCACATGCATAGTGTGAGTCTTCCCGCTGCTGGTCACCCCATATGCAAAAATTGTACCTGGCATGGAAGGAAATCATAAGCCATATATATAAGCACTACACTATGTCATATCTACAACTTAGATATATCTGAATAGTGAATACCAAAGAAAGAGTATAACTCCCTCAAATTTTAGTGCAAACTGCTAATAACTTCAATTGCTAGAGCAACAAGTTGCCGAACCCATTCAAACTACCAGTGCTCAAGTTACCCTTGGCGGGCAGAGGTTCTTACTCTTGACAGTCAAAGCATTGGGTGCCTAGGAAACAAAACAGATGGCAGAACCAGGATGGCTTGTTCAGCCAAATAGGTTCTCTAGTCATATTCGCATAGCTTTACAAAGAGAAGATCCCAAAGTTTTCTAGATGGTCAACAAAACTGTGTAGACCAAGAATGCGAAGGGATTGATCATCTTATGGTTCCTAGAGTTCACCCAGAACTAGTGGTCCCAGCTTTTCCTTATGCAACAGACCATTAGGTCCCAAGATTCTATTATCATCATTCACTACACACCAATTTACAACTATACTTCAGCCAGTGAGCATTAACAATGCACTCTCCAACCTATAGCATTGTTCAAAAAGGTCCAGCAACCTAGTCAAAAAGAATTTAGGAGGAGGGAAGCTCGAAGTCCTTGGAATGTTATTGAAATGAGTGGCTGAGGTAAGAATTCATCATATGACGTTAATTGAAACGGAGAACAAGTGCCCCAATTGATTTACACTTTTTTCATGGCTTCATGCATGCAAGGGTTATACTTATATCACTTCTTGCAATGTAATCAAGCCATGCTTGGTGAAAATAGAAAGGGAAAAAGTAAACGCAAAGGCCAAATGGACTTCATAACTGGCACTCCTATAAGATAATTCATCAAACTTATATCTAAAAAGTAGGTGCTGTAATTAATTTGATAATGTAAAGGAAACAAAAGCAAATGGAAAATATGTTCAACCTACAGTTGATCCAGCAACAAAGGAACGACTCTTAAAATATAGTCTATACAAATGTATACAAGAGAGCTTTACTGTTTTTTTAGTAACCCAATTACTATCCAATTTGTCCCAAAATTATTAGAAATATAACTATCAAGAGCTATATGAATCAGGTTGTGAAGGGACCACACAAGAATATCAGATCTCGAAAAGTCAAACTTCCAGTGTAATTCGTGAAGCTGAATCCAAATAGTTGGGGTACAATTTTTGGTTTCAATACGTTGAAAATTAATTGTTCATTGGCCATCTTTTATAACTGGAAAAAAGCAAAGCTGATCAAACTACACTTCAGATAAATTTCAGGACATGAAATCAAGCTGCAAACAATGCAGAAATTTAAGTTCATCAAACCAAGAAGTCAAAGCTGTTTACCATTGACACCTTCCATAGCACCGCTAATAACATGCTGTGCAGCAACATCATAGACATGGCGTGTTGTGGTGGTAGGGCCAAACACCCTATCTAGAAGCATAGAATAAGGAAACCATGAGACAAAATACAAGGTTCAACCAAAAATTAACTTTTGTGAGTTTTATGTTCAACGCATTGGATAAAATATTTCCCTAACAAGATATGAAATATTACATTTTTTCTTATGGGAAATCATAAACTTCTACTAAATTAAGGATAAAACTATTCTGCATTGACTTCTGATGTGCTATGGCCTTTATCATATAGAGTTATTCTCTGGCAAGGACCTGTTTCTTATATATGGATGACTAAGATGCAAAGTGAGTAAGATCTCAATTCATCTCAGTCATCCATATCTAGTGTAATGGATAAAAACCAAGTCATTATTTAGCAATCTTATTAAAATTAACTAGATGAATATAGTTTATGGGAAAATTCATTAGACCTCATTAAGCTTTGATTTACTATTTTCTTCCTCTACACAAGCTCAATAAATAAAGAGAATGCAAGACTATTTGTTTAATGGAAAATAGATAAATACCGTATGCATAAGCTATTGATGGATTATGCTCATTCCGCACAATAGTGTCTCCATCTGCATACCATGCAATTTCTTCTCCTTGGCGAATTTCCCTCGGGCTACACCAGACATAGACAAGAACCAACAGCTGACTTATTAAGTACTCATGGAACTTTGTAAGTGAAATACAATTCATACTAGTGAAATGAACCTGAGTGGACGAAAGCGGACCGTCACTGTGACATTTTCTTTTGATCTTTCCACATCTTGCGGCACACTTTCTGAGTACAAGTACTGTGGCTTACTTCGAGCTGAAGAAGATGCAGGAGAGCTCTGAGCTTCAATAGATGTTTCCAAATATTGTTTTGAAGACGATGTAGTCGAAGATGCAGGAGAATTAGCAGCTCTTGAACCGAATTTTTTTGACCTTGGTCCATGTTTTGATGCCATTACCGCTCGAAGTCAATCCTTCAATACATCGACTACAAATTCTACTTCAGCATAAATCAGCGACAACGTCAGCTTCTGAACTCTTCAATATGTTAACATCTTCTTAGGCTTGGTGGGTTAAAGAGAAATGCAGGCAGAAATAACCATCTAAACTTTGGACCAAAATATATATACATATATTGTTCTAATGCCATACTTTAACTCTGACACCAGAAGTAAGTTCAAAATCAACCAAATTGAAGTAACAAGTTCAATTTTTGAGTACTTCCACTAAGCACTAAGCATACTCTAGCACTGTTTTTGGTTGCCAAGAAAACTGTGGGGAAAATGATTGTGGCATGAAGGGTGTAGTAGTTCGAATTGTAGAGAGGAAAACAACGGAATACTAGAAAACCAACTATATCCAACTACTCCTTGGATTAGTTAAGTTTACCTCACCTCGAAGAACGGAATACTAAAAAACCAACTATATCCAACTACTCCTTGGATTAGTTAACTTTACCTCACCTCGCCCTTTTTTTGCTAATATATAAATGTAGCAAAAATATAAATGTCAAAAATCAAAATTCTATGTTACCCTACTTTCCTCATTTTCTCAGCAACCAAACAACGAGTAAGGCAATGAGGAAATGCAGAAAATTAGGTAAAGGAAGAGAACAAGTCCCCATTAAATTGCAGAAAATTACATCTTCTTAACCCATTGTTACGTTGCTAAGAAAACAGCAAAGAGATTAAGTACAAATACAACTAACCCAAATTCCAGCTTCCAAATTCCAAAGCACTGAAAAACTAAACAGAGCAGCAGAGTCGTTACCTGCAAACGCAATCAGAGGAGCATTGCATGCACCAAATGGAGAAAAGTGGGGAGAAAGCGAGCTTTATATCACAGAGATCTTCTCAGAAGTCGGAAAGAGACGGATCTGAGAGACGCTTGCTCTGTGCGAGTGAGTGAGGGACCAAGAGAGAGAGAGAGAGATATCTGAGCTATTTTTTTTCTATATTTTGTAATAAATAAAATGGAGCCTTTCTTGCTTGCCTTGGAAGCGATGCCTTTGATCAAAGGCAATCAGCATTTCTCAATCCAACTTTTTTGCAGAGAAAGTAAGAGAGACTCATACATACATAAACGGCATAAACATACACCACCTATAGTTATAGAGAGAGAAAGTGAAGGAAGAAAGGAAAAGAAAAAGGAAAGAAAGTGGTTAGAGAGAGAGTGAATTTGGTACAGTAGCTGTAGCTTAGTGAAAGGCTGGCTGTAATGGTGGTGGGGCTATGTTTTTTTCTTTTTTTCATTATTTATTTATTTATTTATTTATTTAAGAGGGCAGAGAGAGAGACTCATCAGGGAGTCAAGATATCACAGGAGTTGTGTGCGATGAGGGGGTGGGGCCCAAGGGGAAAATTAGACGAAGACGAGAAAACGACGTCGTATGTCGGATGTCAAGACCTGTGAACCTTCGTCCGTTGTTTGACACGTATTTATCATTGGTAGTACATGACAATTCTGCCCGCTACAAAAATGTCTTGTGGTGATAATTTGATTATGTTTTGTTTTTTTGTTTCAATTCTAATCATCAACATCGTCATCATCATAATTTAAGGCCTCGGGATCTTAAGGTACCATTTTTTATGATGATTAACTAAACCTTTTTTTTATTTCACCGGCTTGTAATTTTCCTCAATAACTAACTTTTAATATTATGTACTTGCATTTTTTTTTTTTTTTTTTTACAAGAATAAAGATTGTAACATTATAGTAAAACTTGAAGACTAAGACGGACTAAGCTAAAGCTTTCGATGCGGATACTCTCCACACGCCCCTTTACGTGTTTATTTTTTACACATAACATAGAAGAAATCAGATGAAGATGAAGATGATCGAAGAAAGAGAGAGAGAGAGAGAGAGAGAGAAATTTTTGAAGAGAAGAACAAGATCAGTGTAATATTGATCGAGTAAAATTTGTATCTCGTTACAATGCTTAAAGCTTAAGTAAGTACTTATATATATGCTAAGCTTAGATAAGTAAGTTGAGTAACAAACTAACCTCCTAACTGAAATTTGGCATGACTAAGCGTATGGCTAATCTAATTGTACATAAATTAATTTCTTAACTAATTATTAGGTAAACAAATTATTCTTATTGAATGATTTTCTGTCTTCACAAATGAAAAATTAATTATTTCAACCTCCAACTTCTCCTTGATGAAATTTCAATCAATTTCAACCTGCATTAGTGTGGTCATATTGCACATGTTTGTGTGCAATCTCAGTAGCAATCTTATTATCGCAACATAGTCTTATAGCTTTCCCATACTTGAATCCCAAGTCTTTTCAATAAGTTCGTGAGCTAAAGTGATTCGCAAACATCATGAGCCATATTTTTATACTCAGCTTCAACACGAGATTTTGCAACCACCTTTTGTCTTTTGCTTCTTCAAATAATAAGATTATCATACATAAAAAAACGTAAAGTATTTAGAAGCAGAATGCATATCCATAATGGAAACCAGCCCAATTCGCATCGGTAAAGCCTTCGCATCTACACGATGACGTTCGGGAAAAAATGAGTGAGACCATTGTTGTTCTTGATGGTATGTGGTACTTGCCTTCTTTACACATAACAACTTTCTCTATACAAAATGACACATCCCAATGCAATTATTGAGTGGGAGCAGCTGCCCCCACTGGGCCTTAGCTGCCTCCGTCCTACTCCTCCGTACCTAATTCATATGGAAGCTAACAAAACCTGTCAAATGTAAAAACAAAGGGAAGAAGATGGTTGAAGGTAATTATGAATCTTCAACCCGTGCAATTCGTTTCATTATAGCATGAAAAGCTATACTTTATTCAAGCCTTCCTCATTACGAGCTGACATTACACACGTCTATACGTTTTTTTTTTTTAAATATCTGACGCTTCTAAAAAATAAAGTAAAATATATTTATATTTAAAAAAAAAAAACGTAAAAGAGTCATTAAAAGATAGACATTATTCATTTTAGTATGAATGCCTCAATCCAAACTTTTTTATATTCCAATCCCGTTTTAGTTCTGAGTATTTAAACGTGTAATGAAGTAAGAAATTTGTAGCTTAAATGATTAAGATTAGTTACTCATGCATTTGAATATCGTTTGCATTAACAAAACGTGCATAAAGAAGACTTATATTTTGGTGGTTTTGATTCGATTTTTGAGAAGCTTTAGGGATTAAGAATATTTACTCCTATATTTAAATTGTTACGAATTCGAATCCCTCTTATCTTGAAAAATATCAATTGATTGGAAGACAATATCTTATTATCCAAAAGGATAGAAGAAGAGGCTAATAAAATGTTTTCCGCGAGCAGTTGAGAAAGACTGGTGTGGCAAACCTACAAAAGATGTTCTGTTTTTTTTTTTTTTCAGGTCATAACCAACACAAGATGTTCATGAGCTGGCTTTTTGGTATTTGGAAATAAAAGTTTAGGTAAAGTAGAATATTAAAATACACAAAGATTGTCTGAACAAGGAATTAAAAAAAAATGGTGTCTTCTTTGTGTTCAACCCCGAAAAAGTTTAAATACAAAAAGAAACTAGAAAAAAAAAAAAAAAAAATCTGGGGTCAACACATGAGGCCAACCATCTTTCTCGATTATGTTAGAGGAGAAGGAGATGTCAACCATCTCTCCTTTCTACATAAATTCTCATTTTAAAATAATTAATAGCAAGTTGTTGTAGTTGAGTAACCAATTGCATACGCCTTCAATGTTTGATTAAGAATCTTTAATAAAGGTTGGATGGAATAATTAATAATGATGGCTGCAGATTAAATTAATAATGACAACTTAATATATTAGCTGCCATTATGAATTATGTTGGGTGAGTGTGTGTTCAAAAATTATTTCGTAGTCGAAATACAAAATGCACTAAAGTTTAACAGGTGTGGGTTATGTCAGTTAGTTAGAGCAGTGCGTTCACTCATTCGCACTTGAGTTCGAAATCCCCAATCGTAAATTAGATTAATTAAGACCAAGTTGATCTTAACCCACCATCAGCCTTATCCAATTAAAGTTTGTTGGTTATTTATGACTTCCACATTGGATTTCTTTATGGTTTCAATGAGAGGATTTGTATTGGTATTGTTCTATCTACTCCCAAAAGCCTGTCCAGTGTCAACCAACCACTCATTGAAACTAAAGTTTTTCTTTTTCTTTTTCTTTTTTCCTGGGGATGCTTTACATTTTTTATTTTATTCATAAAAATGTTTTAATATTTTGTTCTCTCTCCCATCATAGGATTCTTATTAAACTATGTTCCATCATTCCATGCACCCAAAAAAAGCCAAAATCGGAAAGCAGTCCAACTTTTGTTTTTCTCCTCCAGCTCTAGGTAGGAGCTTCATTTAATTTGTCGTTGGAAGCTCTACTTCATCTTCGTGTTGGGCCACAACATAAATTTACTACTAGGAAAGAGCTGTCTTTTTATTCTGTGTTGAAAGCTCCACTTCCTCTACCTCATGGTGGCCGATTTAGAAAATAAAAAGAGTATTTTCACGAATGATAGAGTATTGGATGTCCAATTAGACACATGTGCAAAGTAAAGAGATAAATGCTCTTAACCACTTGAATTTAAAATCCGTTACTAAATTATAAGTCATGTTAATCGGTCACTGATCGATCGGCATGACTCATGAGGTCCGCTATACCGGATCCGGGCTGGAGCACGAAGGGTTGAGCAACTGTACAAGTGCGGTGGGCTGGAGCACTGGGCCGATTGACGATGCTCTAACCAAAGGCCCACCTAATTCCAGCTAAAGATTATAGCGATACAGCCCACCGACCACGTGGCAGTCGACTGGGCCGCCTGTGATGCACTGTCCATGAACCACCAGTGAATCAGCACAACAAACCCGCAGTTCGTTGACGCCTGACACGACTGTTAGGTTGTTCGGTACCTTCCTTCCAGTCCCTAAACACAGTCACAGTCCGAGTCTCTGAGATCTTCGCCTTCTCTGTTAATCGTCCGTACAATCACCCAAAACTCCCGATGGTCAATTTACCAGGTAACTTCTTTTGCCTCCTCCTTTTTCTTCTTCTTCTTGTGAAATTTTGCGTAAATTGGAAAAATCAATTAGAACGAAGTGAATTTAGGGTTTAAATGAGGATTCGAATTATTGATTAATGTTATTTAGTACATTGTTAGCTCAGCTCGTGCATTTTCAATGCTTCGAGTTTTTCGTATTATCAATTGTGTTTAATTTTTCGCAGTACGGTGGATATGAAAGAGAGGAACTCTACATCCACGCTTAAACGCATTTTAGTGACTTGTGCAGCACAGGTTCTGTCTCTGTCTTTTGGTCAATTTTGATTAAATTGTATACGGGAATGAATTTTGATGTATCTTCTTTTTGTGGTCTGAGAATAAATTTTGATCCAAGAAGGTGTATTTTGCGCGTTCTTTGATGGTTTTGTGGTTGAGTTGTTGATTGGGGATATTTGATTTAAGTTTACGATAGTAAGAGATTGGGAGGAGCTGTACAAAGACTTGTTCCTGGGAATTTAAACAAGGTTTTAAATTTGGGTCGAGAAGATGTGGCCTTAGATTTTTGATGCGTGGGAAGTTTCTGCGTAATCCGGTTAAATGAAATTGTTAAAGAATAGAGTATGATATATAATTTAAAATGTTAACATTATGTAGAGTTCTACTTAATTCGATTAAATGGAATTGTTAAATAGTGGACTATAGGCTGGAGAGATTATGTTGTGGAATCGAATAAGTAATTTAATGTTGCATAGATGTATTCTTATCATGTGGACTATGGGGAGATATTGGTGAAGGTAGAAATCGAGTTCCTGAACTTTGACATCATGTTCATCTAGAAGAAGACAGAATATGTGTATAGTACACTATTTCTTTTGTTGGTTAATATGTATATGTGAAAAAAAAAAGTTTATGCAGATGGTTTAAACAATATTCTCTAGGAGCTGCCCGTAGACAAAACCTTGGAATCTGCATGGTGCGTTGTGCATAATTTAAAATTGATCTCTTCCTTGTAGGCAAAAGAATATGGGGGTTGTGTTGCAGCAAAGGTTCCACAAGTTGAACGTGATATGTGCTTGAAAGAATTTCTTGCATTAAAGAGTTGCATGCAAAACGTGGTACGATTTCATAATTAATGACAGATATGTCAGTGTATGGCAGCTTTGTATTTGTCATGTTCTTGGAAAATTGCTTTTGAGTCTGCTTTTTTGCTTCTAAATAGCTGCGAGGAAAGGCTTGAACTGCCAAGCTTGATTCTTCAGTGCTTGGACACGGTAGTTGGAAGTGTTCTAAAAAAGGTTCTTCATTTATCTAGAAAAGTCTTGTTAACTTTCTTACTGTTCCACTAATATGATCCTTTAGAGTATCTGTTCTTCATGTCTTTCTTCGTCTATATTTATACTTATTATTTTTTTTGTTTTATAGCGTTGAGGCTGGTTTAGGATTATCAGCAGCGGTACTTGCTAAACCCTGCAATAACTCTTCAAAGGTCTGAAAATCAAGATGTCTGGAAAAGCATCAAGTTCACAGTCTAGTATTGGTTTGAGTGGGTCTGGTGCTCTTTCACATGTTTATATTCCATATCTGCCCCTAAGATGCAGCGTAGCTGGATCAAGGGGTTTATTTTATGATGATGGCAATAAGCTGCTGCTTTCCCCAACATCAGATCAGGTAATATGATATTTGTACTTGAATGTTTCCAACTCTTTAAGTTTTCCATACCAATTAGATCTGAATGGTGTTTTTTCCGTTTTTGTTCTTATATAGGTCTTCTGTTGGAAAACTGTTCCTTTTGATCCTGTGGTTACTCCTACCTCTGATTCAATTAGTGAAGGGCCCATCTTATCCGTTCGATATTCGTTAGATGCAAAGTTTATAGCAGTCCAAAGATCTGATCATGAGATACAGTTTTGGGATAGAGGAAGTGGGGAAACTTTTAGTCAGAGGTGCAGGTCAGAGTCAGAGAGCATACTGGGATTTTTTTGGACAGATTGTCCAATGTGTGATATTGTATTTGTAAAGACCAGGTAAGGATATGTTTTTCCACATGTTTTATATGAATATTACAGAATGAATTATATTACTTGAATTGTGTATTCATTTGTATATCCTGTATCTATTTAGTTTTTAGTTGGATTTGTAGCAAAAAAATTAAACATGTAAAAGGGCTTAGTTTGCCATCATACTGTATGAACCACAGATATTCCCAAAAATTTAGATATGGACTGTCAGATATGGATGCACCCCTGCACGGCTGCATGCATATCAAATACTCCAAATGCGTATTGCTTAACATTGGCGGCTTTGAAATATGGATACGGCAAGGATAGGCAACCGATATACATAGTATTCGGTCAGGATACAGCCAAGATACGGGAATGAGTTATTTTGCAATTTTTGTCTACAATGCTGGATTTTCTGTTTTATTTATTTTGTATTTGGTAATTGATGAAACATTAACGCTATGCATGAAAAAGGAATCAATTTATGTGATTCGTATATCTTCTTTAAAAACATATATAAAATATAATATAGGATATTTCATTGGCATATTGTTGCCATATATGTATCCTAGTTTTTGTAAATTTCCTGTATCACCGTATTGGTTGCACCCTGCATCCATAGATGTGCAACATAGTCTTATCCATCTGTTCACTTGAACTTGGATCATTGATCTATCAAATCGGCATATATTATTTGAGAGAAAATTATAGTATCCTGATGACTGGATGGTAATTCATGGTTTTGGTTCTGCTTCAGCCATCACAAGAATTTTTGTCATGATCATGTCGTGCAGATCGATCATACCTTAGTAGTTTACCCAGTTGTGAGGACAAGTAAACTAGTTAAAGACCACTTATATATAGACGTCCAGGGATGCAATTCTTTCTGTTAAGCACATAGGAACCATTTAAAACAGATTGGGTGCTGTTACCAAAATGTACTTCTCTTGTGGTGCTGATATCTGCAGTAAGTCTAGGAAGCTTCATGCATAAAGAGGAAAGTAATGATATATATATATATATACATACATGATAGGCAACCCTAATCTTTCTAAATTGACAAATTATTGAGGGCCACTAAAAGGTTGACGGGTAGGATCATATCTGGACCTCTTCTCCTAGGATCCTGTGTTAAGTAGGACCAACACTGGGTAAGTGGGCTCTGATAGTTTGGAGGTGAAGGATTGTTTTGATGCAAGCAGAGAGAGCAGGTTATTGTTATGGCCAGTCTTCTCTCCACTTGTGTCACATGATAAAGGAGGTCTGTTCATGAGAAGTTAAACTGTTACTTTTCAAGTAGCATTATTAACCAAGCGGCAGTGGCCTTAAAGAGATTACAATTGGGTCATTTCTGGGGTTTTTTTAATTTTTAAATGACTCTTTATTGAGAGGTTATTTGGATACAATTTCTTTTTTCAAACTCAAAGCATGCCCTCATTGTGGGGTAGAATGCGCTCCATTTTGTTACATAGTTAGGAAGCTTTGTCTTTGTTGTGGCCCCATGCAAAGGATTTTTAGGCGGAGGGCGGGGTGTGGGATCTGATGTTGTACTAAAGCTTGAGTTTAGAGGGATAGGATATCCGAGCATGTTTTGTGAAAAGTTTCAAAATCTTTACAATAACATTTTTTGTTACTCTTCTCTTTGTTTCAACCACATTCTTTTGCGCCAAGGTTTTGCCTTTCTTTCATTTTGCTAAAATGGAGTTCAATCTCAGTGGGCTGGACTTGTTTGCTTACAATTCTGAGTCAAGATCACTTCAATTAGTCGAGACGAGGAAATTACATGTGAGTTGGTATGTTTACACACATGAAAGTCGCTTGGTTCTTCTTGCTTCAGGAATGCAGTGCAAAATCTTCAATGGTTTTCAGGTATGTGTAACACTCATTATGTTAATGTTTTTCTTTTTGAAGCCTTTCAGTTTGCTGTTTTGCTGTAAATTACTTCTATGAACTATTGCTCTTGTAATACACAGGAAAGTACTCATTAATTTTTTTCCGTTGTTAAAGAAAAGTGGAAGAATTTCCTTTTTTGTTTTCTTTTTTGGACTATATGATTTTAGGAAGTTGAATTGCTTTTCATAGTTATCACTCATCAACTTGCAATGTTTACTTTCTTAATGCAAAATACAGCAGTGATTATAGACTGTTACAATCTTTTTGATGCCCTTGTAGTTCATACAATTATGTGCAAGCAATTGATATGGTCATTATGAATATTTTCCTCTGTGCTTTGCATTGCTGAAAAGTATTTTATAGGTTGAACTAAATATCATTTCATAGTTTCTGGAACAGAATGTTTGATTCTTTCTGCTTGAAACATCTGCTAGTGTGGCTTCTCTTGTAGTTCTGATATAATTATTTTGCAGTCATGATATAATTATTTTGCTTAACATGATTATTGATATATTTGCTTGTATGCCATTCAGTGCGCTCTATTATTTTAGTCTTGACAGATTTGCTACTTCGTCTGGGTAGCTCTCATCTGCAGGGATTATTCGTCTGCCAAAGTTTGAGATGGCAATGGCTAAATCCGAGGCTAACAATAAACCTGTCCTTGCTGCTGAAGATGTTTTTATAGCCACTGTGTAGGTTCCTGTCGTAGTTTTCTTTTTGCTAGATTTAATTTGCCAACCAGAATCAAGGCTTATATATTGTCTTTCATTGTTCAGCTATGGTAGAATATACTGCCTGCAAGTTGATAGGATTGCAATGCTCCTCCATTCTTATAGGTTTTACCGTGATGTGGTTGTACAACAGGTAAATTTTGTGATCAAACTGTCTATTAGAATCTTTTGATCCACCATAAGTTGAAATTGTTGAAGAATGTAAAAACATTAGAAACTTGACAAAATAAAATACAATTTTTAAGTGAGTGGTTCCACTACTAATAACACAGAGGTCTTTTGTGATAAAAACCCACACCTGCTGGGCTTTGCAGGTGGTTAAGTTGGGAACAAAATTGGTGTTGGTAGTAGTGGGCCACTGGTCCGTTTCCCTGAAATCTTAACAGAAATGTCAACCAATTGGCCACAGGCTATGTAGCATGGATATGTTATCTGAGGGTCTTAATTCATATTGTACTGATACATCTCAGATACTCCAATATATCTTGGACCTTTTCCATTTTGTTTTTTCTTGATAAGTATTTTAGTGTCTATTTTATTGGTATTTAAATTAAGGATGCTTGCATGACTAAATTACTTGAGGAACATGCATGGATACGAATTTAATATGATGAAGAGACAAATTACATGAGTGTAGACTGTCAATCCTAAAAAATCCTGCTTTATATTATTTCCCATTGGTTATCTTTGTGTTTTGGCTTTTCTTGTATACTTGGGGTTGGCCTCCTTGTCAATATATATTTTTTTACTCACACTTCTCAACTATCAGCATAAATAAATAAAGGGGCCTATAGCTCTTGGATTGATGGATTTGAAAAGATTTTTCTTGGTAATTTTGGATCTCATTGTTGGGTTATTGGAGTTAACTCCAGTAAAATATGGGGCGATTGATGTTTGTGAGAGAGAGTTTTGGTGGTTTTATGAGTAAATCATGGCTTCATGTGATCACTACAGTTTCAGTGCATTTATGTGGGCTTCATGCGGGCGCTATTCACATTTACTCTGGTGTATACTTATTCTACGCAAATGATGTTTGTATATACTTTGCAGGGTTCTTTGCCAATTTATTCAAGCAAGGTTGCTGTGAGTGTGGTTGATAATGTACTGCTTGTGCATCAAGTGGATGCGAAGGTTGTTATACTTTATGATATATTTGCAGACTCTCGGGCACCCATATCGGCCCCACTTCCTCTACTATTCAGGGGTTTCCCCAGGTCCAATTCTTCTTCCCTGCGACCAAATAGGGAAGATACTGGAAGTTCAGAAGTTAATGTTATGAGTGACCATGAAGCAATCGTCTACGGAGATGACTGGAGTTTTCTTGTTCCTGACCTCATATGTGATGTTGCTAATCAACTTTTGTGGAAGATTCATTTAGATTTGGAGGCAAGCCATTTCATTTTCTTTTGCGTAATTTGTTAATATGATTGTTCTTCTGGCATTAATTGTGAATAAGAAAAGTAAATCTTTTCTTGCATAATCCTTCTTTCTCTCTTCCTGTAGGCAATTTCTGCCAGTAGCTCAGAAGTACCATCAGTACTTGAATTCTTGCAGCGGCGGAAGTTGGAAGCCAATAAGGTAGAATTTATTATTTGTTTCTTGGTATGCTCATTATTTACTTGATTTTTCTTTCTTTTTTTGTAAGGGACAACTGCTTAAAGCATGCAATTATATGATTTTTTTTAGTATCTTTTTTGGGTCGCTCATTATTGCAAAACCATTTTCCTATCTAGGATGCAGTTAAACCTTTATGATCTGTAATGTCTAGTGGAGTGGTTTCGTGTTCTTGTGGTGCTGCATTGCCTTTCTTGAGGCTGAACTGCTTAATGACTATTGGCAATAACTTTATTCCATTTCCTTTTCAGGCTAAACAATTGTGCTTGTCAATAGCGCGTACTGTTATTCTAGAACGGAGACCTGTGTCTACGGTTTCCCGGGCAATAGATGTTTTAGTTTCCTCCTACTCCCACTCTGTTAAGACAGGGACCTATATTAAGGGAATGAAGTCTGGGAAAACATCACCTTCTATTGTGCCACAGATGAGTGGCCCTAGGTCCAGTGCTGATGTATCTGCAAGTAGAGTGGATGCAGTTGGAAAATCCATTAAACATGAATCTGCAGCTGGAGTGGACAGTGAATCGCCGAATAGATTTTTAAACTTTTCAGATTCCGACTCTGAGGATAATGCAAGCTTTGAAACCCTAAAGATCACTTCAAATAACGTTCAATTGTTTGATGGTAAATTGGCCAGGGGGAAGTTAACGGGTGCTGAAACTTCTGGTGGTGAAGTTCGGTCTTCATCTCTCAGATCGGGCAACAGCCCATTGGATGCTAATGTTTTGGAGCAGCAAGAGTCCCAACCTACCTCTCCAGTAATTTCATCTGATGAAATGTACAGTTTTGTGTTTGCTCCTGTTGAGGAAGAGATGATTGGAGAACCTTCTTACTTGGTTGCCATCATTGTTGAGTTTCTTCGCAGGTATGGCGTATATTTATGAACCTTTAAATGATCAGGGCCTTGAATGCAAAGTCATGCTGGGTATTTATTCTCTGTCATATACACTTTTAGCAAGGCTAATCATGAATTTGCACAATCTTGCCCTTGTATCTGAGCAAGCACGTAGCATGTTAACCTAGGTTATTGTATCAGTTAATATGTGTAACTCGCATTTGATTGTACTCCACCTGGTGTTTAACCAGTTGGTTGATTGTTTCTGAAACAGGTTGATGTTGTATAACTGTAAAATGGCCTGGAAAGGCACACATCATATAAATATGTATAAAAAGTTTTTAATGGATAATGAAGATCCTAAGAAGACCATTTCTTTCTTTCTTTTTTCCCCCTGGCTTGAGGTGGATTTATTCTTTAACTATTACTACTCTTTTGGCAGACTTTATTATTGGATATTGAAACCATAGTTTCATCCCTCTTGTTCTTCATCTTTTAGCTCCTCTTCTCTTCCGTCCACTTTCTTCAACTCTTTTTCACTTTCTCTTTATTCTCTTTTCCCTCGTGGTCGCACATCAGTTTGTCAAGTATTTTCCCGGATACTTCTATTAATAATTAAAACTTGTTCAACTTCATAGGTTATAAATTTACAAAAGTGTAGGAATAACTTCAAAATATTATAGAAAAAAAAGATAAGAAAACATTAATGCCTTAAGAACCAGGTTGATATCAAGCTCTGATTTGCTGGCTTGGTTCAGCCTGATGTGCTAGCTTACCTGGACCAAAACCGGCTTTAAAAATGTCTCCAAAATATTAGTTTTCCTGTGATGGGTGTGAAATTAAGTACTTCATATTTGAAAGAATTAGGGAATGATCATAGTTCTTAATTTTATTAATTTGTTATTATTTTGCAGCGCTAATTTGGAAAAGGTTGAAGTCCATCCTAATCTCTATGTCCTGACCATACAATTACTGTCACGCAGTGAGCGATATGCAGAACTTGGGCAGTTTGTCTTAAACAAGGTATCTGAACACATGCCTATTAGAAACGTGTGCTTGCAAGTTGCAACAGTGTGCTGTTTATGCTTGATCTGATGTTCACGGTGAAAACTGTTTCATAACAGATTCTTGAACCTTCTAAAGAAGTAGCAATGCAACTCCTAGAGTCTGGCCGTCAGCACTCCCTAACAAGGAAGTTGGGTTTAGATATGCTGAGGCAGCTTTCTTTACATCATGACTATGTACTGTTACTAGTGCAAGATGGATATTACCTTGAAGCATTACGCTATGCACGGAAGTACAAGGTAATTCCTACCTTGGAATCCGAGGAAAGAAAGGATTTATGTATATATTATCACTCTAATTGCCGTACATTTTCTGTTGGTTTTTGCATTTCACTTTATTTTTGCTGGCTCTTGCTATGTTTTCTGTCCACTCCCTAGCTCAGCCTCATGCGGCGGAGACTTCTAAACCTATTATGCTGTGTTTAGTGATTGATGCCACAAAGTTTCCCTTATTTGGACCAGTAGAAAGCTGATATGCTTTCTTGAAAATATATGAAGATGTTATCGACATTGCTGCTTCATTTTCCGCACTCCATACCCTTTTTTCCTTTTATTTTTCACTTATTGCATCTTTCAATGATTTTGCTTTAGGATGTGTTTATCTATTTAGCAATTCTTTGACCAAATTCTTTCTGTGCCAAATTCTTTTCCTGACGATATTATGTTGAAAGAGAAGGTATTAATTTTCTCACTATTTCAGAATGCCTAACACTGTATTGTAAAAATTTCAGGTCAGTACCATACGACCTTCATTGTTTCTCGAGTCTGCATTTACCTCCAATGACTTGCAACATTTAGCTGCAGTCCTTAGATTCTTTTCAGATTTCATTCCTGGATTCAGAGACACATCAGATCACGACAAGTACTACCGCTTTCTCAACGAGAGAAACTCATCCATTGCTGCTTGAATTTCCTCATAGTATGCCTAGGACAACAGAATAATGCCATAATTACGAAGTGCGTTAGAGATGTATAAGTATTCAGAACTCCTTTTTGCAAGTACCACATATCAGGTATCCGAGATTTACAACCCTTAAATGGGATAAAGGATGAATATCTTGTACTTTATTTCTTCTGTGTTTTATGCCAGAAAAGAAAAAACATGTGCATGGTTTTAAGTGTTCTTTTTCCTTGTTTATTCTGTGATGCATTTTCTGGTAATATACTGAATAGTTTCATTTTTTACTGGGTATGAAATAATATCCAGCTGAGCGTGTGGATTTTTTCAAACATAGCTTGTTTGTGCTTGATCAAATTGTTTGATATAGTGACACTACATGAAGAATGAGTAAGAGAAGAGAGCCTATATTCAAACAAACCCAAGAAAATTCTAAGCCCAATCAGCAAATAAAAAGTGAAAAGACAATTTTCCCCTTAAAAACAACTCACACACGGCACCCACCTTATATCCTCCCGGCCCAGCCTCTCACCGCCGCCTGCCGGCAACCACCCCAGCACCATCTCTCTCTCTCTCTCTCTCATGAGGATCAGTTTTCTCCAATAATTCATGTATTAGTTAAAATTTGTAATGGAAATATACAGAGTTAGTCGTACAAATTTCTTAGGATGCCCTAGAATGCTAATAATGATGGATGGAATTGCCCAATCCAACACATTAATAACAAGGAACCCACCAGACCTTAGCTTCCCCGTGTGATTGAATTGAATTAGGAATTAGGTCTTAGATTAGACGTGGCAGATGAAAATGTGCGAATTGAATTGGCCACAATTGTTCCTTCCTTTTTCAAGTAAACAAATAAATCTCTGGAGAAACAAAGAAAAAGAGTCCTGAAACACAAATGCTATTTATAGGTAACTAAATTAGGAGGCAAGTACTTTATTTGATTCAATATGTTTGATACTTTTGTGTGTTATATATTTGGGTAGCAAAGCAAGACAGCTTTTGTATGAGGCAGTGGCCATCAAGGGCCCCACACAACTTAACTTAACATTGGAAGGAAAAGTCAAGCAGGTTTATGTGTGAAGGAAGAGGTGCAAAAGAAGGTAAAAACACAAGACCTAGAGAGTACATGTTTTAGGACCACTTTGAGAATTCAGAACTAATTGCCAGAGACCTAGCTCTGGTTATGATCAATTAAGCCAAGTACTATGGCCTACTAAATGCATGGAGGACTTAAAACTTCTCTCTCATCTCTCTCTCTCTCTCTCTCATCTACATGTGGGGTTGCTCAGACAAGTACACCATTCAACAACTGCAAACATGAAAGAAAAGCCAAGTTGCCATGTTAAATTCCAAGAACAGGAGAGACTTTAATCAAAACTTTCTTCAAGAGTAGTTTTATGCGGTTATTTGTATTTGTATTGGCCCTGGCGGTTAACGACCTTTATACCTGAATTATGAATCCAATTTATTATTTTTCTTTAAAAATAAAATGAAATTCTAGTCAGCAAACAATTTGGAAGATTCAGAAAAAAGAAAATTGATGAGATGAAAAATGTGGCATTACCCAACTATATATTATATTACAATGGATGTCTATAGTTTCATTAATTACTGACTTCACTTTCTTACACATTTTCTTTTCCTTTTGCTTCAACTTCTTAATTTAAAACGAAAATAAATGGGAAAAGATGGTTGAAAATGTTCTCTCATGTCAACATCTTAATTTAAAGATGTGGACCAAGTTTCCGGTGATTGAAGTAAATAGGGGGAACATTAATCATGTGATCCCCGTTAACTTACAACTACCAAATTCAGATTCCATCCATGGCTGTGACAAATTAATGTCAAACTCAAACAAGGTAGAAATTTTTGAAAATAAATAACCTCTCTCTCTCTCTCTCTCTCTCTCTCTCTCTCTCTCTCTCTCTCCTTTATTATGAATGTATTGAGACGTACATACCAAACATGTGTAATTATGAATTATTGTACGTGTAATTAAGAGATCTAAACTTTTTAACTTTGTACTTCATTTACTCTAACAGCTTAGGTAATTAAGAGATCTAAATTGGTGTGGACTTATTGCTCCGAATTCTTTTAAGGGTATGTGATGTGTATTCAAATTCAGTTTCATGCCAAGTACAAGTCAATATACTCTAATTAACTTGATACGTATAAACAACATGCCGGCTATTATACATGTTACGTGTAGGTATTAGGTTCACCTCACATATATAGGTGAGAGTTTGATACCGATTTGTGGTGAGTTTGTAATAGCGTGACTTTGTTGTGGATGAGTAATTAATCCTTTTGTTAAAGTGAAAATCCACACGCTAAACCAAGGAAAAAAATTATATGATTAAAAAGTAAAAAAATTATGTACCACTACTACAAAATAGTTCAACCACGACACAAAGTAGACGACGATGCATCTTAAAACCGTCGTTATGTTTTAAAAGATGACGGTGTTTTTAAAACCGTCATGATATATCATTTTATACACTACTAGCGTTAGATTATTTTTAAAAGACAACGCTTGTCACTTACAAGTGTCGTCTTTTAAAACACGCTGAACAAAAAAAAGGTCACTTGATTTTTAAAAGACGACGCTTGTTAGTGACAAGCGTCGTCTTTTGAAAATCAAGTGGCCTTTTTTTTTATAAAGACGACCGTTTTTTGAAAGAACTGTCGTCTATTATATGTAAAGACGACGGTTTTTTTAAAAAAGGGTCTTCTATTATATGTAAAGACGACGGTTTTTTTGAAAGAATTGTCGTCTAATATATGTAAAGATGACCCTTTTTTTAAAAAAAGCGTCGTCTTTTAAAACACGCTAAAAAAGGCCGCTTAAGTGAATTAGCGCTCAACAAATTTTCAAATTTTTCCCCCGTCTTTGAAAACCTTATCTCTCATTAACAAGCGTCGTCTTTTAAAACACGCTAAAAAAAGGCCGCTTAAGTGAATTCGCGCTCGACAAATTTTCAGATTTTCCACCGTCTCTAAAAACCTTATCTCTCCCTCCTTGAAACCCTCCTGAGCTCTCTAAAACACCTTCATGAAACTCTTTACAAAATCATCAAAAAATCGATATCAATGAAGGAGTTGAGAGATTGAGATCTTCGCAGATCCATAAGATGGAGAGGGAGATTCTGTATTTGAGAATCAAAACTGGTTGAAAGGTTTGATTTGAAAGTCACCTAATCTCTCAATACTCTTCTATATCTTGCTAGTGAATTCTGGATTAGTCTCTTTGTGTTTCTAGTATGTTCTTTGTCTCCTTGATTTCAGATTTTATGTCTTTCTTGATTTGTCTGGTTTGTTTACATATTTTTTTTTATTATTTCTGGTTTCTTTTTAGATTTTCTGATTTGGTTCTCAGGAGATGAGGAGGAAGCTTGCAGATTTATAACTTTTTCTTTTGCAGGTTTTCTATGTGAGTCGTATGTTTTTTTGTTGTTGAAAATTTGTTACCTTCTCTTTTCACCTTCATTTTATTTATATATTTTTCCTTTTGCAGGTTCTTGATGGTCTTTTTTATGCTCATTTTACAAGTTTTCTATGGAAATAGTCCAATGGTAAAATTTCTCTTCCACCTAATTTTATATGTTTATAATCTTAGCTTTTTTTTTTCTCTCTCTGTCATTTTGATTTATTTACAGGAATGATGGAGGAGACTTCAATTGTGCATCATTTGTATGTTTGGATGAGGAAGGCTTGGATTAGGAGTACGTAGGTCTTGTTAGGAAAAGATTGTACTACTTAATTACCATATGTATCAATTGAATATTTATATTTAATTGGTAGGAGTTATGTTTGTTGTAGAATAAAGATTGGTTAACTATAATAACTATTGAATCTTCAAGTTTTATGAAAGAAACTATGTTTGAGTGTATATATTCATTAATAAAGCATTATGGTTGGTTTTCTAGTTAAAATCGTTGTATAGCATCATATGAAATCAAAAAGAACTAAAATGTAGCAGTTTGGGAACTTATTAGACGACAATTTTCATAATAAATCATGGTCTTTACAGATAATTAATGACGGTTTTTATAAACCAACCGTTGGCTTTATAGATAATTAACGACAGTTTTTAAAAACAATTGTCGTCTTAACCTACAATCCACGACGGTTTTCATAAAAAACCGTCATCTTAAGCTACAATCCACGACGGTTTTTAATAAAACCGTCGTCTTTCCTCCTATAATTAACGATCTTTATCTCTAAACAACGATGATTTTCTTTAAAAACCGTCGTCTTTACAGATAAACAACGACGGTGAAAAGCCGTCGTAGTTTTTCAAAGCATTACAACGACGGTAGATCCCTGTCGTCTATTTCGTTTTTTGTAGTAGTGTACGTACAATATTAGTTAAACATGTTTATCATGCCATAATCAGAAATTTGCATTAGAAAAATAAGTCGCGTTATTTTTGCGATCTTGTTAAATAACAATCAAGTATTAGTCTCTATTTAAATAATAGTCAATTTTAATTTAATAATTTCATATTCAAATTTATGTTCTTTTCCATATCATTTTGTTTTGAAAATGGTCAATCCTAATTGAATTGAGACCTTATCACCCACGTTCGAATCATTTTTTCAAAATCATGGCAAGGAACATCAACTTCTATCCTATAGGCACAGATTTATTCATTTATAAGGAAATTTATTAGATATAAGCAATTTTAATTTTTTTAAATTTTACAAATTCTAACTACTCTAAAGTATGAGGAGAATGATCAAACTAGGTGTAAAGCGACAAACATGTTGTCTTGACCTATTGACTTAATCCACAACTGCGCCGAACAAAATTTTCATGTTTTGAGAAATATATATATGTGAATTCAATTTACATGAAATTTCACAACACAATTTAACCCTCATTAATTAGACAGGGAGCAGATGTAGGGTTCCAATTCACAATCATATCTGTGCTCGAGCCTATGGAATCATAGCAAAAAACAACATGACATATCAATTTATAAATCAAAAGGGAAAGGGACCAAGGATATCACATAATTAAAAGATGCCCCCACATTGTTAATGCAACATCTGAAAAAGATGCCCTTTTGTGGTCCAAACCCCTCCTAAGCCTCAGACAACAATGATATCATACCCATCAAGCTTTTAATTCAAGGAGTTCAAACATCCATCCTTATAATGACAGTTAAGGTCTTACAAGTGGATAAAAAAAAATAAAGCCCACCATCATCCATCATGGTCATAGACTTAGTCTCATATATGCATGTTATATATATGTGTTTGATATATGGTCCTGCCCCAATTGGCTTGCCTTTTTTTGTTTGTGATTATTGTTGCATTTCACTTTCGGCTGTTTCTATAGGAAGCACTTCTGTTTATAAGAATGTCGAAAAAAAATTAATCCAAGTGCTTTCATACTTGGAAGTGCTTCATTAAGACCCATAAGCCCTTTTAAATTTCTCTGCTAAATGCAGTTTGAAGAGTTTTTTATTGTTAAATACACTTTTAACCATTTCAGAAACCCACCGTAAGAGAGAAATTGAAATGCATATGGTGGGGCTCGTCTGCTTTCATGTTCTCATTCCCAACTTGCATTGCCATTATATTCCTGCCTTCTGTTTGCTTCTGCAAGCCAAATTAAATATCTCTTTCCAAACATTAATTAAATTTGGTTTTGTAGCTTAGAATGTGGAAGTCACATGTGATCCAAGGGCAAATAGGAATGTCTGCTGGTCTTTTCCTATCTTCATATATTTCATCATCATCCCAAGCTCGAATCCTCTGCACTCAACCTCAGGAATTTTGGATTATAAACTAATAGGCACGCGACACGTGCCCGGGGGACATGCATATCTAACACCCACAAGCAGAACCATTCAATACGTACAGCTACAATAAGTTTACGAATTTACCCAAACCTGTGCTTTGTTACTGGGGTTAAAGTTAAAATATTTTACCAAAAAACGGTGTTTTGATTTGGTCTGCTTGTCTTTCTCCAACTGTATCTTATATAGCTAGCTAGTACACGTGTACAGTAAAATTATTAGACATAACTTTACCTGGTAACATTTGTACCCTCAAGTCTTCTCCAGAAATGAATTTCACTATTATTTTGTCGAAATTGTTCATTACACATGTTTGGTGTACTTGGACTGTTCTATTACTTAGGGTTAAATAATGTAATCATTAATTTTATATCCTTGTATTTTATTTGATTCGCCGATTTAATTCTGTATTTTTAATCTATCCAATTTAGTCATTGAGTGTGTCTATATAAGCTAATGCTGGAAATTCTATCTACAATGTAATATTATGATCCAAACTATTTATTTTTTATATTCTTCTCGTCGATCATTATTATATATGACTCTAAAATTAATTAGTTTTCAATTTAAGTCGCCATTAAAACATCATGCATATAGCTTTCAGACAGTAACCAGTATCTTATTTATCTATTTATTTAGTTTTTGAAATTTTCTTATTGTCGGCAAAATTCCTAAAGCTGCATATTCTGAAATACGAAACACATGAACATGTATATATAGACACCTGAATACTTAAATCTGAATTGACATCTAATAGAACAATGAACAACACCCACACAAATGAATAATTTTTTTTTGTAAAATGGAAGCATCAAATTTCAACAACAAATAATGACAAAAGTATATAAACATAATATGTATTCGAATGTCGCATCCAAACAAAGCCTTGGTTAAAGGGACACATGACCAGCTTTAAGTATCTATCCATTTGGTCCATACATGGCAACACAAATGTTGCAGAAGGATGGATGGTGTTATTGTGAAAGAGCAAAGTTGGGAGGCCCAAGACATATGAGTTCTCAGGCAATGTCACATTCCAGCCACCTAATGGGAAAGAGAGATAAGGAACAACAAGATAGCGACCCTTCCATTCTCTAGCTTCCTTTCCTTCATTGTGCCACAACAGACAATTCAACAACGCAGCTGCTAGAGAGAGAGAGAGAGAGAGAGAGAGAGAGAGAGAGATGTCAATTATAATATGAAGACACCAAGCCTATAGCCAATCGAGGCCAGTAGCGTTATTTACTTAAAGAGAATTAGGGTTTCTCAGGATGGTGACCCATTTGTTGGTGGGCAATAATCAGATTTGGACCCATTCGTGGTCACATGTTGTATGCCTCTAAGAGTGGCCGTTGAAAAAAATTGATGTAAGGAGTCACTGATGGACACTGGCGGACCTACAGAGGCGCAAATGATCATTGACTAGACCAAATGATCATTTGATGAGTTTTTCAAATTCAAAATATTTTTAGAAACTCTAATAGAAATTGTGTGGTACATATTCAATCAAGATTAACCATATACTTGACTATATCATAGAATTTCGATCGAGTCTTTCAAGTTATGAATTGACTAGAGTACTACTTGGATTTAGAAGTGTAAATAATTTTCATTCAAATTTCGCCCAACTTTAGAATATTGACTATAAGCCCATCATTTCAGGTCAAAAATCATAGAGCTGGTTGTAGAGGGTTTCGGCGAATGCATTCATATCAAATAAAGATGTACATGTCTCCTTTAGAGTTATGAGACGTCGCATGCGACGTTGCCACATCAAAGAGGCAAAGGAAAAGGGCAATAGGCTTGGGTTCGCATCAGATATGAATTATCTACTTTATAAGGGGCATGATATAAGTGGTGCAGTTGCATTTAACCCACATGGTCCCCCTCCCAAAGTCCTCCATGACCATGACTTTAATGGCAAAGAAGAAGCTTATGCCAATGAAGGGTTGCTGTTATTGTTGTTATTAGGGTTAGGGAAGATGTGGGTTTCTAACGGCACGTTGAGTTGGTGGTGGTCCACCTTGAGATTGGTGCTAATAATATCCATCAAAAATCAAAGAGCTTGATACTTCCATTGAAATTACAAGATATCGAAACCCAAAAAGTTGTGTATATATGTGTCCATCTCAAGCTTCCCATCATATTTATTGGGAAGTTAACATGATAGCTGATGGCTTAGCTCATTTGCATTTGGTTTGGGAATTTTTTATTTTTTGTTTACCATAAAGTTATGTTTGATATGCATGTATGGTTATAAGATTCGTCGTGGATGTTCGTTCTAAACTTTTTATTTTTTCAGAAAGAAAAAGAGTGTGACCAAGAGAGAGAAGAGGGGCAGGGTATAGGGAGATAGTGATTTGTTGTGGGATGGCAAAGAAAGATAGAATTATGAAAGAAGACAGAGGCAGTTGAGTTGGGGCTGGAAATTAATAATTGCAAAGCGAGTGAAGAGCATGCTGCCATGCACGAATGAAGCAGAGACTGGGTTTCTGGCAGAGAGAGAAGCCAGAGAGACTGGCGAAAATTATATCATTGAATTACTATATCTGATTAAACTCATGAAAATCCAGAGTCACAGGCTTTGATCAGAACCCTTAAAACCCTCTACAACAACATTGACTTAAGCTGAGCCTCTGTGTGTGAATGAATCTCAGGCACACACACATACACATGCAAGAAACAAGTACGTTTCTGCTGTAAAGGGGGGACATTAATTTTGAGCAACGAATGGTAAATGGGGGGATAAAAGAAGGTCGTACAAGAGAAGAAGAAAAAAAGAAAAGAAAAAAGTGTGTGGAAACATCAAACACGGATTTCTACTGGATCACACCTTAAAAAATGCTCATATATACGCTTTACATATTAAGATCCAAAGTTTAAAATTAAGGACCCAAAATCTTTTCATATCAGAAAATAGTTTTAATTTTGTTTCTAAGAACAAAGATACCATAAATCCAGAAGAAGAAAAAAAACATGTTTGGAGACCCTCACAAATGAGTCTCGAAGTCAAATGCTGGGAACCAAGACACCAACCTTGACCTCTAAACCTCTTACCTGAGTTTGTTTAACCTATACACAGATCCTGAGCACCGAACCCCAAAACTAAGCCGCTCAAGGCACCATATCTAGGATGTATGTTTGTGAATAGGCCAAGACCTAAAACCTCGACTCTAGCCTTTGGTTACTAGTTATCGAATTGCAGTGGAAGCTAAATAATTAACAATAATTGGAATTACATAAACTATATTATGAAGTGGACACCAAAAAATAATAACTGTCATGATCTTAAATATCACATACCAATTTATACTGGAATACTAATTCTTTCCATTTGTGTAATATCTGCTTAACATTTTGTGAGGACCACTTTTTACAGAATCCCTGCAACAGATATAAAACAGCCAACAAAGCTATAAAGAACCAACACCAACTACTAGTACCTGGTCCTGGAGAGAGAGTGAGAGAGAGAGAGTGACCAGTAAAGTAGGGTCATTTCTTTCTCTCCCAAACTTTTTACAAAATAAACTTACTAAGGAGGTGCCATGGTGACTGATGGGTACACGTACATGCAAGTGAGAAGAAGAGGCAGATCGCAGAGAAAAAGTGTTCTGAAGAATTTGGTAGGTGTGCAATGTTGAGCAGGTAAAGCCAATTATTATAACATTTATTTTGCATATATTATCAAGTATTACATATATGTACTAAGTACTTTTCTGATTTTTGCTTTCAAGAGAAATTTTGATAATTACTCTCTATACTTATAACGATTATAAAAAGATAACTGCATTTGTTTCCATAATATGAAAATAAGACCTATATATGCGATGACTTGTCAATTACAATCAGTCAGTATCATCTTACAAGACTATGATTTAGAAGTTAGTCTTCCTACGCTAACAGGGTTTACCCGGTAGAAAATGACATTAACTTACAGATTAGTGGTCTCAGGTTTGAAATCTCATGACATCTTGATAGTGTATGTGTGTGAGAAATTCCCCTCCCATTATAGTTTAGACTATTGCTTGTATGCTTGTAATATTAACATCATACTTAATGCTAAAGGCCATGTGTTATGCAGGACAAAAAATGAAGAAAATAGCTGCACTAATTAACTTGAAAATGATAATGTAGTTTTTTTTGAGAAAATTTAATCGCTTCTCTCTGAGAAAACTCTAAAGAAAAATCCCTAGCTGCTGCCCACTTTGGGAGTCGGCCACCACCCTTTCTTCTCCTCTCATCCCTCTGGAGTCTTTGTTTTTTTATTTTGTTTTGTGATGTAGAAGTGTCGTCGCCATGATATAATTGCCGTCCTTTGGCCCACACATGGAAGGATTTGGCTCCAGTTCTCAGTATTTGATATATATTTGAAATTACGAAACGGGGATGATGCCAGGTTGCGTCGTGTTCGGGTTTAGCCAGTGCGACACTATGAGTTTAGCCGGTATGGCGCTATAGCTCTGTTGGTGTAGGTGGCTTGATACAAGCCATGATGTGTAAGTCACACATCGGAGAATACAACATTAATCTACAATTTAAATATAGGTGGTCTACTCCTGATTGCATTGAGGCCTTTTAAGTTAAAACCCCACACCTAAAGGTCCATTTGGTCTACTCTCACCCAAGGTATTGGACCTAGTTGGTTAAGGTGGGGATAATATCGGTGCATGGTTTGGATAGATAGTGAACTCCTATTGGGCTCATTGATACGACAATTGGTATCATAGCCTGGTTTGGCTATGACGCACTTGGTTCTAGGTAGAGCCATTACATGTTCAAGGAGGTGACTCAAGTAAAAATTCTTGGACCAGCGGAGAAAGGTGGAGAAAGCTAGTAGAGCAAAGGCTAGTGGAACAAAAGGCAAGGCTCAGGGAAATCCTAATGGCATCCAACCAGGTGGAGCAAAGGCTCCTAGCAAGGCTCAAGAAAATACTAGACATAGGTGGAGCAAGAGCTATTAGCGAGGCTCAAGAAAAATCCATGTCGGAAAAGGTGGAGTTGCAAGGGCTCACTCTTGAAAAAGTGCGTGTGTTGTGAACCGGTGAGTTACCTTGGCTTGTATCTCGCCAATGTGGAGATTATTGGTGTAAGTGGCTCGATACAAGCCATGATGTGTGTTAAGTTAGCTTTAGCAAGTTTGATTTTTAGCTTCCTTAGACAATAGTGTATTTGCTATTGTATTTATCCAAGCTCAAGTATAATTAGTCTAAGTTAGAATAGGTTGAAAGAGTTGATAGTGACTGAGACAAAGTGTGGCTGATTGCAACCTTGGCAAGGTAAAATCATGCATTGCAAATTTTAGGTTAGGTTGAGTAAATATGATGACTAGTCCTGTTCAAATATGTCTTGCTAATTTGATTCTTCAGTCCAAGTCGAAAGTCATAGTGTTGAGGAGAGCCTTCCCAATCAAAATGACAATGTTATCATTGGTCCTCTAAATCAAGGGCAAGAATGGTTTATGGCAATGCAAGATGAGCTAAATCAGTTTGTTAGGAATGATATTTGGTACCTTTTTCCTAGGCCATCACACTATAATGTTATAGGGACCAAGTGGATTTTCAAGAATAAAATTGATGAACAAGGAAATGCTGTAAGAAATAAGGCTAAGTTGGTTGCTCAAGGTTACACTCAAATGGAGGGAATTGATTTTGAGGAAAGCTTTGCCCAGTTGCAAGGTTAGAGTCAGTTAGTCTACTACTGGCCATTGCTTAGGTCAAACTCTTTCAAATGGATGTCAAAACTGTCTTCTTGAATGGAATTTTGAATGAAGAAGTATATGTTGAGCAACCAAAAGGTTTTGAAGATCCACATCATCCAAATGATTTTTTTAAATAGAAAAAAGCTCTCTATGGTTTGAAACAAGCCCCTAGAGCTTGATATGAGAGGTTATCCTCTCATCTTTTAGGAAATGGCTATGTTAGAGGGCCAGTTGACAAAACCTTGTTTGTGAAATAGTTCAAGAAAGATGTTCTGATTGCTCAAATATATGTGGATGATATTGTGGTTGGTTCAATCTCAGAGTTTCATGTACAAGAATTTATTCAAGTCGTGACTAGTGAGTTTGAAATGAGCCTTGTTGGTTAGCTTAACTACTTTCTAGGTCTTCAAATTAAACAAAGTCAAGATGAGATTTTATCTTAATCCAAATATGCCAAAAACTTGATCAAAAAGTTTGGTTTGAAATCTGCCAAAGTTGCTAGGACTCTAATGAGTACAAGTGCAAAGGTGCAAAGAGACTCAAGTGGGACAAGTGACACTTTATAGAAGCATGATAGGAAGTCTTCTTTACCGCATTGCTAGTTAACTTGACATAGCCTTTAGTGTAGGTGTATGTGCTAGATTGTAGAGTGATCCTAAGGAGTCTCACAAGTGCAAAGGTGCAAAGAGGCTCAAGTAGGACAAGTGACACTTTATAGAAGCATGATAGGAAGTCTTCTTTACCTCACTGCTAGTCGACTTGACATAGCCTTTAGTGTAGGTGTATGTGCTAGATTTCAGAGTGATTCCAAGAAGTCCCACTTGTTTGCAGTCAAGAGGATCATCAAGTATGTGAGTGGTACCACAAACTTTGGCTTGTGGTATACCTATGACACTAATTCTGACTTAGTTGGCTTTAGTGATGCAGATTGGGCTGGTTGTAGTGATGATAGAAAAAACACTTATAGGGAAGCTTTTTATGTTGGCAACAACCTTGTTGCATGGCATAACAAGAAACAAAATTATGTCTTTCTGTCTACTGCGAGGCAGAGTATGTGGCAGTTGAAAGTTGTTGCACATAGCTCCTTTTGATGAAACAAATGTTAAATAATTATGGTCTCTCTCAGTCATCTTTCTCATCTATTATGATAACATGAGTGCCATTAACATTTCAAAGAATCATGTGCAACACTCAAGAACAAAACACATTGATGTTAGGCACCATTTCATTAGAGATCTTGTGGAGAGCAAAACATTAACTTTGGAATTTATTCCTTCCTAGAAACAACTAGCAGACATTCTAATTAAAGCTCTGGATTTTCAAAAACATGTTGATCTTTGAAAATCCATTGGTTTATGCTCCATTGAATGATTAGCTACTCTGTCTATATACTTCAGCATTTTATTTTTTCTCCTACCAGTCTTAATACCTCTTCTCCTCCTACCAGTCCTTGCCCATCCATATCTCATTCTCAGAGGTCTATAACAGTTGGAAATGTTTCCAATTTTGCATCACCCAGAGCTATGAATTTCTTTCATTCTGTGGTGTCGAACAAGAAGTTTGTTCCTGAGCGTATTTACAACATTTAGGCTCTCCACGTTTGTGATTGGAACTGTGTTAATCAAATGATCAAATATTATCAATTGCAATCTCAATTATCTCTCTAGTGAGTATAATGCATCTATTGTTCATGAATTATATCATAATTTTCCTATCCAAATTGCTTTTACAAAGTCTCGTATATCTGTTAGAGACGTGTCCATCATGTTTACTCATGTTGTGATTCATAAGGTTTTAGAATTTAGTCCATGTCCTCGCACTAGCTATAATTATTATTTTGCTGTTGTCTCTCAATACTCTATTGAGCAGTTTCGGAGTCTTGCTTATGAAAATCCTTCCCTTCCTCTCACCAACAAAGGGTTTCCTAGGAAATCTTATTTGAAGCCTTTTTACAATTCCTTTGAGATTTTGTGAGTCATAATCTTCTACCCACTGCCAATAATTCCAATCTTACTCTTGGTGGATGTCAGTTGATGCTTGCTATGCTTAATAGAGACCCTGTTCCTTTTGGAGAGATCATATGTCACTCACTTCAGACCAAGACTGCTGGTCATGGAACAAAACACAAAGAGTCTCTTGTCTTTCCATGTATTATGTTGTCTGAAGGGAGTTGAAATGAACCCTAGTGATGTCTAGCATGAGGCACCTATTATTTATGACTTAGCCTCTATTGCTCTAAGTGACAAACTATCCACTCCTCAACTATCCAAAGCTTCGAGTGCCTCTACTTTTTCCTTTTCACATATTTCTATGGTGAAAATGACAATACAAGATCAAGCTTATGAGCTTATCTATTTGAGGAAGTTGGTTCCTTTTGTTATTGGTGCCCATTCTTCTTCGTCATCTTATCCATTTGGTACTCATGCTAATCTACATGATGCAGCTGTGGACACCATTGGGGATTTGGTTGTTGAAGACTTTGAAGATGACTTTGCGGAGACAAACTTTGATGGATCTAAAGCCTCTATGGAATTTTAGTTCTAAGCAATTGTCTTGACTTAATCTTATATTTTGCAGTTTATGCACTCTTGGGAGTAACTTTTGTAAAGGGTGCGCCATGGAGGTCTGCATATTTCCAAAATGAGATTTTTCGAAATCCACTTTGGTCATTTGAAATTTGCATCTAGAATAAAGGCTACATCATATCATTCTAGCTAGATCAAATTCATTGTTGGTTTCCTCAAGATGATGGTTTCTTGAAGAAATCGACCACTTTTGTTTGAATATATAGTTCATCGATTGTTACGATCCGAAGATGAGATACGGTGCCATGAGGTGAAAAAGCTGATGGACTAGCTGCCATTTTTCATGAAGAATTGTTTTTAGCTCAACTATGTTGGTGAAAAAAGGTTGCATAATGAGGTAGTGCTCTAGTCCTAAATGTACATAAGTTTGTTTGAGTTTGTGAATACCTTTATTGTAAGAATCTTGTTAACATAGTGGATTGCCTAGTCAGAAAGATGACCCCTAATTTTTCCCATTGGTGGGTTTCTGGGTAAACATGTTTGGTGTGAATCTCTGACATGATGATGAATGTTCACACACAATGCACCTTAGTTGTTGCTAGCACATGGGATGCCTAGATTGATGGGTCCTTTTAAGTGCTTAGGTTGTCGCTTAGGCTTGCAGGGGTATGAGACTTGTGTGTAATTGTGTGTGTTGATTGTTGTGTGTTCTTAGGTCTGTGACTAGTTATAGGCTAGTTATACATTTGTTAGAAATACTTTGTGTGTCAGATCTTTTGAGTAACTTGATTAGAGTTTAAATTTACCTCTTCCACCTAAGTACCAATTTCAATGTGTAAGTCCCACATGGGAGAATACAATAATAATCTATAGTTTAAATATAGGTGGTCCACTCATAATTGCACCGAGGCCTTTTAAGTTAAAACCCCACACACTTAGAGGTCCATTGGGCCTACTCCCATCCAAGGTATTGGACCTAGGTGGTTAAGGTGGGGAAAATATCGGTGCATGGTTTAGATAGGTAGTGAACTCTTATTGGGCCCGTTGATACAACAATTGGTTTCAGAGCCAGGTTCGGCTAAGACGCACTTGGTTCAATGTGAAACCATTGACATGTTCAAAGAGGAGAATCAGGTACAAATTCCTAGATTGGCCGATAAAGGTGGAATGGGTTAATGGAGCATAGGCTCAAGAAAATCCTAGGTGTAGATGAGTAAGGGCTCCTAGCGAGACTCAAGAAAAATCCTTGTCATAAGAGGTGGAGTTGTGGGGGCTTACTCTTGAAAAGTGCATGTATTGTGAACGGGCGGGTTACCTTGGCTTGGATCTCGCCAAGGTGGAGATTGTTACAGTTTAAATATAGATGGTCCACTCCTAATTGCACCGGGACCTTTTAAGTTAAAACCTTACACCTAAATGTCCATTGGGCCTACTCCCCCCCCCAAGGTATTGGACCTAGGTGGTTAAGGTGGGGACAATATCGGTGCATGGTTTGGACATGTAGTGAACTCCTATTGGGCTCGTTGATATAAGAGGCTCTCTTTAGGTTGCTCGAGAGGATGTGGAGCCATGGTCCTGTTTCTTGTTTATTTGTCTAATAATTCCCATGAACTCTTTAGGAGTTTGATGTGGTTTGTTTTTTGTTTAGGATATTTTATTTCCTTTTGGCTTTTGACTTTCGATACCAATTTGCAGTTTTTTGTCGTTGCACGTCAAATCTTTATTGCAAGTGTGAGTACATGTGATGTTGCTGATTCGGGGATTTTAATCATTTTTTGGGTTGTGCATATTCTCTCTAGATCAATTCAACGTGTTGTTGCGTTTTGTAACTTGAGAAGTTGTATACATATTCGGCACCTTAGTTGCTTTGTACTTGTTTTTGTTTATCTTATCAATAGAATATTATTGCTCTTTTATTTTATTTAAAAAAATTAACTTGAAAATGGTGTTCGAGCAGTTCAATTATAGAATATAAGAACAAAAAACATTTGGAACTCACATTTGGCATATCGGATTCAGTTTAGTTTTAATATCCTATTATAACTACCAGTTAATGAAGTAACATGTTTAATTGCTGATGATTTATATTGTACCTTCTCAAACTTTAACTCTAGCTAACACCCTAGTACGTTTTCAGTATTTAGAGCCCTTCGATTAGCCTTCCAGCTAGCCTGGCTTTCTACAAATAGGCCCTACTCTATATTATTTGTTTTTTTTCATCATTTATTAGCTTGATGATATATTTTCAATAATTCACTGCTTTGGATTTGGACCTAGTTTTTTTATATAGTTTTTTTTAAATTTATTTATTTACAAAATAGGCCTATTTTATTTTCCATTTATTAATATGCTCATGTTTTATTGCTTCTGCTATCTTACATGAATATACCATATTAAGCTTTGTTCTAACTAAAGATATTGTTTTCATTGCTTTGGAACGTAATTAGTTAGATTAGAAAGTGTGTGGAAAGAGATTATAGTTATAGTTTCACAATTATATACTCTAAAGAAGAAGTTCCTAGTTTGAATCTCTGCCCAAAGTTGGTAATGGATTTAAAAGTAAATTAGCAAGTACTTAGTTATCAATCGTAGCTTTTAATCCCTGCCATAGTATATGTACCTTGTCACTTTGAATGTCTTGATTAACCAATTAACTCATAAATTCATGAATTCTTTATGAGATTATTAATGTATCTAATTAAATTCATGCATTCATCATGTACTACAACATCTCCCCATCATCATTATACCTTTTAGAATTCATTAATTGTTAATTTATTAAATGTTAAGTAGATAATGAAATGTCTTTAATTCTTGTTGATTTTTAAATTTTAATTTTACAAACGATATGATATTTATAAAGTTATTTTCACAAAATTCATCACAAATATGTATAGTTGTCGTTTTTTTTTTTTTTTTTTTTGCCATGATAGTTCTCGTATTCATGTTTGTCGAATATGACCTCTTATGATGAAGTGAAGACAACTACCACTAAATCAGTGACAAGTTGGATATGTGCATAATTGATTGATCGATCGTGAAAAATGGCATTTTTCTTTTAAAAAAAATTAGATAACATAAGGATTTAGGGTAGGATATGAAATTATGAAAAAGTATGGGGATGTAACAACAACTTTCCCCTTAGTTCCCCAATCAAATAAACCCAAAAAAAAACAAAAAACAAGTGAAGGAAGCAAAGGTGCATGGTACTTTGAGAAGCCAAAGCCACTCTCAAACTTGTGGCCTTGTCAGGGTTCACTCTCAGATGGGTCAGCCCCAATTGTCCATCATCATTCAGACTCTCACCCCCCCTTTTATAGGCCCCACACCATCCCTCCTCACCCCCACATACATCACCCCCTCCCCTCCTCCCTCTCATTTCTCCTCTCCCAATTTCTCCATTTCCTCCTCTTTTTTCACCACACCCAAAACTACACCTCTCTCTCTCTCTCTCTCTCTCTCTCTCCAAATTTTCATGGACAAGGTTGAGAAGGAGACTCAAGACTTCATGAACGTAGAGTCATTCTCTCAGCTCCCCTTCATACGCCCGGCCCCTCCCGTCAACAAAGAAAAGGGCATCCGCCTCTTTGGCATAGAATTCGGCGCGGACACCCCCACGGAAGACTCCGAATCCCTTGACTACACCAATGCCTGCGAAGACACCCCCGCGAAAGAGTACAACATCAACACCACGACCGGCACCAACAGCAACAACAAAAGCAGCGAAAGCGGAGGTGAGAGCAGCCGGAGATTCGAATGTCACTACTGCTGCCGGAACTTCCCGACCTCCCAAGCCCTCGGGGGCCACCAAAACGCTCACAAGAGAGAGCGGCAGCACGCAAAACGCGAGCACCTCCAGTCGGCCATGGTGCATGCCGGCCACCACGGCCTATCTCACGACGCGCACCACCACGTGTACGGCTTAATGAACTACACAACTTCTAGGCTTGGGGCTTCACCTCACCATCACCATACTGCTTATCCATCTTGGAATAGTAGCCACTCTAGCTCCATTGCTGGTGCTCATCAACATACTAGGTTTTATGGAAGCTCTGGTGGGACGTACGGCACGCAATCAGCGCCCATAAATGGGAGCCCTTTGGCCCTGTGGCGGATCCCTGCAGTTCAGGGTACTACTAACCCTAGTTTCAATCGTGACCGTTCGATGAATTTGTTCGCCGGCGGGGAGGAGATGAAGGCGGCAGGGGTCGGTGGGACGGGCGGTCAAGGGCGGTATGTGTATGATTCGTCAATGGCGAGTGTGCAAGACCATGTGAGTTTGGATCTTCATCTGTAATAAGATTAATGCTGCTATGATTTGGATAACTACTTTAATCAATTAATTAATTAGTACTACTTTAGAGGGAAAAAAAGAGAGAGAGAATTTGATGATGATGATGAGAGAGAAGGGAATTAATTAATTAATTGTTTTAAATATATAATCTCCTGGGATTAATGCAAATGAGGCCAATTTTAGGAAATATTCCTGCTCATAACTTCAGTCACAATTTTTAGTATGGTTTCAGTATGTAAATGAGGAAATCATGTGTTTGGAGAAATCGTCATCAATGTAATTAAAATAATCAGGAAGCAGTACTGTTCTTGATTCTGAAAGCAAAACTTACTGTTTACAGGCAAGGAAATTGCTATTTTTGTGAAGCAAAATTTTCGTTTAGATTTCGTTCCATCAGCAGAGTTGGGTTCATTTCATTCACAGCAATGTCTCTCTCTTCTTTGAGAGAGTATAGTTTAACTTTTGTCCACACGTGTGAGGAATATATGGCATCAGTTAGGAGGTGCATGGACTTTTGTAGATACACACGTGTGGCTATGTCGATGTATTTGTTTGGTTCTCTAGACAGGTGGGGTGATGAGAGAGGTGGATTTTGATTCAGTGTATCACACTGCTGCGCACACACACACACAGAAGAAAGATGATGATCAGGTGATAAGGTTTGATGATAGTGTTCTGTTTTCTGCTGCCTCAAAATATGCAGAAAGAAAATGATATATCCATGGAATTTTGCAGGTTGCATTGCTTCCTGCTACATTTTAATTTATGTATTTTTGCTTATACAGTGCAATTGATTTGAGAGAGAGAGAGAGAGAGAGAGAGAGAGATTTATCTTGTTTCTATTATGTGAATGATGTGAGCCCATCAAAGTTTAAATTATGTCTTGTTTCTACTTAATGATTGAGGCAGAAACCTCCTTATTCGTGACACCAATGGCTAAGGAGACAGAAAGGCAACTAAATTTACTTTTTTGGACCTTATTTATTTCTACGCAACTATATTTACACTCTAGATTTGTCATTCCGCGCTCCAGATCGATATCTTATTATCTTAAATCACACACGAAAGAAATACATGTGGAACAACAATCCGAGAGTGTGAAAGCCCGATCTTGATCATACTTGGTTGGTAATATAAGAAACAGATTTCAAATAGTTCTGATGGAAAAAATAAAAAGAAAGACAGAAGGCACTGAAAAATCAGAGGCACTATAGTATATAGTTGTACTACTGAGTGAGATCATGAATGGGGGTCATTCAAAAATAAAGTAATAGCATGATAGGCTAGTGAAATACCAAGTTAAATTTATGAGGGTCTACAACTAGGGATCCAATATGGAGTCACTTCTATGTGCCTTATTAGAAGCACATTTATCATCATTCAAATGGAGCAGTACCAAAACTTTCATGGCTTTAAAATGGCAAAGCCAACCCTTGGCAAAAGCATGTGCCCTCTTTGCTCTCTATGAACGACCTTGAAGCAAGATATGATCAAGATGGTAGTTAGGCTCCCTTCTTTATTTCCCCTTCTCTTTTGTACCTTAGCTTTAATTTTATGTTTTTGAGAGAGAGAGAGAGAGAGAGAGAGAGAGAGAGAGAGTTGTGGTAGGTGGGTTAATTTGAGGTGTTGGCTGATATAGGTGTGAAATGTCGAGAGTGAAGAGGAGGACAGGAGAGCATGCATTTTTCTCTTTCAACAATAATTCAGTTAGGACTGATGGAGTTTAATCAATCATCTATTACATTGCATGTGTGGGAACACTATATGGGTCAGAGTATTTTTTCTTTGGCTTGATAATGGACTTAGCTCAATGAATCTCATACACAACTCGCACAACTCTCATCTCATCATCATTCAGATGCTATAAAATATTGTTCACTTTCGATGTCGGGATTTGTGTTTTGTCTCAATCTCTTGCCCATAAAGAAAAAAAGGTACTGTTCAACGGCTGTCTCTATTTGTTTGTTCCTATACCACTATTTGCTTGTTTGTTTGTGTGTGTTTTTGTTAATTAACTTACAAAATCCAAGTAATTAAGGCTCTTAATTCATTTTCTCAAAGCTTTGCTTGTGGAACAAGCCAAGTTACTTACTTTTGCAATGTAATCATTAGTTAGTTAACATCATAACTATCACATTACACCACTTTTGTTGCACTAATTTACACTTCAAACAAGTTTTCCATTTCTGGGCAGCAATTTGATCTAAATATAGATTTGCAAAGCTCCAAAGCCAGTCATCCTCAGCAACCAGGAATTGGGAAAATGAGCTGTTCCCAAATTTCAAATTCCAAGTCAGTTTGGTGGAGATTTTGTCTTGAAACCCAGATTGAGAGACTCTTTCAATAACTTCCTATCTAATAATACCCCCTAATTCCATCCATTCTTGGTTTTTCTCTCAGGCAAGCATTGTACAAACTGCCAAAAGAAATACCAAAAGAAAATATTCTTCTGTTTTTTTTTTTTTTTTTTTGAGTTAGGGGACATACACTCTTTGCCCCTTGAAGCAGGGCTTTGAATAATTTTGGTGTATAGTCCAAATTTAAACCTTGGAAATATAAACCAGTAAAGAAGAGAAAATAGCAACCTGGTGAGGGTATTTAGTTCATCATGTGGGGTTGCAAGCATCAAAAGGGAAATAATAAGAATAAAGCATTAATGAAGTAACCCCTTTCATGTGTCTTAGAGCATGTACTGTTCATATAGCATTAATATCTTTCGTCAAACAGTAACCAATCATGTACTGTTCAATGTTAGTATATTCATTTACCACAAAAAAAATTATAATAAAAAAACTTTCACATGTTTTTCTAGATCAGTGACTTCCATGTTTTTCAGTCATATGTTGTTCTTCGGAAAGATTTTAACGAGGCTCCCTTTTATCATACTAGTTTCTTCTCATGTATTGTTTTTTATGCGTCTAATGAAATATCATCTTTTCTATAAAACAAAAAAAAAACTACATCCCAACTTTTCTCTCTAAAATTACTGTTTAATGAAATTATTTCTTCCTATAATAACCTTGAGCATATTCCTGTCTCATGTAAGGTGGAGGAATCTAAATTACGGATACTAGAAATGGTTAAGATGTTGATTTTGTGCATTAACATCGAAAGTAGGAGTATATATCAAAACATTTCTAACGGAAACATAATTGAAGTAGTTACAAAAGCATCCATGTAATACTTTTCTCAGAAAGAATTGAGTGTTTACTTCTTTTAAAAATAAGGTTTTAATGATTTGAGGAGTCGCCTGACATTATTCAGGACTCTTTTTATTTGATGCTCGTAAAAAAGGTCATGTACCCATATTTATTTTAATGTTCAATAAAATTGCTCTCGTACCGTCGAAGTTTTCTATAAAAACAAATAAACAAAATAACAATTTTTTAAAAGGAAAGAAACAAGGGCAAATTTGAGACTATCCCATGTTGAATGTTGTAGAATTGCAAAAAAGAAAAAAGAATGAAAAAAGCAAGTTGCTATCAAATATGAACATAGCAAAAGGGTGCCTCGTTTTACATGAAGAAAAAGAAGGCACCCAAATAAGAAAAACAGTGGTGGCAGAGTTAACGTCAGTCCAACTATGAAAGGGGTCCACAAGTAAATGCAAAATCTAAGGGGGCATGTGATGAGGAGGAAGAAGAAGATGATAAAAGGTATAATAAAGACATTTCAGTCTGAAAGAGAGTACAAACAAACAAACAACCATTGCAATTAGGAAGAAGGACCACTTCTTCTTTCTTCCGCTTCTGCTTCCTTCTTCTGCTTCTGCTTCTGCTTCTGCTTCTGCTTCGCTCTCTCCTCTCCTTGTATTTGTATTTTGTATAAGAAAAATAAAATGAGAGAGAGAGAGAGAGAGAGAGAGAGAGAGAGAGAGAGTGATCCAGTGAGCAGTAGAATTTAAGAAACATCGGCCCACAGCTCTATAAAGCTTACAAACGAGGTAGACAATTTATACACTGTTGTACCCTTCTCCTCATTTGAATAAATAAAAATAAAACCCTACTTGTCTTCATTGAATAAAATCAAATTCATCATAACTCAAGATGGACACCTTGCAGACGTCCACGTTTTAGTGTCTTTCGTAGAGAAATGTTCTCTGATTAGACTACGCTGACAACACAAGAGGTTTAAATGTGGATCATCAATATGAGTTTGATTCTTACTTGAATGTGTAGTCTGGATTCACGTTACTTTCATATGCCAACATAAATTTGACAAGAGAACATTACTCAACATTACTTTGTTAAACCATCCATGAGAGAGGAGTTATATAATTATCGTTTACATGCATCACTTTGATGTTAAAGTATATGGTAAATTTAAAAATTTAAAATTTGTGTGAGGATATAATAGGGAAAAAATATGAATTCCTAATGGATTAGTTTTCCGGGAATTACAACACCACCTCTCACCCAAGAATTGAATTTCTCCAAAATCAAGAATTCAATTCCTAATTTTGTGTGAACCCTACTTACTTTTTAATTCATTGATGTGAAATAAATGCAAAAATCCTAATGAGAATTCCAATTTCTGATTAATAAACACACCATAAGAGGTAGAATTAGATTGCACAGTGGAATTATGATTGAATGACTTTTATCCCATTCATAATAACTATTCTACCCACCAAACGTTGCTTTTGGATTTAACCCAAGAGGAGAATTCTACAGTCTACGGTTCCATGTGAATGGTGGTGATAGGGGTAGATTAGCATTTGCATTAAATGCCAAACAGGCTTGTTGAGCATGTGGTCGCGTCCGTAGGTTCTGTTAGGTGTCAACTCTCTCTCTCTCTCTCTCTCTCAACTCAGCGCCCTGCTGTCTAAGCAATATTACCTTACCCTACCTGTAATAGTTACACAACTCCACACATTCCCACGAAATCAATTCAAAACAATAAAATGTACATTCGAAAGAAGGATGTTACGGTCAGTCGCTCATGTTTGGACGGATCCTTACATGTAAATTCTTGCACTTGATACACCGAGCCTCACACGCATCAACAGTTAAAGATCGCACATGCGGGTGGGCAACTCACTGTGACACAGCCCATGTGCATTCTAGTACCTGGAACTATATTTGCAATGGTAAGTGCACTTATTCTACATCTACGATAACTTCCACGGTAAATAGTTTCGATTTTCAGTTTACTATTTTAACCTCTAAAATATTATTCTTTTGATATTAGTTTTGCTAAAATAAAGGGTATTTTAGTGAGATAAGCTATAAACTTCGAAGAATTGACACTGGCAGCTCAGATTTTTTTCTTGGTCTAAACCAGTAGTATCACCTGGCAGCTCAAGCAAGTCAATAATATCTCATCCAACATCCAACCAAAAGCAATCAACTGCTTTACATTTACTTCAGCAGTAAGTAATCTTTTCATCTTCACCTTTTTGAGGTCCCCATGGTTGGAGAAGTAACTATACCTCCAGGTTTGAACTGTGCTGCTCTAAGTTTATGATGCTTTCTGCTCAAAGCTGAAATTGTCTGTAAGGACAACATATGCCAATTCGTGGCTTGCATACTTCTGTACTTTATGATGCCTCAACTACTTCAAAGGTGGGCCTATGTTTGCTGCTACAAATAGGAACCTATAATGCCTCACCCACAAGCACAACTGGATTTGAACAAATTCCTCAGATTTCACTTGAGCAAAATCACAAGCTATAATAATAGCTAAAGGTAGATCTGTGTCTCAGATTTACAGTTGCTTTCCTCACAGTATAAACACCAATTGTGGTCCTTGCTAATATATTATGACTTTGCCCCTTGAATTCCTGTATCACATTATGCTGTCATTGTCACAATCAATGGGTATGGCATATACTAGCAATCCTTCATGATGAGATTATGTGATGTGATGACAATTTTTCCAATCAATTTTTACCTTTAATTCGTACAAGTCACAAAATAACCAAACTGCGGTCAATGATGTAAAATCATCTGGATAAAGTATTTTTTACTCACTAGGATAGTAAATCAAAGAACAATTGTAACCATAGAGAAACTAGAATTACATGTATATAACATCAATTAAAAAATTGTAGTAGAATCTTTAGTATGTGCACCTGCAAGAAATCATCTGAGTCTTTCTTGCTGAGAGCGGGAACTGTGAGCTTCTTCAATATGTCGAGTGAGAAGTGAAATCCCATAGTGTGAGGCACTTGAGGTGGCATAATAGGAAGTCACAGTGAGTTGAGTAAACCTTGGAAGTGCATAACCTGCAGAATCCCACATTTTCAGGGAATTGAAAAACTTTCATACAGAACTTAAAAAGAAAACCTTCATTGCATACAAAACCTAGAAATCATGTGTATACAGTCCTTTATAAAATGGAGTGGCACATACTGAATCTCGTGTCAACTGATAAACTCAAAACCTAACCCAGATACAAAATTGCAAATTCAATTACTGCTAGTTAAATTAGTCATGGAATTCTATATCTCAAGGTCTTACAACCGAGCACTATGAGATTGGATTGTGAAGGCAGCTTATTGACAGACAAGGTTATACTTGTATTGTACCCAATCTCAAAAGACTATAGAAAGAAGAAGACTCGCATACCAATACAAGATGAACTTCAAACCATTTGGCTCTCACTGTCATGAAACTATGCAAACATGACCTATAATATTACTCCAACAACAATGGTTCTAGCAATGCCACCTGAAGTGTGCAAGATGTAGAACCATATATCATTAACAATTAGTAATTGCCTCTTTTGTAGGCGACAGCTATTCTGAAGCCCCTACTCATGGGATTCAATGACACTGGATTCAACCAATAAGAATTGAATTTTCAATTTGAGGTAGAAGGCTGTTTGCAGTGGTTTAACCCAATCAATGAGAAATTATGGCATGGAGATATATGATCCATGATATCCAGGTGCTTCAGTAACTAGGGCTGGCCCTTTGTAATTGCAAGTCTTTATTTATGTATTATATGGTAGAAACTTCATAACAGTGGAGGTTAATGTTCACGCTACTAATAGTTACAAAATATAAAGGACATCATGTCATTTTGACCATTGACATACACTACTGCTAGAAGTGTAGGCATCCATATGATGCCAGGCCAATAGCCATGCATGGGCACAACCCCACATATGTAACTATCCCGTGGGCAAGTTGAATCAGAAGAACTAGAATGTCATCTTAGATTTACTGAACTTCATAAATTTAAAAAAGTTTAATTGCTTTTGGTCATCATTTACGAAATACAAGTTCTTCAAGAGACCTAATCTACACTAACATTTAAAAAATTTAAAAATAAAATAAAGTCTTTGTCAGCTGTATATGGGGAAACGTCCACTATACCCCTCTTACATTAAACGTTTACCTATCCAAAAACTAAATTCACTGTGGTCATTATACATTACCCTAACTACCCACCATGCCTCCTCATGCTCATTTTTTCGCTTTCTACAACTACTGCCCTCAAATTATATGTGCATCGTGTGTGTGTAAGCCTTCTAGGCTTTTATATATATATATATATATATATATATTAAAAGTGACATACTGATGTCACAATATCATAAAAATGCCAAATGAGACTGAAGTTAAGAACATTGGGAAAAGATATTTAACTCAGGGTCTCAGATATGGAGAAATATATTATATGCATAGAAGGAACTTGGATTAGTCTAAACTAGGTACAACCAAATAAGTCAAGCACTTCTACTTTTATAGTACTTAACCAGTCCGTGGCTGCTAAATGAGCGAACCATTTAATAAACAAAAAACGAAAAGAGCAACAACAAAGAGGAATGTAGAAAGATTCATCACGATCCCACACTAATGTAGACTTCTTTTAATCAAATGGAGAAAGGCAGGAATTTTACCTCCAAATGCAGCACTGGCACCCGAAAACAGTAGCAGTGGAGGAAGCTGTGATTGAAAAAACAAAAGTGAGCTAATTTGATGCACATAAGAATATGAATCTTTTTTTTATAAATGCCAATATAACTTGAAGTGCATGGCAGGTTAAAAGAATGGGAAAACAAACAACAAGGATATGAGACCTACCCCAACTAAGAAAGGAAGCCACTTTGGGCCCTTCAATCGATTCTGAAGGTACGGTATCCCTGCAATCAAGTAACACTAAGCAATTTGCATATGAAAGCCCATAGTCTGCAAGACAAAGGGAATAAAGAATACCTGTATTGAACCCATGAATTGCACTAAGCATTCCACCAATACCAGAGCCAGCCTATTCATACAGAAAATACCACAAAAGGTTAATCACTCGCATAACAAGCCACATCCATATTACCAAGTTTATGTAGACTGTCCAATTAGCATACAGTGAAACATGATCTTTGTATATACACCTAGACCAATGACCCTAACATCACGACTGCTTTCAGGTACTACTTCTATCAAATGAATCAACCGTTCACCATGGGTTTATGCCCCATTATGGAAATTAAGCCAATGTCAATAACATATTGTGATGCAGATTATATTAGATGGTTCCGTAGCTAATACCAACCAAGCACATAAAAACTAGCCAAGGAGCATCGTTAAGATCTCAGAGTTACACATTTAAATGTTGTAAATCTTTAAAGTTCATAAATAAATGCAGCAAAAAAAAACCCCAATTCAAAAAGTGTTCTACTCCAAATTTCCATATCAAAACCATGAAAATTTTCACAACGAAAATAAACTGCTACATCAAGAAACTAAATTTGGCAAGGGAACCAACTTCACACAAATTGGGGAGGAAAAAGAGAGAGACTTACAACAGCAGTGGCGTCATGAAGAACAGAAGTGATGGTCCATTCACCCTTGTCCTGAATATCAAATAAAACAGAGCCAAGTCAGTTCTTCCAACTGTAAAATCCTCAGAATCAAATCCTCAAACAGGTAATCTGCGTTATGGGTTGGTACCGAATCATGGTCCAGGAGGGAGAGACAGCGAGGGCAGCGAGGGGTGCCAAGGCCTGGATTCATGGTGGGATCATGGTGCAAATTCCCACTCCTCAGCTTCTGTTCGTACACCTCTCTCGTCCCCATATTTTTCAACTCCAAGCGGCCAAACCCACGCTCGCACACCAGTTCTAGGTGAAGAAGAAGAAACTGGTTCAGTGCACTGTTCATTAAATAAAACAAAGCCCCTTGGCCCAATATCATATGGGTCACAGTTTCACAAAGCTTTATACAGTAATGGGCTTTCTAATTATGAAACTGGACTTTCTCAAACCTGTATAAAGTAATGGGCTCTCTCGCCAAATGCCACTGATTGGGTGTTGATTTGATGCCATCCGTAATCGTCGATTTTGTTGGTTACAAAAAGATGTCTTGGTGATCTTCAATTTCTCTATTTTTTCGCAAAGATCTTCTTTAAGTGGAGACTTCAAAAATAATTCAGATGATTGAAGTAAAATTTGTGTATGTTTCAAAATTGCATATTACGGAATTATGTGATCATAGACAGCCATGCTTAAAAAATTCAGAGTAATAATAACAATAATGAAAAGGTGGCAACACTTTAGAAAAATCAAACTAAAATGTTCTTAATCCAGAAACACATTTGCTTGGTATGCTTCCGGTTGAATGATGACAATTTCCTCAAATGGAGCTTTTAGCTTGAATCGGTGCTCGAAGGTTACGAATTATTTGGTCATTTTGATGGTTCTCTGGTTCCTCCACCGAAATTTGCTATTCTTACATCAGAGATCACAGCTGCATACAAGGATTAAGCTTTACTGAGTCTATTTAAAAGCCTAAAAATTCAAATATAATAGTAGCATAATAATACACATTGCATTGAAGTTTATATTTTACAAACCTAACAAATACTAATATAGGAATAACGTAAAAGTACACTGCAATTTCTATTCTATAAACCTAAAAACATACCAATGTAAGAGTAACATAAAAGTACACCATGTGTTGCAGTTTCTATTTTATAAACCTAAAAAAATACAAATATAAGAGTAACATAAAAATATACATTGTGTTGTAATTTATATTCTATAAACCTAAAAAAATACCAATATAAGAGTAACGTAAAAGTACACACTATATTGCAATTTAAATTCTATAAACCTAAAAATACTAGTATAAGAGTAATGTAAAAGTACACATTGTGTTGTAGTTTCTATTCTATAAACCTAAAATATAAGAGTAACATAAAAATACACAATGTGTTGAAGTTTTTATCATAAAACCTATATAAAAAAATACCAATATAAGAGCAACAAAAAAAATACACAATGTGTTGTAGTTTTTATTATAAACCTAAAAAAAATATCAATATATAAGATTACAATAAAAGTACACAATGTGTCGCAATTTTTGTTCTATAAACTTTTGATCGTTAATATAAATATTTGTAAATTAACACATATCACGAAAACAAGATTGGTGTAGTGGTTTGCAATTGAAGATTATCCTTTGAGGGTCAAGAGGGTAGCTAAGGTGGTGGTGTCAGGTGGTCGGCAGGCATGGTGGCTGACGAAGGTGGGCGGTCGGCCCGCAGCAGTGGCCAGCATAGGTGGATGGTGGGCGGTGGCCGGAGGTGACTCATCGGACATGTGGTGTTATGTGATTAGCTTTAAATAAATTTGTTAAAATATAGGAGTGGTGCAATGTGTGAACTTTTAGAAGGTTTTTTAATTGGATACTATATTTTAGTCATTGACCTTATCTAAGATTATGTGAAATTATATTATCATCTATCACAATATTAAACTTCCTATTGATTTTAAACCAAAGCTCCCTAATGAATGACCGACATAGAGAAAACGTAAATAGTTTTTAAAAATACGTACATTAGTCGTACTTACTAACTAGGGCTTCAAATACTATAAAGACCAACTTAATTCTTTCAGTAAACTAATCAACACACATTGGCAGTTGCTTTACTATAACAATTGATTGCCATTTTCATATTTCTACACCAACCCCCCAAAAACCCAAAGCCCCACCACTTCCACCAACCACACTTTGACCCAAAAAACACCGTGAAGAACATTGTCGAGAGAGAAAACAAAGCAAAGCAGCAAACAAAAAGTCAATAGTGGAAAACAAACACATCATATTCAACAAGAGCATCTCCACTTGTTGCATTGAACTTGAGAGTCCTTGCCTGAACATAGCCACGAGCAAACCGAAAAACCCCACTTCCACCAACAATTGACATCTCTCTCACAGCTTCAACCACCGCGTTTCGACCAAAAACACTAAGGCTGCTCCCATTAAACTTACCTTCAACAAAAGCCAAGTTCATGGTCATCAACAAAGCATCCTCACTTTGTGAAGCAGACCCATAAATCCCTTGTGCTCTTCCCACAAGCTTGGAGCTTTTTTCGGGGCCCACGGTTAATGGGTCATCAAACATGGCTATGGAGCCAAATAGGGTTGGGGATTTTTTGGATGTGGGTGTTTGGGCAACCCAAATGGCAGTAGGGTTTGGACCGCTGACAATGTCATGGAAGTAGAAGTGGAGGTGGCTTAGCTTCTCTTGCTTGTTGAGGCCAAGTGCTTGTAGAGATGGGTTTTGAGAGAAGTTTGGTGATTTTGAAGTGACCATGGTTATGAAGAAGAGAATAGTTAAGGACATGAGGAGGGATTTGGAGTTCTCGGCCATGGTTGGGAAAATGCAATTTGGAAATATTGTGTTGAAGTTTTGTTCTTGTGCTTCTGGCTTTATACAACCTTTTTGTATATTGGGGTAGTGGGTGGACTTTATAGATTATTGAAGGAGGACGTGTAAAGTGAGAGAAAGCAAGTATAGTGGCATTGTCATTGTGACATAATGGTTTCGATAGCTGATAAGCTGTATTCAATTGAGATTTTAAAAGACTATTTAGGATAATAAAAATTTAGGGAATTTAAGTAGAATGTAATGACTTATAGGATTTTATTTAAAGGATTTTTATTATCAAAAATTTTTACTATGAATTTTAAAAGATTTATATTGTATAATGTATAAGATTTGAAAGGATCACGTGGATTTAACAAGCATTCTGAATAGTACAACCAAAACATGTGTACTGCAGATAATATTCCACCCCGAGACCTATAGGCCCCAACTTTTCTACTACCCCAAGACTCCAAAGTGCACTCATATTGCAAACAAGATGAAGAATGCTTATATTAGAAAAGACTGAAGTTATAATCTTCCAATGGTGCCATGCAATGGCAGTTTCATAACTCAAGCCCACATGTGAATGCCCAATGTTTTTCTTCTGTATGTAGAACCAAATTGCACTGCATATTCCTATGAAACAACTTGTGGCTGGCTTTTCCAAGAGCTCAAAAACCAATGGCCTACCCATCTATACCAAACCTTAAACTATATTTCCGAAGGATGCTTCAAGCTCAATCATACAATCTCAATACAACAATTTGAAATTACCTTAAGGATGAGTAAGAATGCCTAGAGAGGGGTGAATATGCCAATTTAAAATTGTAATCAATAAATAAAAATAAACTTCAGTAGCATGATTGATATGGCTTATCAATCCTGAAACGTGCTGAGCGTAAAATAAAGGAACACGCAGAAAATTATTTTACGTGGTAAATCCCCACATCTGGGGAAAATTCACGGGACTCCTCAGTCCAAAACAAATCCACTACAGAACGATGATTACAAGAAGTACTCACACACATACCCTAGACACATTCTAGATAACGTTTACCAACTTCTTTGAAACTCAACTTCTGTCACGAGATGATCTTTCGACACTCCTTATGTTGAACGCAATACTAGTCACGATTACTTCAAGCTCCCCGAAGTTCTTCCAACTCTTCTTATTATGTTGAATTCGATACTGGTCACGATCGATTCAAACTCATCGGAGAAAAACTGCCGCAACGGTCGTCGTGCTCTCAACTGTATAAGTCACCGAACATGCAAATGAATACAATATGAATGATGAAAGTATTTGATAAGTCACCGAACATACAATATGTTGAACGCAATACTAGTCACGATTGCTTCAAGCTCGCCGGAGTTCTTCAAACTCTCCTTATGTTGAATCCGATACTGGTCACGATCGATTCAAACTCACTGGAGAAAAACTGCCGCAACGGTCTTGGTGCTCTCAACTGTATAAGTCACCGAACATGCAAATGAATACAATATGAATGATGAAAGTATTTGATAAATCACCAAGTAAACATGGAATACTTGATGACTTATCTTAAAGTTATCAACAACAACTTTCTTAAGAATTTTAGATGCTCAAACGAAGTTGCAAAAGCTGTGTCTTGAAACAAAGAAGCACACCATCTTTTTATACATAACACATTCTCCTTTTTGCAAGAGGTCCACCAAGCCACATGAAATCTCTTGCAATTAATGAGATTTGATTCTTAGAATCCTATTTAATTTTGTTAGCTTATGCACTATCACAGATAGCTTTCACTGCAATCAATTGTTATACAAGGAAACAATATTAATCAAAGAAATCAATTAGGTATTAATAAAAAGTGCTCTCCAAGTCAAAGAGGAAAAATATATATTTTTGAATTTAAATCAAAATAGGGTCGAATTAGGAAAGTAATTTCAAGAGATAAAATCTAATTCTATTAAAAATAGGACTAACATAAAAGTACTTGAGTGAAAATAACTCCAACTAGAAATCCTATATGAATGCATGATTATGTCATGATTTACTTGAAATCAGTTTCCTCATATCGATCAAGTCACACTTCGAAAATTCGGGATTGAATGTGTTGCGCCAAAACTTTCAATAAAAGATATTCACACACTAATTCCCGACCTATGCTAGGGTCTAGGAAATGCCAATACAATTTTCATACTAACACAATTTCCAGCCACTTTTGCACTACCAAACATGAGAAATATATATAGCTCCCTCAAAGTTTATAAATGAAAGGGCTTTCTCGAAACCCCAGAACTGTTTCAGAAACTACTCAGAGTTCATGAATTTAAAACATGATTCACACAACCCACCACCCAAAATGTGCACAAGACACCAATCCAAGAAATGGGTGGGAACTTTGAGAGTTAATCCAAAAAATTGAGCCTGTAGTCACTTGGTCAGGTTTTAAACTTTCATCCATGAGAAGTATACCCTGCAATCATCATGTTCAACGTGACAGTGTTCTTCCCAGGCATTTCATCGAATAGTTCACAGGCATCCACAAACGAAACAACAATGTACGCTTGAAGGAGAGAAGTGGCCACATATAAATGATTACCAAATCCAAGTTTGATGATATGGGCATGGAAGTGTTGAATGATTTCATGGTTCCTTAACTGGGTACATGATTTCATGATTTTAGTCGAAGCCCCAAGAATATTGTAGCTTTTGAGGAACCAATAGAAGGTGTGGTTTTTGTTTTGTTCAACCAATAAAAGGTGTGGTTAGATGGTTGTAGAGAGAGACAACGATTGATTGCATTGCTTGTATATAGTTTCATTTGAAAAACTAGTAGTTGGCGCGCTCGATGAATTTCATGTGCAACAAGGAAAATCTAGATTCAGAGACATTTCATGAGCATGTATGTTCATCTTTACAGCAGAGAAAAAAATCCCATTTGGAAAATCTGATGGGTTAGTGTGAGATTTGAGATAGGGTTTGATATTTATACCTCTCACTAAAAAATCCCGCACAATTCCACATTTAAAAAATTCCATTAAAATTAGCAAGTTTTTGAATACCATAAGACTTTTGGTTACTTGTCTTGATTGAATACCAATAGATTTAGACACACTCTTTTAAAAATCCTAATAGTCTTAATGGAATACCACAAGACTTGATTATATAATTTAAAAGTCTTAATTGAATACCACGAGACTTATTTATCTCAAAATAATCTCTTAAAATCTCAATTAAATATACCTCTAAAATTTTCATTTGAAAATAATATATTTACACGTTTTTCAGATACAAGATTCTTAAAGATTTTATAGGTATTTAATTGAGATTGTAACGAATTTTATATATACAAAAGCTTTAACGGAATTCTGTACGGATTTTAATGGAGTTTGTTAGATTTTTATCATAGAATTTATTGCATTTTCATTGACCTTTTCAACAGAGTCTCATTGATTTTTGGGTGGTCCATTTTCTTACACGCCATGTGAGCCTTATTGGAATTTACATAGTGTGGGTCTGCAGTTTCTATTGTTACTTCCAATCCAAGCCCATTCTCAATCATTTCTCTCAAATCCTCTACCTCTATTTTATTAACCTCACACCGAAAATCAACACAAATGGTGGATCTCATATGATGTTAGAAAAGAAAAAAAGAAGCTAGCAAATACATCAGTTAATAATGGAAGACATAAACATTATACTCCATAGGCCTGGGCACGGTCCGGTTTGGACCGGTTCTCAGGCAAAATTGGGACCGAAACCGGTACTGTTCACCGGTCCGGTCCGGTTCGGATTTTAACAAAAATACCAGACAAAACCGGACCAACCCGATCCAGTTTTGATCCGGTTCAGTTCCGGTTTTTACGATTTGGGCCGATTCTTCAACTTAATTGATTTTTTTTTTGTTCTTACATTTTTTTAAAGCTTCAGCCCAATTGATATTTAAAACCTTTTGGGCCTAATTATTACCGATTGGCCCAATTCACATTCACACTGCAAATTGAATGAATCCATCAAGCATTAATACAATTTTTTGACAAAACAACAAATAGCAAGCATTAATATAAAACTTAAAACCTAAAAACAAAACAAAATAAAGCAAATTTAATTACAAACAAATTACAGAAATAGAACACATTCAATTTTCTGCAACATCTTCAGTCTTTCTTTTTATCCATGCTACTTCAGTACCTGTTTCAAAGAGCAACAAATTGTCAATTGTTGTAATGTTATTTTCTTTTTCTGGAAAATAATGAATGAGCTTCTCTCCCGTCTAAAGTTTACAACAACGTTCAAAGATTTGCATGCCACTGAGGAATGATATCAGGAATAAAGAACACGTATGTCAAAACACAACAGGAAAAAATCGAAAGAAGAAAAAGAAGAGAATCAGACCTCAGTAACATCATCAGCCCCAAATCATAGAAAATATCAATACCATATCAGAAGAAACAAATGAAACCAAAAGTGAAATAAACGCACCAAAATGGATAGTTGACCAAAAAAAAATACAGATCTGCACAAGGGATTGGAGAGATAAGAGACGCTGACCTGCTTTGGACTGGGACTTAACCCAGATCTCCAAGAACTTAACCCAGATCTCCAAGAACTTCACCCAGATCTACAAGATGAACACATATATGTACAGAGAAACAAAAAATGAAGAGAAAAAAAAGAAGAGAGAAATACAAAAACAGAGTTGCAAAGAAAAGAGATATAGAGGGAGAGAGAGAAACATAAAACCAAGAAGAAAAAAAATCAGAGTAATAGAAAATCAGAGAAAGAGAGGAAGAAAAAAAGAAAATAAAGACGAAATGAGAGGAGAAAGAATAAGAGAGAAGAAAGAAATAATAAGAGGGAAAGAAGAAAAAAGAACTGAGAGGAAAAGAAGCAGAAGAGAGAAGAAAGAAAGAAGAAAAGATAAGTTGAGGAACCGAGAGGAAAAGAAGCAGAAGAGAAAACAAAGAAAGAAAAAGTTAAGTTGAGGAAATCTGAGAGAAAAGAGAGAGAGGGTGTGAGAGAAAGAGAGTGATGTGAGATTTGATAGGATTAGGATATTAAAATATGGCTTGTTGGACTTGGGCAATGGACTTGGGAAATTTGGGCTTTTTGTTGGTATAATGAAATAGTTGGGTTTGGGCCTAAAAGTTTGATATTTTAAACACAAATATATATATAATATATAAATATATAAAAATTAATTCTATTGGACCGGTTCGGATTGGACCGGTTCATTAGGGTGAAAAACTGGAACCGGAACCGGTCTGAACCGGTTCGGTTTGGATTGGACTCGGTTTTTGACTTTTCCGGTCAACACGGTTTTTTTCGGTTTTTTTCGGATTGGTTTGGTTCGGTTTTGCGGTTTTACGGTTCCAATGCCCACCCCTCCACAACAGCATCTCCAGTTTTGAAGTCAAACTGGTGAGTGCTAGCATGAGCATAGCCTCGGGCGAACCGGAAAAGCCCGCTTCCGCTACTATCGGCATCTCCCTCACTTCGGATAACACGGAGTTGCGCCCCAGCACACTCAGGGTGCTACCATTATACTTCCCTTCCACAAAAACAAAGTTGAAGGCCATTAAAAACCCCACCTCACTCTGTGAAGCTGAAGCATAAATCCCTTGGGCTTTTCCGACAAGCTTGGAGCCCAGTTCAGGCCCAACAGTCAATGGCTCGTCCATCATGACCACAGCACCAAACCCAGTCAGGGAAGTGTTTGTTGTGGGTGCCTCAGCAACTCTAACAGCTGTAGGGTTTCTGCCACTCACTATGTCATGGAAGTAGAAGTGGAGATGGCTCAGTTTCTCCTTCTTTAGACCATGTTTTGACGGAGATAAGGGTTTTGAGAAACGGTGAGCCTCTGCATTGGCAAGGGTTAAGAAGAAGAAGAAGAAGAAGAAGAAGAGGAAAATGGTTATGAAAATGGTGTAGATGGAATTGAGGTTTTGGAGGGTCTTGGCCATTGTAGAGAAAAAGCAAAAAGGGTTTTAGAGGAAAGGCTCAATGAATTCATTTTGGGCAACTCCGATTATATATAGTGAAAAAATTTGGATTAATTAATTAATAAATAATTGGCATATATAATATATGTATTTTCTTAAAGGTACAATAATGTGGAAAAGAAACAGATGTGACAAAAGTCTAGGCTGAAAACAACCACAAGTCTTCAACGAAGAAATTTATTTTCCATTCTTTCTGCTTATGATTTCCACGATTTGGTAGGAAAAGGAGGCTTCAATGCATTAATTAAATGATTAAAAAAATTCTTGTGGTTTACAGCCAACAAACTAAAAGATCAAAAAGTGGGAATGACCATTAGTTTAGTGGTTTAGAGTATTTACTTTATCAGGCAAGCAAAGCCGGTCCATTATATATGGAGGCCCTGTGCGAAAAGAGCTGATGAGGCCTTATATGTATAAGTAAAATAACAATTTTTCAAATTTTTCTTTAGGGATAGAGATTCACCTGATTTTTTAGGTTTCTTCTTGCAATCATATGATGGCTAATTCCAAATGCAACACATAATTTCTAAATTCTAATATGAGAGACAGAGAGGTAGGGCTCGTCAATGGGCCGGGCCGGGCCGGGCTTTAAAGAGGAGAGAGAAAATATCGGGCCGGGCTGGGCTTTTTTAGAAAATTCAAAGCCCAAGCCCAGCCCATGAGCCGGGCTTGAAATAGCCCATCGGGCCGGGCCGAGCTAAGCCCAATGGGCCGGGCCGGGCTAAGCCCAACGGGCCGGGCCGAAATGGGCTTAAAAAATAATTTTTTTTTATAAGGATGGTATATGCAGACTGAAGTGGGCTAAATGCAGCGTGACCCAAGCTTTAGCTAAACCACAAAATCATAGAGTTATAAACAACTAAACTCATTAAACATAGTCCTATTACATAACATTTCAACTTTGAATGGTCTCATTTTCAGATTCACCAACAATCTCAACGTCACTGTCTACCATCCAATCTGGTCTTGATGCTCTAATGTTCATTAATTCTTCAGCTCGTTGCTTATCCACTGATGCATCTTGCTTTCTTGAATTTGCCAAGGCCCAATCTTTCAAGCAAATTAAAGCTTCTATTGTACTCGGACTCAAACTAGCCCTTTTCTCCGATACAACTCTACCACTTGCACTAAAACATGATTCTGATGCTACAGTAGAAGCTGGAATAGTTAGCAAATCTCGAGCCATAAGGGAAACAATAGGGTATAATGATTGATTGTTTTTCCACCAACCCAAAAGACTAAATTGATTATCATCAACAACTTCTATGGTTGGTAAATCAAGATAAAATTGTAATTCAGAAGTGTTGGTGGAGGAAGAAGAAGATAGCTTTTTCTTTTTCCAGCCTTCAATTGAGAAATTTCTCATTATAGGGACAGATATAGAACTAGGAGTTTGGCCAGTAGAAGTTGCAACAACATTTTGCACATTTTGAACAACATTAGGAATTACATTCTTCTTGTAGATATCAAATAACTGAAATAATAAAGTCTTTATAGCTAAAAATTTTGAGTCAATGGTTAATTGATCAATACCTATCATGTCTAACCATTCAGCAATTGCAAATAATTTAAACCTAGGGTCCATAATAGTAGCAAAGCAAAAAACCATAGGAAACTCTTTCCAATATTTATCAAATTTTGTTTTCATTTCAGTCAAAGCATCCTTAAAAACAGAAAATTCAGAATATGCAGCAAATGATCCATGAATATCTATTAAACAATTAATAACACGACTTGAAGTAGGATAATACACACCAGAAAATATCTTAGTTGATGAATAAAAAATTTGTAAAAACCCACTAACAAGTTGTGCTATTGTCCAATCTTCTTCACTAGGTACTTGTAAATTACAAAAACGTGATTCATTTACCTTTTGAACATACCTATGCAAAGGGGCTTTATACTTTAGAGCAACATGTAAAAGCTCATACGTTGAATTCCACCTATGAGGCACATCAATATCTATATTTTTTTTTCCCATATGGAAATCACTACAACATTTCACCCAAATTTCATGTCTCTTGTTAGATGAATTCATGCTACGAACAATATCAGTAATTTTATCAATAGACGGAGATAAAACTTTAAGTCCATCTTGCACAATCAAATTCAATATATGACAACAACATCGTACATGAAACAACTTTTCATGCACAGAATCCAGCAAAAGAGTTGATGGAAGTATACTTGCAGTTGAATCATTATTTGATGCATTATCTAATGATAAAGTAAATATTTTGTTGTGAATGTGCCAAGATAACAATTCATCAAATATATGAGTTGCAAGTGACTCTCCGGTGTGTGGGTACTCAATCATTTTAAAGCAAATTATCATTTTATTCAAACACCACTCTTTATCGATAAAATGTGCAGTAAGTGACATATAACCCATTTTCTGTCGTGATGACCAAACATAAGAAGTTAAACAGATTTTTGAATCAAGTTTTTCAAAAACAGCAAGCAAATTAATCCTTTCTATATCAAATTTTTTTAGCACATCTCTTTTACATGTAGAGGCTGAAATTCCTTTATATTGAGGACAGAATGCACGCTGAATCAAACCTTTAAAATCATGGCTATCAACAAATGTAAATGGCAGTTCAGCTCTAATAATAAAATCCACAAGTTCTTTACGAGCAACATCATGATCATAAACAAAATTAGTCAAATTTCCAGCAACATCAGCATTTAATAACATTTGACCTGGACTTGCCCTAGCTTGTGCATCTTCATGCTTTTTTAAATGACGAGATAAATGGCTAGTACCACAATTAGAATTACCAACCAACAAAGTATTACAAATAACACACTTAGCCTTAATTAATGGTTTACCACTTTCAATTTTGTTAACCTTTTCAAAAAAAGACCAAACTTTACTTGTTAATCTAGGTGCACTACGTGACTCTG